>NC_053120.1:22732307-23332307 GCF_010015445.1 Perca fluviatilis
GTAATCGTCTCCTGATTCAACCATGTCCAGCTGCTCTTTGTGTGTCTTAGCACCCGACAATGGAGCAGATCACAGGACCTCTGCAGGAGACGAGCAGCTTCTCTGCCTCTTATCACACCCAGCCTGCCCGCCCTGCCTCAGCCCTGTTGTTTAGATGTTCACTCTCCCAGAAAAGTATTTGCATCTGGGCTTTCTGCTCTGCTCTTAACAATTAGTACGTCAGTGAATATATTGTTGCATTATTGTGACAAGTATCAGTACATTTAGGCTATAAGTCATGGTTTGATTGTTACCAGTCCTGCTTTCAGTGGTTGCTGTTGACAGGAATTAACAAAGGTGTCATTATGTTGAGAAAAGGTTGGCATTTAGATGTTTTTATATGAAGGGAATCAATCCATAATGGACGTAGCAGCGTAGCAGCAGTGACGTTGCCCATTTTTTGTGGACTACGGTTTTGAAGCTTAGAGTTTGACATCTTTTTTTAAACCAGACGTGGCAATTTTTGGACGAGAGGGCGGAGATGGGGAGGTGTTGTCTTAGTTTTTAATGGTGCTGCGCTAAGCCAAATGCTAAAGAGGGAAAGTTAGGTTTCATTAAGACGAAAACATAGACAACACCCAAAAACAAGTTCACGGCTACTTTAATGTACACAGTACGGATTGCTAATCCGCTACCATGATTGATATGTCAGTGTGTTGCCCCGCCCCAAAGCATCCCCTGCGTTATCGTCAACTTAAACATAAATGGGACCATAATTTACTAAATGAACATCATTCTGTTTTGAAGAAGACTTGAAAGTAGCGATTGAAACCATAACCTCATTATTAAAATGTTTACTGAGGTAATAAATCCTACATCCTCAAACTGCCTTGCCTGTATTGTTGATGTCCCTTGGGGTCTAAGCCAGGAGACACCAGCTGTAATGAGTCCCTGCTGAACGCTGACATTTTCAGTCCTGGCTTAGGATTTGGGAGCTCATTAGTCAGGTGTTCGTATACTACAAACCACCATCACACTAACAGCTACTGCAGGTGTACAGAAACCTCATCAAGCTTCTCCCCTGATTAGAAAGATGAAGCCTGTGTTTGAGAGTCATAAAGTATCTCAGGATACGGGCTATGCATCTACAGCCTGGGGAAACCTAGTCCAAAATACGCTATAACTAAAGTATTTGAGAAGGTACTATGATGTACACCTTGAGAGTCAGTTGTGTGAAATTTGTTTTGTTCTGAATCTAAGTAGTATATGTATGTACTATCTAAGTTCAGTCTTTGGTAAGGAGTAGAAATAAGTGACATCCCTCTCGCCCACTAATGAACAGATAGGACTCAATTTTATTCAACCAACTGGTTGGCCTTGCTTGTTAGACTAGACTTAATCACTCTTTCATTATGTTCCCTGTTTTTAGATGACGCTAGCTGTCTCTGGGATCACCTATCCTTGCCATCACCTCAGTGTTTGTCGAAGGTCCTCACCAGCCAATTCCCAGGAACCAACAGAAGAGGTATATACACACACTCTTTCCTGTGGATTGCATTCTCCTTGGGCACTGTGTATACATGCTAACTTGTAAAACACGGTAAAGAAATGCTTCTTTGAATTACTCTTGTTGAAATAAATCTGGAAATGAATGAATCATTTATGTTTACAGTGTGCAGATGTCCATATGGTCAGCGACAGTGAGGGGGATGATTTTGAGGATGCGTCAGAGTTTGGTGTGGACGATTCAGAGATGTTTGGAATGGGCTCCTCTACCTGTCGGAAATCACCTATGAGTAAGCACAGTGGAGTATCCTAATGTTAGATTAGAGTTCCTAATTTTAGCTCCAGGTATTGTATTAAATTCCAGTGACATGCATCTCAAAGCTTGACCATAGACTATTTGTTGTCTCTTTACAGTGCCAGAGAATAGTGAGAATGAAGCTGATGCCTTACTGCACTTTACTGCTGAATTTTCTTCAAGGTGAGCTAAGTGTCAGGTGCTTCAAAGGACTTTAAAATCAAAGAAGGCTGGCATTTAACAATGCATTTATGTACTGTTTTTCTGTTCTGTGTGTTGTTTAGGTATGGAGATACCCACCCAATGTTCTTCATTGGCTCTTTGGAGGCAGCGTCTCAAGAGGCCTTTCATGGCAAAGCCAGAGATGTAAGTAAGCTGATTGACTATTCAGTAACTCATAGGAAGGTTTTTAATTTAGTTAGATACTATAATGGGTAACAAAATCCTGTTTTTCAAACACTTTTAATTTGGACTGTGTAAGATACAAGGCAATGATGTTACCAATGTTGGCTTGTCCTTTAGCACTGATGTCATCTCTGCTGGGTGAGCAGTTTTCTTTACTTAAGACAACAGAGGAGTAACACAAACTGTGCTGGATATTATTCATTCTCTATCTGTCAAGGGAGATTCTGCGTTTCTCATATCTTCTCCTTCATTACTGAGCTGGTGGGAATTTAAGACACAGTGGTCAGTATTATAACCAATTTCTGTATATGCCTAGTCTGCAGTCCACGCTGCCGTAAATTGTAGAATGGATCTTCCTGTCCTGAGGACCGGTGAGATAGAGTTGATTACACTGCAGTACGTTTCTGGTTTACGTTGATATTGCACTATGGTAAACGTTTAGCCAGGTTAAACATCTCTTTTTTTATTTATTTTTTGCTGGAACCCTCTGCACTGGCACCCAGTCTGCACTGCACTGGCTACTGTCCCATGAGAGGTTGCAGTTTTTAGCTTTTGTTAGTCTGAATGCAGCCTTAGTAGACAAATTATAAAAAACCCAAGAGTAAAATAATTTAACTATGAAGTAACTTAATAATGATTGTAAACATTACTTAAAATGCAGGGCATATTAGGCTTAATGCCAATTAGCAGCATTTATAACAGAGATCTGGCTATGAGTCGTTGATTGCATAATGACTCGCAGAACTCCATAGAGGCCAAATAATCGCTGCCACACTTGCAATGAAGTCTGAAAAATAATAATAAATAATTATAAACTGAACTGAGAGCAACAAAATAAATTTAACCAACAGGTGATATGATTGACATTAACAATAAAACTGCTTCTTCTCATACCACATTAAATTACCTTTATTTGCGTGTTATTACCTTATTTACTTATGTGTTTACATACATACTTTTAATTCAAAGTCCTTTTTTTAAACAGTGTTTACTGTTATTTGTCTGCCCCCTGTGTCATGCTGTATGGAGAAGGCTTTATAGCCACATTGATATAATTTCATCAAAACCCTCATCAAATTTTCACCCTGACAGCTGCGGCTTTATTTTTAGCTGTCCACTTTCCCGCTTGTTTTTTTGGCTTTTGTCCTTTTAAGGATGCTTGTATCAACTGACAGCTTGTGTGGATTACAGCCTTATTAGACTGTGAGGACACAGCAAGATGTTAGGGGGGTTCAGATCACCAGGCACACAGAGAGGGAGGGAGGGAGGAATAAATGATAGTAGGGGCACAACGTGGTCTGAAAGAAGAGAAGGATGCAAAAAAGTTAAAGCCAGAGGAACAAACTGAAAGAGAGGAATAAAAGCATGAAAGGCTACAGGATAAGGGTAAGCGATGGAGAGAGTGTGAAATACACAGAGATGGAAAAAAAACCTAAGGAGAAGCTTGGCGTCTCGCCTGCTTCCCAGCTGATCTCCTCTCCTAAGCCAGCACAATATGGCCGATGTCTCCCTGGTGTTCGCACACTCTGTACAATACCACTTTGCTCTACACAACGCAGGGGCGAAATAGTATTCTTTTTCACTGTATTTAGTTTTATTCTGGGTGAGCTTGACTTAGTCTGCCAACTGTGCCGTGGTTAGAATGGCTTTAGGGAAGCTGTATATGTGCATAGAATTATGCATGAAAACAGAAGCTATTTGATCTGTTCTGTGTTTGTCCTGTTTTGTCACAAGCGTCCTAGACGACAGGCCAAAACATGCTGCTTTTGACGGTTTCATTACACAGTAGCATATGTGCACGACTACACCGTCCCCTCTTACATCTTCCCAGCCATCCCATACTTTGCTCTTTGCTTCCATTTGAAAGGGAATCTAGTTTTTGTGTCCTCCATCATAGAGAAAGCTGACTTCATTAAGGGGATATTGGAATAGGGCAGATTTGACTGAAGGGGGACTACTCAGGGGGTTTATAAACAGAGGAATCAGTCTCACTCTCTCAAAGCCTGGGAGAGGCTAATCACTAAGCAAAACACTACATTTGATGAAGTGTTTCTGAAGGTGTGTGTTGGGTGACTGTTGAGATAGACTCAATCCATCCTTAATGAAAATGCTTTGGGCTGCAGAGCTGAGCTGAGCTGAACCCTCTTGGGGATCAGTGGTTAGTCAGAGCGTACAGAGAGATAGGCCACCCATCACTAACCTCGATCCTCACTAAATCCCCATCAACGCAGTGGTTAATCACTCTAACCCCACTCTCCTCCGCTCTCCACTCCTCTCCTGTCTGCCACACACAAAGACGCATCAAAATTCATAGCCTTGCTGGAGAGGGGAGTTCATGGATTTATCACTGCCAAGTATCTGCTTTAAAAACCGAGCAATAGCCGTGCAGAGTCAAGAGGAAAGAGCAGTGGTGAATCAGAATGGCATATGGATGCCAGAAAGCCATCAGATCTAGGGCTGTACATCACAAGCAACACTAAGTCATGGTTTATTGACTGCACCTGAAATGATTACTCTCATGCATAAATAAATGGATTACGGGTTAAATCAATGTAGAGTTACTAAATGTGCATGAAATTAAGGTAGGAATGTATGTGGTTCGTTTAATCACACGTCCGAAAGAGTTGTGAATTTGGTGCTGTTTCTGTTATAAAGACGTAATGTGTTTTCTGCAGGGTGTGGAGATCCTCCTGTGTGGTTGGTCATCGATCTGAATGTTTTCTCCCACTATGTGTTCAAGGTCATTAGATCAGTCATTTGAGCTCTTCATTTTGAAGTGTTTGCTTTTCCAGACTGAGCCTGCCATCTGTAGAGCAATCCCTATCTGGACTTCTCTGTCCTTCTTTCCTGCTGCACCTTTCTGTGTATGTCTGTATCTTCCTCACTGGTCCCCTCTGAACCCTGTTAAACATACTGTACTGTGAATCAAAGCCTCTTGATGTGATAAAAATGTCATCCATAGAAGACAAGCCTTTGATTAACCCATTAGCTGTCTGTCAGGAAAAAGATACCACAAGCCGTAGAGAATTTCCCTTCAAGTTCCCACAAAAAGGCTTCAAATTTAAAGATAAATCCACAGTGTATGTCATATATATATGTATATATAGCATACAGTATGTGCTGCGATATGAGATAATACAATATGGTTATATTGGCTTTCCCTTAAATGCAGAGTGCCCCCTACAGCTGTGAGTGTGACTTCATATCGAGTGACACTTTGTAGTTGAAGGCTAGTGGGTAGGGGGATTAGTTTGGTTGCTTTCTGTTTTTTTTTGTTTTGCAATAGCTAGTGTTCGTGCTATGTGCACACACTATATTTCGCTAGACGCTCAAATAAAATACCAAAAGTAAATAGAGTGGAGTGATTTCAGACACAGCCTATAATACAGCAAGCCTGCATGAAAAATTTAATTTCTGTAATTACTATCAGAAAGCCCTGTTGTTTGGGTTGCATCATTTGATCAACCGTTGACAGAAAAGTTTTTTTTAATAAACCTAACTGAAAGATAAATATATTGTTCCTCCATGGCCATGCTTATGATTGGTTGGAGGGTAGTAAATAAAGTAAATACTCAAAGATTGAAGGCTTCTCCTAATTATTGAAGAAATAATGTCTAAATATAATTACCTATATAATAACTATTAACTGTTTAATTTATATTCTAATGTTGAAAAATATAGTACAAGGACAAAGCTTAAATTGAAAAAGTGCATTTTCCTCAAAATGTCACTACTACTTAAATTGTACATTGATGTCTGGCAAGTGACAATGGTATGTGGGATAATTGACAATGAACAGTAGAGTTAAAAGTGTAGGGGGTTAATAGCCTCTGTGTTCTGCTCGGTTGTATTTTTCAGTAGTTGTATGGCTCATCATGGATTATCCCTTAAAACACATCGAAGAATCTTGTAATATTGTCTGATAATGTTGCTGTTTTTATTCATAATTAAATTGTTATGAAAACTATGCTGTTTCAGCAGGACATTTACTAAAGTCATTTGCGAAAGTTTCAACTCTCCTCAGAGTAAGGGAAATTAAAGCTATAGTGCCCAAGTATTTTATTGTAATGAACGTCAGTTACATTCAAGCCATTGCTAAATGAGTTGATACAAAGCTAATAAAGCCTATCAGCTCCACAAAACTCTCTGTATTTCTCAGTATGGCTATGTTTACAAAATGGTGTTGTTCGGCAACTTTCGTGCGCAGCAGCTCGAGTGATGTGTTTTAATTCCTCGCTGAGAAAGGATAACCGTAGCGTTCAGTTTTGGGGACGACGACATAACAATTACAAGATAATTACCTCTTGTGAAGAGTCAATCATGTTTTTTTTTAAACCTCCCTGTCCTCCTTGATTTGATGGGATAAACTATCAACTGAATGGAGGAGGGGTGGGGGTGGGGCTCACCGAAGGCTTGTATCATGTGGACACGCTGACAGTGTTGTTGTCATTACTTAGAATTCCTCATGGGGGCGACAGAAACTAGGTAGGTTTAAATGTCAGGTATTAATGATATAAACGTTTTTATTCAAATGTTACATCCCAAACTGTTATAAGGGTATGGTCAATACTGGGAGCAGACCAGAAGATGAAAGTGTTGTGATTTCTGGGCCAGAGATTACTTAAATCAAAGAATAGGTATGATCTGAAGCAAAAGGATTAATCAATTTACGCACCAATGTTCAGGACTAAATTCTTTAACTTTTTTTAAGCAGAGTAATAGCAACTATTAGAGCCATGAGTCAAACCCAATGTACTTTATGGTTGGCTCTGTCCAGGTCAGGTAGTTTTACTGTGGTGTGGAATTCACAGGGATACAGCCAAAACTGCTGCTACAGTACAGTGCAGTAAATAGTATATCTGTTTTATTGATCACAGATACTGATCTTCCCAGAGGCTTCATTTAGGGTTACTAAAGAAATATTGGCATTGTAAATCTGGATGAAAAATTATATTTTTTTTTAATTAAATGTGGCGATGACTCAAACTCTATTGATCTACATTCAGAGTAAGAGCACCCTTAATTGTACAGTCAGAGGTTCACGCTGATTCAATGCAAACACTGTTCATTGCGCGAAATCTTAGTTTTATCTCTCTCACACTCACACAAAGCAAGCTTAGATTCAGGTGAGCAGGTGTGAGGAAGGGCTATGGGGTCACTATCTAGCTCAGGTTAGACCTAGTAATTTAGCTGAACTGAGGGATTTGCTCCTCCCTTCTCAGACAGGCAATACAAAAGATCTGACTTGAAAGCGGAGAGGGAACAGAGGGGTATGGACAGTTTAACTAAGATGAAGGAGTTCAGTTGGCGAAAATGCCCACTTTGATTAGTCTTTACACTTGCTCTAATTGAGCATGCATGTGTGTGAGTGTGAGTCCTTCACTTTGTGGGTAGCACACAGTAAAGTTTGCGCATCTGCGCATGTGTGTTGGGACGTCAGTGTTTGAGTGTGTATCAGGTTTTTTTTTTTCTTTTTTCATGTTGTAAAACTCTCCCTCCCCTCACACTCATTCCTCTCTCAAGACTGAATTTGCTTGTCTTCTCAGCATGAGTGTTTAATCTTTTCAGGCCGTTGAATTGGCCCAATGAATGAGTCCCCCAGCTCCTTCTCTCTAGGAGCCCTGGAGATTATTCTAAAGCACTAATCGTTGAGCAAACACAGCAGTGCTCTCCCATTCCTATTCTACACAGGCCACAGTAAAGCACAACTTCTCCTTTCACTTCCCATCACGTTTTACGCCCTGTGTAGATTTTTTGCTTTTTGACGTACGTAGCCTAGATTACTGCTCCTGAGAAAGAGACCTCTTGACCCCCCCTACGCAGCCATGGTTAAAGATGAACTAAGCGGCGACTGAGAGAGTTTTTCTTATTTGTTCTTATATAGCAAGAGAAGTGACATGTAATTTAGAGAGCATTATTTCCAACATTGTCCCCTGGAACCTTTTATGTTTGTGGGTGTGTTTGTTTTTTAATTAGATTGTCAGTTGGGAGAATCTGCCAGGCTTGATGGTGATGGTGTCAATATCCTTGGATTTGGAGCTTCGTCAATATTGTCTGGCCCTGCCGCTACTAACCTGAACAGGCTGCTGGCATTTGGTGTAAAATAAATAGAGTGATTTGTCTGTTTTGTTTTCTCCATATCTTCGTCGCCTCCAAGAGAAGTTTTATTTACACCGCTCTCCATGTGATTTTGTGTGGTATTTGCTTTTTTTGCCAGTTGTGTCCTTGCTGTGGTCTGTAGAAGTCATGCTGGCTCTGCACCCAGTGGTCCTTCATGTCATTTTATGGTCATGTAATTTGGAAATGTCTCAGATCTCACACTGCAAATCTGAGAGTAATGGATTATTTAAATGTCATGCTCATCATTTCAGATTTGACGGTTCATTATTTTTAGAGGTGTTTCTGTTCTAGTTGGTCACCCAACCTGTAAGATATAGTCATATATAATATATATTATACTATATTTGTTGTGTTTCCCCCAACACTGGATCAACTCTCAATGAAATAAATAAATCTGTTTCACTTCAGCAAGACAAATGTCCAGAGGGAATCAGTGCTACATTTTGCTCATATCTTTTTCTTTCTTCTCTCTACAGAGAAAGCTGCTGGCAATCTACCTCTACAATGATGACAGTGTTCTCGGCAATGTCTTCTGTTCTCAAATGATGTGCGCTGACTCCATTGTCGCCTACCTGAGCCAGAACTTTATCACATGGGCCTGGGATGTCACTAAAGAAGCTAACAAAGCCAGGTACAATAGTTTGTTTTCAAATATCTTGCTGGTCATAGAGCTGAACATGTTTAATACATCCTTTTTTTTTTTTTTTTTTTTTTTTACAAATTGTATGATGTGACTTGAAAATTAATAATTTCTTACCCTAAACACGTTTGACTGAAATAAATATACAGTGTCCATTTTATTTGGTACACATACATGGGGTGGACACAATAATAGGAACACCTGTATAATATACCTTAAGTAAGTACAATAGTTCTGCCTTAAAATACTACAGTTGTGACACTTAAACCCAACTTAAACTATTCATGCCAGACAAGTATGGATTCAACTTGAGTGATATTTTACAGATGTAATTCCTGGTGCTCTAGTATTGGATTGCATTGTAGTATCAAGTTGTCCTGTTATTGTGTCAGCCCCTATTGCTACAACTGTAGTACCACGTAGTGTCCAGTTTTAACAGTTTTAAGCTACAGTCCCTGACACATTGCTACATGAGCGATCAGGAAGGTTTCAACAGGTCTAGTTTATATTTAGTAATATATTTAGTTATATAAATGATTAGCCATATTTCAAATTGCAGTAACACATGGATGCTGTTATAAAGCTCAGTCCAGGGGTTTTCCCTGGTCTCTAAGTCTCATCATTAATCTAGTGAGAAAACAGTTTTGATAATCACTCAGAATGATAACCAAAAATATAAGCCTGGGTTGTTTAAAACCACTGAATTAATTCTCTGGACCTCTCAGAGATCCAGGCATCAGAATTATACTGTGTTTAGCATTTTGCAAACTGTAAAGTTAAAGTAGAGCAATAACTAAACATCTAAGCCCTGACTGCATGCTTAATCCTTATGTTTTATTTATGTGTGGCTTACTGTCTGAAGGAGTGGACTGTTTGCACACTGAGTTGTATCTAATAAAGAGGATATTGAATGTATTTCAGTAGGAAAGCAGCTTGATTGTGTGCAGAGGGCTCTGCAAACTGCCAGAATTTCCTGTTAGCTGTTACTATCTTGTTTTAGTATCAACGTTTTTGATACTTCTATCAGAGGAGTTAAATATAGTTTAAATTAGTGCTCTGCCCAAACCCTGTTACTTGCAATTATATAGTTATTCAAATTTGAATCCAGCAAAGACTGAAGACGAGATCTGTGTTTTGTCATTCCAGTGTGGTCAGCTTTTAGAAAATGATCTAAAATGTTAGTGTGGATGGAACCTCATTTGACACATAAACAGCAAAATCTATTCGCATTAGTGTGGACATGTCTTTAATTGCTGGCATTCAGCTCTCACTCCATTGCTCACACCCTGTATCTCTGTCTTCTCATTCTGTCTTCTACTTTATTCTCTTTTTGAAGCTCGAAGGTTGCATGCTAACAAAAGGCGTTGTGTTTGCATGGCAAGGCCCCTGATTGGGCAATCTTGACTAAGCTGCCTGAATAGAGGGTCAGTGGGAGACGAAGGACTCCCTCGGAGTCCAAACATCTCTATCTATAGTTTTGGTGCAGCTCCAGCAGTCTGTGTTGGTAACTGGCAGGTCTATGCGACACCTGTTTATTAGGACACAGGTCCTGCTATTATAATGTTTTTTTGTTTTTTTTATGATACAGTTTGTAGAAAATGTTGGAAATTAGTTTGAAAATAAATGTAGGCTGCAATATGTAACAGATGATCAGATCCCCTGTTGGTTCAAGTGTTGAGCTGTGGAGAGATGGAAGTAAAGGTGGACCTGCTGAGGGTATGATTGGGTTCGCTCTTACCATTGTGCCTAGAGTTCTGTCCTACTTCCCCTCATCTTTCTGCTACATCTTTTTCTCCCTGATCCGTCAATCTCTTTATTTTCCTTCTCTTTATCCTACTACCTCAACCCTCTCTCTCTCTCTCTCTCGCTCTCTCTCGCTCTCTCTCGCTCTCTCTCGCTCTCTCTCGCTCTCTCTCGCTCTCTCTCTCTCTCGCTCCCTCTCCCCAGAACCTCCAGAGTTAAGCCTGCCCTCTGGTAGCAGCCATTTAAGAAAGACTCGCACTGTGACCTCACCCCTCCATTATTTCTTTTAAGGAAATTCCCTCCTTCCTTCATTCCACTCTCCTTTCTCTCCCATTGGCCTCCTTTTGCTTTTTGCCCCAGCTGAGTCTTTTTATTGCACATTAAAAGGCAGGCAACATCTGGAGCTTTTCATCACACACAGCTAGTCCCAGCTTTGCTGCTAACGCATGCATACACACACACACGCACGCACACACACACACACACACACACACACACACACACACACACACACACACACACACACACACACACACACACACACACACACACAGAGCTTCTCTGCATTCTCACGCTCTCTGGTTGATCCAAAGTGACTGGTGATTGGCATCAATCACACAAGCTGTTAGAAAGGTATCCTGATTGTGTGTGTGTGTGTGTGTGTGTTGAACCTGCTGATGTTGGAATGTGCCTGTTGCTTAGCTCTCTGTATTCTCACAGGCCTCCTAGTTTAATGATTAATTATGCATAAATGCAGTTCTGCTGATTGGATGCCAGTGTAATTGTCACCCATGGGAAATTAATCTAAAATATCGTACAGGTCCTGTACTGTCATTGCACATGGCAAATATTCAAGCTATAGGTAGATAAATGCACTAAAAGTAGATAATTTTATCCGTATCACATGCTTCCTCAATTCTATTACATATTTTATTCAGTGCTAACATATCTGTACAAGCACCCCTAAAAATGAATCTAAAGTGACTTTATTGTCTTGCTAATTATTTTGTAGGGAGCATACACAATAATATAGGTGTACAATGACCAAGAAACACACAGGTGGGTCATCTTATTGTTAATGACCTTTTGAGTGTAAGCTGGTGTCTTAATCGCAAGGAGCAGAAACCAACATGCAAACCTGTTCTGTACACTTGACTTCTTCTCTTGACATCCTCCTACCTGAAAACATAGGGGGGAACAAAATGTAATTTTCAATTCAAAACATGTCCATGTTAGCTCTGAAACAAAGTGTGTATGACACAGTGCGCAATCAGGGCATCCGGTTCCCATACATACTACAGGTGGCTGGCAAAGATATTCCCTGCAGTGCTACTGTACTGCCTTGACTCATCAGCTGCTCAGTGGAGCAAATGTCAGGTCTAACCAGTCGACTTGCATCTTCACGCACCACTTTTGATGTGAAGAAATGTGATCTGACAGTTCAGGGAAACATTAACTATTTTAGCTCTCTGGATGTACAGTTAGAGATGGAAATGGGATTGGTGACAAATTAGAAGCTGTCAATCACATTAACCATCGGAGCCTTAAACTCAACTTAGCTGCAAGTTCCGCGCAGGTGTTTCCTCTACATTTAGTTACCCCTGAAGGTTTTTAAAGGCCACAAGTCTGGTACGGACTAGGCTACATTCTTTACCATGTTATGTTATGGCTGGTTGAGACCGTGCTGAACTGTTCACCTCAGTTCCTGCAGTAGTTTGACTTCCCCCTGCCCTCAGTGTTGTGTCCATACTTGTTCTGTAGGTGGATTGATCTTAAATGCTTCACATGCTAGTTACAGCCTTTCTGTCATGCTTAGTTACGGTGGATACATATACGTGTTTAGGTTGTGTTTACAGGTCGAGCAGTTTAATGTTGTGATGAGTTTTTTTTTTACTGTGGTCGACTGACTTCCTTAGTTTTGAGATTGAAACCAAAGCTGGTTGGCTTGTGTTTGATGGGAGATTTAAGATTGGGTTACCCTTCAAGTGAGTGTCCATTGTTCCCTGGTCTTTCATTACAGGTTAGAGTTTCGCTGTGGGCTATTGTTATGATCTGCCTGGGTCGAGGTCTGAACAGGGACAAATGTCAGGACAAAATGATCAGTAGGATTTAGGGTACCCAACTTCTTCATTGCAAGAATTGGGTCACTCAAAGTTCAACATTTTTGAAAAGTGTTGTTTGACTCATATTCCTAAAACATCTTTAATTCAGTTTTGCTTAGGGGCTGTGTAGCCTTCACATCTTTCACAGATCTTTAAGTCCATCGTCCATATTTTCAGCACTAGTACAATTATTAATTTAGAAAGCACCACAATGAGCTCAAGTACTTTATTTCACAGTTTGAGAAGTCTGCAAGTAGCTCCCTCAGCTTTGGCTTCATGCTTTAATGAGTTACACCCCCTCTCAGACAGCATACCTTCCATCTATCTTCTTCTTCTGACCCGCTGTCCCTCCATCTATTCCATTACTTCTCTATTTTACCAGCCAGTTATTAAAGTAGATCTTATTAAAAGGCGGGAGAAAAAGCTAATCTATATTTGCATTCAGTCTATAGCAATTCATTAATATTATGACATTTACAGGGAGCTTGCCGGGGCCCCGGCTGCCTGCTACCCTTTTCCCTCTCTGAAATGTTAATTTAAAAAGTTCTGTCTTTGTAATGGAATAAGAAATCCTCTCTTGCGCTATCAATTCTGGGTGTCTGGTGAGGAATACTAATTCATCTACGGTTCCAATTGAGATAGCATGTCACTCTGATGGAATAGGAAAATGCAGAATTGGTTTTAAAGTCCTTAATGCCACGAGTGGTATGTATTTCTCTTTTCTGCTGCACTTGGAAAATCTGGAGTAAACGCCTTCTTTTCCACATGTTGTAAAAATGTTTGTGTTTGTACATGCATGTGTATGTATGTGTCTGCTTTTTGGTCTATGTATTTTTTTTACATGAAATAGTTGTTAAGTGGCAAGAAAATCCATCAAAAGAATTGAACATAATAAAAAGATTAATTTGAATTGGATTATTTCTTTGTCTTCCAGACTACTCACCATGTGTACAAGGCACTTTGGCAGTGTGGTGACACAGACTATACGGACATACAAGACAGACCAGTTCCCCCTGCTCCTTATAGTCATGGGAAAACGAACATCCAATGAAGTTCTAAATGTTATTCAAGGTAATTCAACTTTAATAATAGTTTGATAACGTCTATAGATATATGTGTAACTTATGTAAAAACACAAAGACTAAATTAAACACTGTTTTATCTTTAGGCAATACGACAGTGGACGAGCTGATGATGAGGTTAATGGGAGCAATGGAGATCTTCACAGCACAACAACAAGAGGACATCAAAGATGAGGTACAGTTTGAGTACAATCAGGGCGCCTGTGACTTCAGCGAAACACAAATGTCAAGCTCCGATTCTTAAACATGTAAAAAATGCTTTGGATTATTCTGAAAAGAAACTTGCTCATGCCTGATGTTAACTTCAATGGCTCAGGTGGTCTTCAGACCTCCAGTAGTCTCGCTTGCCAGACCTATCTCCACAGCGCTGCGGAGTAAGGTCTGGCCCCTCCACACATACACTCCTGGATAGGAGAAACATTTCTTTAAACCAATCACAATCGTCTTGGGCAGGACGGTGTATCTGCGTAACTTTTTTATAATAATGAATGTCTGTTACATTCAAGCCATTGCTAAATGAGTTGCTACAAAGCCAATTAAGACTTGGCGTCACACAACTTTTCTCAGTATGGCTATGTTCAGAAGATTGTGTGGTCTGGCGACTTTCGCACGCAGAAACTTGAGTGAAGATAATGACTCTTCTGAATAGTTCATGCTATTTTAATCCTCCGTGTTCTCCTTGGCTACTAGCAACTACGTGGAGGAGGGGTGGGGTTGGTGCGCGATCACGGAAGGCTTGTATCACGTGGGCGCGCTGACAGTTTTATTGTCATTACTTAGAAACTACACACTATAGTTTTTAACTGTTCACACAATACAGTAATGTGACCTATTTAAATTTGCTGGATACATGGTTAATCGTAATTTGCTCTTATCAGTGTATCGCTGTGTGTATTTTGTCCGTATCAAATCCCTCCGCCAATTGGTCCCAAAACGTCCCAGTTAGATAGCATGATCCAAATTTTCTTCCAAAAAACTTGCCATTTTCAGCAAATAGCTTGCTAGCTCGAAGTTTGTTGATGTTTCCCGAAACCAACAGAGTTTTACCAGGCGACGGACATCCGGCGGAAGATCAGGCGGCACAGATGTTCCCGGCAATTATAAATTAATTGTCGTCCATCCAGACTAGACCTCGAGTAACAATTCAAACCATCTTTACCTTAATTTCGTTGATTTGACCTATGACTATAGCCACATTCAAAAGCCCTGGTGGGACAGCTGAGCCAGTCTTTTACATCCTGCTTAGACATAAATCGCAACATGCTGAGACAAATAAGACACCATTTTTAAACCGTGGCATTCTTGTAATGACAAGTAAAGAATACTTGACCATTTCACCTCATTCCCCTTTAGTTCTAGTTTTATGTGCCAACTCCACTCTGTGGTTTTTGAAAAGGTACAGGACTCGTCTTCCATTCACTCCAGTGTGTAGGTAACAGTCTTTTACTCCAATAGAAAGTGGACAAACACCATTGAGGGATACACTCCATAAAAGAAAGTGAGGCAAAAGTGGTGGGAGTCTTTTCATGTCATAGACAGGAATCTGGGACAGTATGACAGGGAGGTCCCCTCACTTTCAAAGACTTTCACCTGACCCTCTTAACCATTTACTGATGTGTTTACTCAGTGACGTCAAACAAGACCATGAATGACACTGGCCATGTGTTTCTGTCAAGACAGATTTTCAGTCAGCTGAGTATTGGAGTAATCTTCCCATGCTCTCTTTTCTCTTTAATTTTAACAACTTATGGTCAGAGGTTTAGGAATTTGAAAAAATATAGAATAGTCTCCTTGTAGACTAAAAAGTTTTTTAAATTGTTTTTTTAATAAGATACACAGAGATTAAAGTTAAGATAGATTTATGATCATTAATAAGACCCTATTCTTCTTCCTACATATCACACATACTAACTGTGAGATTGTCTCTCTTAGTCCCATACTCTGTCAGCCTCTCACTTACATTGTTGTGTCTCTTTTTTAACTAATGTATCTATAGATGACAGGTGTCACACCATATAAAAAATTAAACAGTTAAAGATTCAGTCAACCAAACAGCCTGTCCAACAATGCTAATGTGATAGTCAAAGCATTTCAGTTATGGGAACCGTGGTGTGTGTCTCTCACACACACACACACAACACACACACACACACACACACACACACACCCTGAGGGTTAGACTTCCTCAAGTGGTTTATGGAGTATTGAGTGACAGCTTTCCCTTTGTGTTTTTATTATCGCTACAATTATCTGGCTTCATTTTGGATTTGTCACAATTCAAATAATCATCAATGACAAGAAGCGACAGGAGGTATTCAGAGCCCGTACATGTGTCAGATCAGATTGTGATTTATGAAGTGTACTGTAGGTTCACACTTAAGGCTGGTTATCATTTCATTTTTCAATATTAGTACCAATAAATACCCGAGTACAGATAACAAAAGAATATTTCTCCCAATACCTTATTTTGATAGATATAAGCATGTTTTTTCCTGCAAAACCCAGTTTTTCAATTAACCTATAAGTTCTCAAATATTACATGTTGTCTAAACACAAGCTGCCGTACAAGAACTTTGCCGAAATTAAACTTACATTTAAATGAGAACCTGGCTGATCACAGAATGAGTAAACAAGAATTTGAGCAGACTTTCTATGCCAGCCGATACTCTGTGCTACAGACACATTTTGCTTGCTACTAACAAAGTATTGACATTCAATACCCAGCCCTATTCACAGTGGAGGACTGACTTGGGTCACTACCTTACATTGTGTATTGACCTTATTAAGTAATATTGTTAAATATTGAAACTATACTTCGTAGTTTTAATAAAGTAGCATACATGCTTCTTATGTCATCTTAAAATAATTTTGTTTTAAATAATTGTGCATGTTTCTTTTCTTACAAGCTGATTTGATTTTGTCTTTTTCTTATGACATCTGCACAAAATAGTTGTATTTCATTACTGCTTTATCATCACGTTTATAACCATTGCAACAACTGGCTTAAGATCTGTCAGAGAAATAGGAAATCTGATTACCCATGGCACAGTAGTTTAGTAAAGCTGTTCTGAAAGATATTAAAGTGTGATAATTACCCAGGCGTGGCCTGCCAGAAGGAAATAGCTTGTGGAAATGTAAAAAAAAAAAGACAGCGTAGGGAGTATAAGTGATGATGAAAGCATAATTTTCCAGTATGATTATTCATGATTAGTACCAATAACAACAGGATTTTAGTATATCCTGTATCTGACAGAACCTATCCCATCTCCAAGGTGAAGTCAGCCTTGATACTGGACTAATCCCATCTTCACTGTAGCAGCTCTGAGGTGTTTGTGTATTTCCTACTCTCCCTAGCTCCCTTCCCTCTGTCTTCTTTCTGTTTTTCTCCTTTTTTTCATCTCACCTTTCAAAAGACAAACTCAGACACAAACACAGACATCCACCATATCCAGACATTCCACTTTGACAGTGACTTTTGTGTCTGTCTGGAAATGGAGCAGCTGGACAGCCACATTGTGGCTTCAACCAACCTTATTGACTCGCCAGCCATTCCTATGGTTGTCTGTGTTTTAGCTTAGTAGTTTGTAACAGACTGACGACTCACTGCAGGTTCTGTGGTCTGCATCTGTCAGCATTATAGGCTATTTTCAGCTCAGGTCATCAGTCAAACGAACCAATGTTCAAGAGAAACAAACATGCATATGTTTTTGTATTTGTCGAAACTGAAGCACCCAGGGGAAATATAACCCAACATCAGAGGAGTAAGGTCTACAGAAAGAGAAAAGATTTAATTCTGGACCTTTTTGCTGTGAAGTGACAGTGAGCCACAGTACTGCCCAACAGCAAATAATTAGATATACAATATGGCCCAATTAAAGTAGCTCCAAGCCACTTGGTTTGAATTAAAAACTGTTTTTTGCAACACTTATTTGTTGATGAGCAAACATTAAATGTGTGACAGCTTGCATTTCTGACTTCTGACCACTAAAATAGGAGTTTATTAGCCCCACTATAAGACAGCACATGGCTAGCAAACTTGATGAGTAGCCAAGAAATACTGTAGATGTGGCAAATCTGTCTGTTCTTTCCCTCCAAAGATAAGGTCTTTAACATCACATTGTGTTTGAGCATTTACAGGGTAGATTAATGTTTCACATTATGCCTCTCATGCGCATTATGTCATTCAATGCAGATGGTGCATTTGAAAACGCATTACAATTGATCATTACAAAATGAGTATCAGACATGGACTACTGTGCGACTTGTTTGCGTGACTCGGGGCCAGTCTTTTGAAGGTGGCCACTTTTGATGCCTTTGTCCCTCTCTACTATTCTTTTACAGTTTCCTTTCAATGTTCATCTATTATGCGGGCCAAAAGCACAAATGTATCCTTTGCATTTTCTGATTGAATACAACAATACACACTGTCCTTTTGCTTAGCCACTGCCTAGCTGCACAGTAGCCCTCTGATCATCACAATAAGCTTACTTTGCCATATCCAGGTTGGCACACAGCATGGGCCTTCAGAAAATAGAAAACCAATGGCCGTGCAATGTTAACACAATGGACACTCGTATTTAGTCCCAGTCTTTATAAAACACTTTGTAGCCACAGCAGGTAGAAAGAGAAGGGCCGTTAGTCCCCTTCCCTCTGTACAAACAGGAAGAAAGAGGCAGAGTGAATGAAAAAGAAAGGGATGATGAAACTGAGATGAAGAAACATAAAAGAGGCTCAGGGTCTGGTAAATGACAGCCCGGTCACAATGAATCCCCTCTGGTGCTACTCTTTCATACCTGGTGTTTGTACGTAACCACACTTGACATGCTGCATTTTCTTTTGCTTGGTTCTCTCTGGCTCCCACACACCGCACCTCAGCTTAAATGTTTTGTCCTTGTGTGTCCTTTTATTATGTTGTTAGTTAATGGGCCCCACTTTCTTTCTCCCTCTCTCCACCCAGGATGAGCGTGAGGCAAGAGAGACGGTGAAAAGAGAACAGGACGAGGCCTACCGTGTGTCTTTAGAGGCTGACCGCAAAAAGGTGTTTTAAAAATTTTAAAACTGTCTACTTGATACACTGGGGTCTGAGTAAGTTGTGGTATACTTTAACCACTACTATGATTTTTAACTAATTTTTTATTGTACGATTTAAACTCATTTGTGTAGCTAATAAAACAGCCACTGTCGAGTTTAATGCTCGAAAGACATTAATGAAATACAATGGGCTGAAACAATTACTCGATTTATTGATTAGTCAATTGACAGAAAATTATTTGGCAACTATCTTGATAATCGATGATTATGATTTAAGTCTTTGAAAATGACTTTGAAAACTACTTTTTTCAGATTTTGTGTCATGTTATTAGCTTGTATTAGATACTTGAGTGTCTAAAAAACGAAGTTATATAGTTTTTTTAAAATTAAATTTCAGAAAGTTGACAACCAGTGGGAAACATAGTAACGGTATTCAGCATTTTGTTTCTTTGTTTTTCAGAGAGAAGCCCAAGAGAGAGAAGAGGCCGAGCAGGTTCGCCTGGAACGAATGAGAAAGGAGCAGGAGGAGGAGAAGGAGGTGAGAAAAACAGCCATACACATTATGCAAATTACCTAAATTAATATTCCAACTTCATCAGTGCAGGGTTGAACAGTGATACGTTTTGCCAACGCACAGTGATTGTGCCATTATGCTGTCGTTTTTTTATCTGTCTTGCTCTCACTTCACAATAATGAGTCAATTAGATTGTAGTCTTGGTGAAGCCTGCCAGTCTGTGGAGCGTGTGTAGTGTGGGTGAACAGGCATACAGCCATTTCAGAAGAATTAAATATCCTAATTACAGTGAGGCATGCCCCTGTTAATGTCACCTTACATGCACACAGGTATTGTTCTATTTGACTGCTTTACATTGGTATAGCACACAGCCTTATATTGAAACCCAAGTGTACAAAAGACGAGGCAATTCATCTACACGGGATTGAGTACAAACACACACACAACCTAAGCAAACACACATATTCACTTGAAAACAATTATTGTATGAGAAGAGGGGGCAAACACACACACAGGCAGACACGTACACTGTCACGCATGCAGGAAAAACAATAATTGTCTGTGAGAATGGCACCAATGTTGTAATACAGTCTATAGTAATACAGTGTAGTCCTGCTGATTGTTGTTTACTCAACAGCAGAGAGCCTCAGGGCACTGAGAGGTATTGGGTGACCCGGCTCGCTCAGGTGATTTGTCACTTAAGTTAAACAGACAACAACAAATGAGCCCCTGGTCGGGCCTTCCTAATTATATCACTGTAGTTCACTAACCAAACTGTGTGTGCACACTTGTGTATTTTAAACAACAATAGCCACTTTGGCCTTGTGTCTCCTACTTATATAAATTGTCTCTGCCCAAGCTCAGTGGTTTCCATGGTGTCTCCTGTGCTAACATTCTAGTGTTCTAGTGCTTGTGCAACAGTCTAGATATTCCTAAATATGAGAGCCAACAACAGCTGCTGGACCCGGACAATGGCAACTTAAGTTTCTTAAACTGTTAAGCAGGACCTAAATGAATCTAAAATGGGATATGGGTGCCCTTTTGTTTTATCACAACACAATACTGCATTTTGTTGTGTGTACTGCTAGTTCTGAGGAGCTTAGGTCCACAATGACACTGACAGACAAACACAGAAAGTCTATTGGGAATTGGCATTGAAAAAGTTATTCTACTTATTGATTTCATTCTTGATATGTTTTTGGATGGAAAAAGAATACAAACATGCATAGGAAAGTACAAAGCTTTAAATTCCAGTAATGTGAGAAATTAACAATAATTCACTAGCAGCTTGAATTGATGTTACATTTTCTACAATAGATAGTAAGTAAAGTGGGAGAAATCAATATTTAATAAAAGAAAAATGTATTTACATATTCCTATTCAAGTATTCATTTTGAGTCTTCTTAGGTAGTAACATAGTAGTGTATATGATGGAATATGCAGACACAACAAAAACATCAGTTGCCACCAGAGAACGGACAATGCTATTGGGAATGCTTTCTCTGATTTTGTGCCTTTGTGCAAAGAAGAGTGAGATAAAAGTAGGAGCTGGTGAATTGAAGGGGATGGGGGGTGTATGTGCTTGTGCCTATGTAGATTAACATTACTATTTACCTCCTTCAGGGGTCTTAGCATACAGTTGTGCGGCTGTCAGGTGCCCCTCTCCCTCCCCCACCCGTCATCTGTTTGCTTTTTGTGGTTAGCCGAGCGGAGCTGGAGAGGCAGATAAATGGATGGATAGATGCTCCTGATTATTTGTGTGGAGCAGCTTTGTCCCGAGGCCCGACCAGACGTGTGTCCTGTGGTTTCTTTAGGGACGCTACCTCTTACGAGTGGCGGTGTTTATGCTTGTGTCTGTGGTTCACTGCCTGTCTGCATTTGTAGGTCCACCATCACCACCACCACCACACACACTCCTGTCTTTTATTTGTGTATTTGTGTGTAAGTCTTTCCCCGCGGGCCCCTTTAACTCAGTCAGCATCAGCTCTTATACCTGTGGGAGCTGATGGTGGAGTGGCACGCGCGCTACCCTGCCCACCGAACACCAGAAGCTGCTAATGAGCTACTGTTGTACACTCTTATGAAATATAATTGCATTATGGTGTGTAAATAAAGCCGGGGCGTGTTGTCACAGCATATGCTCCCCGGCTGGCCAAACAGGAACAACAAGCCGGGGGGGAGGAGGGGCAGGAGCAGTAAAAAGAGGAAGGCTCCAGGGAGCGGCTGAAGCGCGTTTTTTTGGAAGAGCAGCTCATTAACAGGAGAGCTGATTACCTTTACTGTGGAAGATGACAATTTGATGGTTGTCTTTGACTATACGACACTCTCACTCTGGGGTAGACAGTATTACCAAATGTTGTTTCTTTAAGATAAGCTTTCAACTATCTGTGGTACACACTGAGATATTCAATAGGCACAATCTCAGATTTCCCGAACAGACTGAGCAACAGTAAGAAAGCATGCAGCACCAGGAAAACACTTGCTGTTTTCAACATACTGAAATGCTACTTGGCAACCTTCTGAGCTACACCAGGCTACAGGGAACAGGGTGAGACACAGGGCATCTAATTCAATAACATTCTCAGGACAAGAAGATCCTTTAATTAATGTGAGGCAATCAGACTCTGGGAGCAACTTCTTGGCTTGTCTTTCATACTTGTTTGGATAGTGTGTCGTCATCTTCATCGCTGCCAGTGTTACTGTTGAATCTCTGGTTTTACTATAAACAGAGAGCCAGGGCAATTTCTTCCATCGTTACACTTTATTGAATCTCAGATTGTTTCTTGTATTCCAGGAGACTTTGTTTAAGTTTTTCTTCCTCTCCTGCACTTATTCAGTTAGTTGTCTTTTGCCATGGTGTTTTAAATGTGCATAGAAATAAACAAACTAAATTAGAAGATGTAATCAAGAACTAAATGATCCACTAAATTTAACAATTTTAATATTAACCTAATAACTTTTATTTTTGCTCCCTGTCACAATATTACTTATGCTGACTCTGCGGTCAACAAACTGTAAAAAGAAAGAAATATAGAGAGACTTTGTAATGCTAATAAGCTTGAAAAAAAGAATTGCAGCACCGGTATTGACAGCTGCATCCCACCAGCACCTGTATGTTAACATCTCTGCCTTCACTCAACACAGCGAATCCCTACTTTTATCTAGAAAAAATGTTCATGCATTACGTTAGTCCTTTCATTTCCTTGATTCATTTTCATGTATTAGTATTAATGGAATCGAGTATGCATTATTTTGTGAAGAGAAGAAATATATTTCATGTTTGTGTCATATTTCTAAAAGTTGGAAGTCCTCGGCCTGTATTTGCATCTTCTTCACCTACACTTGTCCAGTGTGATCACAGAATTCATGATTCCTATGTTACGTCTGCCCTCTACAAACAAGGAAGTCTACCTTTAAACAATAATAATTCTGAGGTGTTGACAATTGTCAGTGTGCTGTACTGACCTAAATACTGGATTTTCTCCACCCCTTCAGGCAATCCGCTTGTCATTGGAGCAGGCCCTACCGCCAGAGCCCGAGGATTCAGGAGAGCAAATCAGCAAACTGCGAATCCGCACACCAAGCGGCGAGTTTCTGGAAAGGCGTTTCCAGGTCAGCTGTAAGCTTCAGGTCCTCTTCGACTTTGTGGCCTCCAAAGGATACCCCTTTGAAGAGTTCAAGCTCCTCACCACCTTCCCTCGTAGAAATGTGAGTGGTATACCTTTCTTTCTTACTTAGAAAGCCAGCACGTTTACAACATAATTAACATCTTCTGCTTATATATGTCAAGTGAATGGGCTTTGAAAGACCAACACAAGCAAGCTGTTCAAATCACAAGTGGAGAGAGAAATGAAATATGTCTTATTTAGGGAGGTGAAGGGAGTTGAATCCTCCTGTTATCCAATTGCCGTCTTAATAACGGTTCTCTGCCGACATAAACAAGTGCTAAATTCATCCTTACTGCAGAAGAGTAGCAGCAGGTTATGAAGTGTTCTCGGCCACAGCTAACCTCTCTGCTGGAGAGATCCACAGCTGTAATTGGCTTTTTTTCCGTTTGGGCCTGGGCTGAACCTCAGGCGATGGTGGTGAGTGTAGAGCAGCAGGGACAAGAGTTAAAGACAATATGTTGTGGCTGATTGATGATTTAGTTTCCTCTTGCTTTTTATCACCATAGTTTTGACTGTTTGTGTGCTGCAGCAGCACTGATGTGTCGCTGCTTTTGTTTACTCGTACCTGTGATGGAGCAAGTTAAGCCAACTGTTTATCCATCCACCTGCGCACAGGTATTATTCAGTGCATATTAATTAGTATCATCAGTCTATTGTGAATACAGTACACTATGACTGTGTTAGGATACAGTTGTCAGCATTAACAGTAGTATTCTCTATGGCTCTTCTGCTGACGCCCAGCAGCCATCTACAATCAGTCATTAGAGCGCCTGGTCGCCACACTCTGTGGTAGAGAGCTAATGAGCTCTGTTTTAACTACCAGTTTAATTAGCCATGCTGCTGGAAACAGAAATGGGATTTCCATTAATCAAGAGAGAAGTGTGTGTGTGTGTGTGTGTGTGTGTGTGTGTGTGTGTGTGTGTGTGTGTGTGTGTGTGTGTGTGTGTGTGTGTGTGTGTGTGTGTGTGTGTGTGTGTGTGTGTGTGTGTGTGTGTGTGTGTGTGTGTGTGTGTGTGTGTGTGTGTAGGCTTGCCCAGGCAGTGTGCCATCGTAGTCTGTGGAGACCGCCGAGGCACAAACACCTCAAACTAACACACACATTAACGCGTAGCTCACACTCTTTCATTTCGTCACAATCACACACTTCAACACATGCACAAATATTTTCAAGCAAACACATGCCCCACTCACAACTTTGTCACTTAAAGGATTCACAGTTGTCTCTTTATAATCAAGAGTAAACATGTGTTTGAGACAGAGATAAAGATGTGTCTGCATCGCAGATGAAATTCGGGCAAAAACAGGATGGGAGGATTAAAGGGGTAGAGAAGCGAGGAGAGGATGGTGACTGCAGAACTAGTCAAAAAAAGAGAACAGAGAAGGCAAAAGCTTAAACAAAGAAAAGATTTAATCAGAGAAACAGTCTGAAAGAGAAAAGGATAGAGAAGACAAGTGGAGAAGATATTAAAAAGAAGAATATGGGAGATAATTCCAGAAAACAGAAAGGCAAGAGATTTGGGGAAAGACAGAAGAGAAGCAGCTCAGTGGTAGTGCCAGTATGAGGCTGTGAACACAGGCCCCTGTCTAATCCTGCAGCTCTGTGTTGTAATTAAATGAGAGAGAGCGTAGAAAGCCTCCATCCCGTCCAGACGCTCTCACTGTTGCTCTGCCAGGATCAGAGGATAGAGGATAGACCACTATTGCATTTGTAATACTGCACAACTGTTGAAACCTTCTTTCCCTTTTCTAGTTTTCATCAGCTTTGTGCAGTGTCACTCTTTCTTTTGCTATTTCCCTCCTCGTCAGCCTTTTTTCATTTCATTTCCATACATTGAGCTGTAACACAAATTAGTGGATCTACTCTTCATGTTGAATATTTTTTATTAAAATGACTACATTATTGACCAGGAAAAGGGCTATATATTGTGAATCGGTAAGTCTGGTAACACAGGTTTATTCCAATTTGTAAATCAACTTAATAAAACATCAGAGCCAGATAATGTCTTTGATTGATGATTTTTTTTTTTTTGCCGATAAGTGTCTATTAGTCTCTGATTTTTGGACTCAGTCTCTTTCCCAACATTTGGTATCCGTGGCTTATCTCTTCAGCACTACAGCAGGCCTTACACTGGCATCATTTGTACTAGGCTTAGCCGTGCTCAGGGAGCTAACCCTTTCCGTTTCTACGACTCGCAGCGAGTTTGAAGAAGGAGGGGGGAGACTTTTAGTGTTTCAGTTTTCAGCTTTCCATTCAAGAATTTCCTCCTCTTTCTTTGATACTTGTTGAGCACAAACCGCTGTTGAAAGGCCTGAGGTCCTCTTCCTTCAGCTCGCGGTGAACATGTTTAGACTACCGGTACAATAATCGTCAGTTGGCTCTTCCTGCCTGGCTGCTCATAGACACCCAAACACTGTCAAACCAGCGTATTAGTTTTCTCACTGTGATACTGTACTCTATTTCACCTTCTCTTAATCCTTCTTCCAGCTCTGTCAGTGAATTCACCCAAACGATTCTTAGACAAAACCTGAGATTCAGGAAAAATAAACAGTGGCACAGAAGAAGCTGTGCGTTGTAGTGAGATAGATTTTACATCTGTTATACTGCTGTGTTTTATTTTTCTTGTCCTCCTATCATGAAAGAATCGTATTCACAGGAAGAGCTACAGCGGTTTGTTTTAAAAGTAGTTTCACTCCAAGTTGCTTCCGCGGGGCTGTTCTTTTAATATTCTCTCCACATAACACAAACCCACAGCTTCACAGAGCTGCACTCTGCTTCATGTCTGAGCATGGATGTGAAATGTGGCTCTAACTTAGGCCACGTATATAGGCTAGTATCTCCCTGATCGCTGAAAGCACCCCTCTGCTCAAAAAATGAGTTGTGCATATTGTTACTTCACTTGGGTGTTTGAGCTTCACTGTGCAGAACGACTTATGTGCTGAGTTTGACACCAGAAGGCTGTTTAAGACGCAATACATGTACGTACGAGATCATTTTGTGACATCACAACATGTTTGGAAGCCAATCGTGGTCCAGTATGAAACTTACAAAAGCGAGATGTGGAAACTTGAAACATCCACCGCACGTATACTGAGAATGGACTTTTTTTTTGGTGTAGTAGGAGACATCTCGTGTCCAGCAGTTTAATGATGTTTGCATATTTATAGATTCTGGATTCTTCAAGGAGGTTAAAGGAGTAGATTTTAATCGTGTTTAATAAGGTAATTGAATTTTTTTTTGGAAAAGCCATATCAGACACAAATATTTTTCAAAGCAGAGTATTTTTCTGTCCTAAAACACGTCCAGTTTTACCCAAGGACCCCCTCCTCTTTTAGCCCCTTCTTTTTTTTTCTCTCTTCCTTTTTTTTTTTTTTTTTTTTTTTTTTTTTTTTTTTTTTTTTTTTTTTTTTTTTTTTTTTTTTTTTTTTTTTTTTTTTTTTTTTTTTTTTTTTTTTTTTTTTTTTTTTTTTTTTTTTTTTTTTTTTTTTAATTATTTTTTTTTTATATTTTTTTTTAAGATTTTAATTTTTGCCCCTTTTTTTTTTTTTTTTTATAATTTTTTTTTTTTTTTTTTTTTTTTTTTTTTTTTTTTTTTCTTTTCTTAAATATTTTTTTTTTTTTTTTTTTTTTTTTTTTTTTTTTTTTCTTTTTTTTTTTCTCCCCCCCCCTTTTCTTTTTTTTTTATTAAAAATAAAAAATTTATTAATTTTTTATTTATATTTTTTTTTTTTTTTTTTTTTCTCCTCTTTTTTTTTTTTGCTTTCTCCCCTTCTTTTTCCCCTTTCCAGTTTCCCCTTCTCCCCATCCCCTGCCTTTCTGTTTCCCCTCAGTACTTGTCCCATTCGTATTTCTCCCTTTGAAGTACCGTATTCTGGTCTGTTCTTTTCTGTTCACGCCCCGGCGCTACGTGCTGTCAACGCTCCTGGCAGCAGATAATGATCTCCCACTGCTTTTGTAATTGGCCAAATAAACACTTGACAACACTAGTTTAAAACAGACAAGTTATTTGGTTTTAATTAACATAGTAGGGCCTGTAATGGCTTCATTAAAAATGCGTTATTTCAGCTGCACGTTTGATTATGTTGGAAACGGACATCTTGAGGGCCTGTGTTTATTTTCCCTTTCTTTTCTTTCACGGCTGAGCAATGCTTAGTGTCGCCTCCTCTGTTATCAGTGTGTTTTATTCATTTGAATCAAGTGACTTACAATTGTGGTATTTATTTTAAACTTCACGTTCAGTGCTAATTATGTGGTTTCGACCGTTGAAATCTGCTGTTTGATAATGCCAAATATGTGGGGTTGATATTAGCTGATTATTTTGTCATACATTTTTTCACAGGAATATAAAGACTAAATATCAAAGATTGCCGATAAGCACCATCTGTCTTTTTAATTGGTTCCAGTTTTAAAATTAGGCTTTTAAATGCTGAGCCTCCAGATATTGTATTATCTCTTTAGATTCCACTTTTGTTCAATTTTGTTCCATTTTTATTCTGTTCATTTGTGTATTTTTAATTAACAACTGGAAAAACTCTTCTTTTTTTCCCCACAGTATGCAATTTAGCCAGATTAAAATCTTTGGAAACTAATTTAATCTTTGAAAAACAGTCAGTCCCTAATTTAGCTTATTGATTTGATCTAAATTGGCTGATGAAAATTATGTTGAATCAAGGTTAAAAACAAACTGCAAAGCAGAGAGCTAGATTGTGTCTGTTTTATGCATGTATGTATGTATGTATGTATGTATGTATGTATGTATGTATGTATGTATGTGTAGGCACATGAGGAGAGAAAATGGCTTAGGCAGAGGAAAAACAACAGCTTTGTTTGTTGACAGATGCCTCCATGCTTATGGTCTGTTAATTGGATAACAATGTAAACAATCACCGATGGCGCCCGTCTCCTGTGTCAGTGTGGCATCTTGTTTCCCTACTTTCTTTTTCAGAGTCAGATGCTGCTCTCCTCCCATCGTCTCTCCCTGGTGCACTACGAGCACAAACTCTCATTCCGATTTCACTAAGAATAAACACACACACACACACACACACACACACACACACACACACACACACACACACACACACACACACACACACACCTGCTCCACCCCAAAGCCTCATTTACTCCTACCTGATGCTGTGGTGTCATAACAGCCTGTCGGGTTCATTAGCATGGCAGCCATTTGCAACGCGCTGCTCCTGAGGTGGGAAAAGGAACGCAGCAGCCCTGTTGGTCGTTTTCCCCACCATTGGGATGGAATATGTTTGCAGCAAACACACACACATACTCATAAAGACACACACACACCATTTTATCTCGCTCCCTGCTGTGCTATGAGGCAGCTGACTAGGTGAGGTGCATAAGGTTGATGTGGTAACCCCTCCCTGCCCACACCGGGCTTCCAGGCACCCCGCTGAAAAGTCAAGAGTATAAATGACACGTTGAAATGAGGACAAGGAGATGAAAGACATGGAGTCAAAGACCGCCGACGTGCACATGGTGTGACATTTCCGAGCACCCATGGGAGATGCATAGGTTGTCTGATGCTGATATGTCCTCCTCGCCTTTCACAAATTTACTTGCCTTCTTTTTTCTCTTTTCTCACCCTTTTCTCTGAGTGCTCGAACACCCTGTAGTTTTACAGATTTTAAAGTTAACACAAGTTTAAATGTGTAGATTGCTTTAATTATTTTTAATGCTTACTCATATCAATGCTTTTTGTCTCAAACAACAGTTTTTCAGGAGCGAACATAGACTATGTTTATTACCATGCAGTTTTGAGATTGATCAAAGTACACGCAAGGGTAGGATGTCTCTAATACTTGTGGAATTAAAAAATATGAAGCAACCAAAACCAAGTTAGATTTGTTTTATACTTGTGCACCCTTAAACCCATAAATACTGGATATTTATGACACTAATAAGACTGATAGGGCACTTTGCATATAGTCTGCAGGAGGTGAAGTTGTGGTTCAGTTCATGGGCCGAGGTCATATTTCATTCCCTAGAATAGTCTGTCTCAGACCGATCACTCTGCTTGTTGTGAGGTCGACCTTTACCATGCTAGCTTACCCTCCCTGACTTTCTACAGCAGGTACAGGGAGCGGGTTAATTATCCCACTGTGAGGTTAGAATAGGAGCCCTAATCAGAGGGGCTGACGCAGCAGTCATCAGATAAGCCCTGGACACATCTCAGTGTCACACCACCTCGCCCATTCAGCCCAGGTGTTAGATTGGCCCAATGTAACACAACCCTCCAGTGATTAGCTCACATAAGCTAAGAGAAAAACATAGGTCAGACCCCCTTCATGCCAGCTAACTCGATCAGCTCCGTTGTGGGTGGTACTGCATTATTCCTCTGCTGTTGGACAATAGCTGTCGTGCAGAGTATTGAACGCAGATAAATGTTTCTCTCCTCTACACCATCAGCTACGTTCCTGTTTGACCTTTGTCACAGCTGAAATTAGGCATTATTAGCCATCAAAAACACAGAGTTCTCCTCTCAATCCCCCTAGTCTGTCTCTCTCTCTCTCTCTCTCTCTCTCTCTCTCTCTCTCTCTCTCTCTCTCTCTCTCTCTCTCTCTCTCTCTCTCTCTCTCTCTCTCTCTTTTTCTCTCTCTCTTTCTCTCTCTCTTTCTCTATCTCTCTCTCATACAGACACACCAACGAGCTTTTACAACACAAACTCTCCTGTCCTGTAAACTTCATCAGTTTGTTCTGGATTGGAGCCTTTTTAAAAAAACAAACCTGATGGTCCTCTTAGGGAAACGAAGCTCTAGCTGCTCAGATTACTGCCCAGACTTTTTTAAAACATGTTAGAATAATACACACTCTCTCACAAAACACACATTCAATGAATTCAGCAGTAAAGCTACACTGTTCTCCAATCTAGATCACCGGGCATATATGGTGAGACAATTGCCAAGGGATTCCAGTAGTGCAGAATGACTTGAGGTCTTGTACACACTAATATGGATAGATAGACTGGTGTTTCCATCCACTTTGCTTAGCACTTTTATTTAAATATTTTTTGAAAATAGCAGCTCAGTGTGGAAGGCCAAAAGAAAACTAAGGCATTAAACCGTGAGGAAACACTCAATTGATAGATTTGTCCATTGGCAGGAAATTGTATGCCATCACTTTTTAATACGGAACATTTGCTGGTTCCGTCTCGTCAAATGTGCCGATTTGCCCTGTTTTATACCATTGTAAATTTAATATTTGTATGCTTCTGCGCCGGTTGCAGCCGTGGCCAGACTTGGGGCCCTATTTTAACGATTAAGCGCACGGAGTGAAGCGCCTGGCAGAGGTGCGTTTAGGGCGTGTACAAATCCACTTTTGCTAGTTTAACGGCGGAAAAAAGGGTCCGTGCGTCAGACGCATGGTTCAAAAGGGTTGTACTTAGTGTCTTCATTAATCATAGGTGTGTTTTGGGCATAACATGCAATAAACCAATCAGAGTGTCATCTCCCATTCGCTTTAAAAGCCAGGCGCGTTTGTTGTACTTTGGAAGGAAGGAGAGATTTTCAGGAGAAGAAACCGATCTGCTCGTGCGTGAAGTGAAAGCGCGCGAGCAGATCATATATGACACGAGCACTATGCCACCTAAACTCCATAATACTATTTCACATTGTAATATTTTTATTTTTAACCTTGTCTCTTCCCAGATCACCCAGTTGGATCCAGGGTCGAATCTGATGGAGGCCAAGTTGTTTCCGCAGGAGACGCTCTTCCTGGAGTCTAAAGAATAGGAACTGGCCCTCTGACAGCTAGGAGGACCGACTGACTGATGAACTGGCTGGACACACACTAGTCACTGAGCACACACACACACACACACACACACACACACACACACAGACAAAACCAATCCTCTCAGACGTAAATAAACACACTGGCATGCACGTCCAGTGACACACAAGTGCAAGTAAGCTTCCCTGCCCTCGGCCTGGTCATGGCACATGAATGCCTAGTGTACACGTGATGCACAGAGGAGCAAAGACAGTACACAAGCACACAGCCAAACATTCACCTCCCCCCAAACTCTCTCTCTCTCTCTCTCTCTCTCTCTCTCTCAACTCCTCTCAACTCCTCTCACACGCTTCTCAACTTCACGTTCCCAACTGCTCTGTCATGATTTTTTCTCACAACACAAACACAACACAGTACGACAACAGCATCGAGAGACTGAGAAGACAAATCTGTCACAGGAAAAAAAAAAGAAAAAAAAAAATGGACTTGTTACCCTTGTTTCCACATTCAACACACCAAGGCTGCTTTTTTAGAACATGTTTTTTTGTGTTTGAAATTTAAAAAAAAAATGCTAAAAATGGAAATGAAATAAACAGCAGGAAGAGATGTTGCCTGGTAGAAGTCTGGGCTGTTTCATCTCCACCTGTATTCCCTACCTTAACCTTCCCAAACTCCACTTTCCACCCCCTCCCCACCCTCCCCTGCCCCATCTTCCACCCCTCCGTCCGCTGTCTGCCGGGGGGATGAGACATGATGGGACACCTGCAGCATCTGCATTGTCCCATCAGTCTCCACTCCCCCTTGGTTTTATCATCCACACAAGCCAACGGATTGCTCAGTTTTCAGTTCTTTTTTTCCTTTTTTTCTCTTGATCCTTTTTAAGTTTGATGCTGTATTAGTTTTAGTTTGATATACATTATATAAAATATATGAATATGAACATCAATTTGTCTCGCCCGGAAATCTGTTGAAACACGTCCTGACACACAAACACGTTGGTGTTTTTTATTCCTATTCAAATGATTTAAACATGTTTTCTTTAAATGATCTCAGGTTATGCAAAGGTTTATCATGGAGGGCATATCAGTCTTTATTTTATGGGCTCAAGAGTAGATGGAAGATCACAAACTTTGAAATCAAGTTTTATATCATGACATTCCTCTGGGGGTTATTAGGGGACAAATGCTGGTTTATGGATTCCATTGAAAATGTTGCAGAGAGGAAAAAAATACATTTATATTTGACATTTTTGGTTTATGTAGATTTTTTTTCTTTTAACGAATCTGTTAGGGATTTTAATATCAAATCTGAAGTGTCTTGATTAGCTATGAAATCTGTATCTATAACTTTGAGAGTTGATTGCTTTAAAGCAACAACAAAGATTCTTTTGTACCTTAAAATAATCTTTCCAAAATCATTTCAGTGGTTCATCAACTCGTAACCGGGTGAATGGCACTTCTGCATTCGCTTTGCGGCCCTCTATCGGCTAAAACCGCACTACGCAAGTTTGCCAGATCGGGTAGCGGATCTGTAGTTGGAATGAGACGGCGGTAATGGACGATTCCGCTTCCAACCTGTAAGGGGACCGAAGCGGGAAAAGTGCTCTAGTGTTGCTTTAAAATGGCTTATTAGTGTCTGAGCTGTCAGTTGAATGTTAGTTTGATCACAATCAAGATAACCTGAAAAACCGTTCCAGTCTTACCCAGTTCAGATATCCATCTTCAAATCTCTGTTACCACCGACAGACCTTTTGCATATAACAAACGTTTTAATATTCTCACTCACACGCCACGCCACGTGTCTGGTAATATCAGACACACCGCAGCTAATTTTTCTGCCTTCGGCAAGGAGAGATCACGCAGGCTTAGCCCTCCATCTGTAGCTGGGCTCCTCTGTCAGCTAAAGGCAAAGTTTGAAAACCCCAGCAGAGTGAGCATCACTACAAGAATATGCTGAATTATTTAATACTTGTGTTGCTGGGAATCATTTTAGTGACTTGAATTACATAATTAATGCAGGCGAGGAGCTGATGATGTGTAAGACTGGGGAGGATTTTTGTAGAATTAAAGAAATTGCAGAAAAATGATGCCAGTCTTTAAATTGATATTTCTCCATATGCAGCAGCTATTAACAGTGAAATTAATCAGAGTTCTTAAATCACTACAACTAAAATCTCTTACAAGTTAAAGTCAGACTTCAGTGGTTGTAGACTGACTTCTTTTAGAACAGACTTTACTTGACTGCAAAAGTGAACTCTGTCTCTTTAGGGGAACAAATATAAGACACTGTTTAGTCCCAGAGTATTTTAAATATCTATGAACTGGCTTAGATGAATCTAGACTAAATGAGGAGAGGAAACCAAGTCTCTTCAAGCTGTTTTGAGTTTGTCATCTTTCAAATGGGAGTTGTGCGAACTTCACCTTAATCCATGTGGGTGAACTAGACAAGTATCTCATGAACCTCTCTGTGAATACTGCCATCAATCCTATGGTGTTTATTGTTGGAACATGTTTTTTATAAGGTTATTCTTAACCATGTAGTTGTCTTTGGTAATGCAAGTTATACTTAAAAAAAAACTAGGGCTACTTGTGTAATACACACAGTGAGTATATTACACAAGCATCCTCGAGTGTGAGTGCGAGTGTTTGTAATCGTCTTGTTTCTCACGCGAGGAATGAGTCGACCTGATGTGCTCAGCCAGCCACACTTCCCCGGGTTTGACCAGACAAGAGATGCTGCTCGAGGCACCGACAGAGAGAGTGAGACAGAATCACTGCAGGACAAATTCTTATGACTTTCTGTCTCTCTTTCTCTGTTAATTAAAACACATTTAGCTGATGTTTTCGTTGAAACAACGTATGACAAATGATTTGTGACAAAAATATTATTTATTTTTTTTCAACTATTGATATTTCTTTTTTTTTTAAGATTATTTTTTGGGAATTTTCGGCCTTTATTTTTGACAGGACAGATGAAAGGGAAGAGAGAGGGGGGAATGACATGCAGCAAAGGCCCGCAGGTCGGAGTCAAACCCGGGCCCGCTGCGTCGAGGAGTAAACTATATGTATGGGCGCCCGTTCTACCAACTGAGCTATCTGGGCGCCCAACTAGTGATATTTTAATAGAGAGAGAGAGAGAATAGAGACAATTAAGTGGAGAAAAACATTTGGTTACATAAACCTAAAACTCTTTTCATTGGTAAAACTAGGTTTCCTATGAGCATCGAGAAGACTTACAAATTTGAAAACAATGCCTTGAAATCTTAAAAATACTAGTCCACATACCATAAGTAAGCAAAAGGCAATTTTTTCTTTCATAAATATCTTTGTTGACTCGGTCCATGAAATCTATGTATTATGGCCCATTTTGCAGCCTTTGTCAGCGATCCCCCTGTGGATCCATAGACGTGGCCTTGACTCTGGCTGGCTGTGGGAATGGTGGAGGGATGAAGCAGTGTTTGCTGCAACAGCAGCAAGAAGACAACAGGTAACACGGTTCAAATATTCCTCAGTAATCGTTTTCTACTATGACAGAAAATCTTGCAAACAGTGGGTCACCCAGTCAATTTATTCCTGATTTCATGAGCAAAGTACACTTATTGCCCTGCCTGAACGTAAAAGCTTCATATAGTTGGTCAAGAAAGTACTGTGTAAGTCTTTAAGTGCCATATCTGTGTGAATGGTTCTCCATCCCAACTTGACTACTTCCATCCTGAGGAGAAGCCTATAGAAATGTGTGTTACAGCTGAGCTGTTTCAGTTTAAAAGTGATTTGGTCATGGTTTCTTGATGTCTTTAATTGGTACATTGCCCGCCCGCCCCCCGAATTATGGTAATGTAGAGTCCCTGAATTCTACCAAACAAGGCATTGAAAGTCAGTGGGGAGTCCTTGAATTTAACCAGAGAGTTGAATCCCAGTTTGCTTTAAGGGAAATGCTGAACTTTGTTGAATCTCTAAGGGCTAAAGTCAAATGCCCGTGGATGACATTTGAGTAGATGTATAGTACAAATAGATCATTGAGTTGAGTTGGCTCTAGAGTGTGTGTGTGTGTGTGTGTGTGTGTGTGTGTGTGTGTGTGTGTGTGTGTGTGTGTGTGTGTGTGTGTGTGTGTGTGTTTGTGTGTGTGTTTGTGCGTGCGTGCGTGCGTGGGCGCGTGCGTGTGTGTTGGCCGTACAGACACGTGCAGCTCGCGGCAAAGGCGAGGTCAGAGCAGGGCGGAGAGCTCAGTGAGCGTGAAGCCCGGTGCGTTTATGCAAGAGACAAAGACAGGTGCACCTCTGCTCGTCTGTCAGAGTGTGTCTTTCTCGGGGAACAGCGTAGGCCTACATAGTGCAGCTCCTCTCAAGTGTGAGATTACAGTTTCTATCACGCAGCTTTTTGAACGCAATGTGCACAGGCATGTTCCTCTGTACCGCTGCAGCTGATGATGGTGCTATTGTCGGAAATGCCAGTGAGACATAATGATATTCCTCTCTCATACCTGACCAAACTTGTCATCAGTTGTTGTTTCACAGGGGAAAAGTCATCGGGTTTTTGACTGTGTTAGGGAGGGAAGTATGACAGTTGGGGTTGTCAGTATATTAGATAATTTAGTACTTATTGCTTTTGGAATTCAAAGATTGAATACAGTACAAAATGATTAACAAACATTCAATATTTATATTTTTCTTTTATAAAGGAGAAGCCATGAATGTTTTTTGGTTTTTTGGTTTTTTTTGACACCGTAGTCAAACTTTGGCTGGATGTCTTAATCAGTGCCTTCTAAGCAGCACCCCTTAAATGTGACACAGGGGGATGAGAAAGTGTCTGTGTGGTAATAAGCTTACTCTGCCGGCTCCAATGCCACAGATTCAGTGGTGGCAACATCAGGTTGCTGTCTTGATTCTCTGGCGACAAAAGAGGAAAGCGTCCATGATGTTTAACCAGCTCCGCCGGGGTCAAGAATGCAGCCCACTGGCGAGGAAACTAAATTCCTGACACAAGTGATCTCTCCTCCCTCCTTTTGAAGTGGGACCCACTGAGATCTCAGAGCATGGCGGCTTCTTGAATCACAGGATCTCCGCTCGCATCCCAGACTGGCCTAACCTGGAGGGTCACCCCAAGTTTACTTTCTCAGAGACGCCGGCCCTGCCCAAAGAAACAGAATCTATGCAGCTTAAACTGTTGGGTGGGCACAAAAGGAGGGTCATCTCTCCCTCTCTGTCTCCCTCTGTTCACAGTACTGTTTGGTAATGACACAATAGACATGGAAAGACTTTTTTTTTTATCTTGAAAAAACAAAACACATTTTCCTTGCAGTCATGTAACCAATCTGATTAAAGAACCTGGCTTTGAAATGGGTCGGAATTCTGAAAAGGCTCAAATGTGTAGGCACAGATCCTTTTTGCAGTGGTAACTTGTACACTTATTTCTAAACAATTCATGGGTGCAATGCCAAATTAAATGGTCAGCCTAGTTGGTGAAACTGAGAAAATATACAGGCCTAATTCAATCAATTAATCAACAAACAACTAGCAGGAGAAAATGGCATTTAACATGTAGGGAAAAACAAACTGATTTAATTATTTCAATTTTCAATTGTTCTTATACATGTATATGCTACGCAATGCTTATGTCCTTATTCATTTGTATTCGTCAACAAATTTATATAAATGATGCCATTAATATATATTTTGTTTAGTTTGTTTCTCTTTAAAATTATCTTAAATTGTCTTTTACTGTGAAAAACAAACCTGCTTGAATCGAAGTCACCTCCTTTTCATGCAGAAAGACCAAGAATATGACATTTTAGAAGTAAGAATTTCAATCTGCAATGGAAAATGTATGTGAAAAAAATTTGAGACTAACTTTTAGGGTGCTGCCGCTGTTGACAATATCATAACGTGATTGATTTTATATTTAAAAAAAAAACATCTGGCAATCAATCAGCAGTGTTTAGGCTATGTGATGCTAAAGGAAAAAATCCTCAGAGAGAAAATGTATTTGATTATATTCCGTATAGGACTTCCAAAATAACGAAAACCTCCTTTATTTTTACAACGTCTTTTAATGTAAAAGCCCGTGGGCAGGTGGTGTACTGGTGCGGACTGGACCAGGGGGCGCTGATGGGAGAAACTGCTCTCTGCTGTGGCACCTGTCTCATTAAACAGTTGTGTCAGGTTGGCTCCAGCAGCAGAACATTTTCAGAATGAGTACTAAAAATACAAACGTTAACAAAATGTTAAAACTCATTTTAAAACATTTTACAAAATAAATGTTAAATCATGTAATAAAACAAAATAATGATCATAATGATTTAAAAACTTTTAGTATTTTTTTTAATTTTTGACGTCTGAATGTGAAAATAGCGAATACTAAATTTATTTAATAGCCAATATGTATGATTTAATATAAATTAATATATTGATAAAGGATTATTTCCATTATGCTAATTAATGTACAAGGCTAGTAGAAAATTACACTAAAATGCCTGCACAGCTGTGAGACATTGGGCTATAAATATTAATGTGCTAATAAAGTCCGAAACTAATAAGTGATTAATCAAATATGATAAAAAAAAAATGTTCCTAATGTACTAATGAATTGGTATGTTAACTTCTCAACGTGTTATCACTGCAGGCCTCAGTCGGCTTGTTGCTCAGTTCATTTATAGTAATGTTCTTCACGCGCACCTCCAGATCTGTCTCCTCACAACGCTGCACAGGTTTTATAAAAACCTGTGGTATTCGGATTATCAGCCGCATGGGATAAAGCAATAAATGGGCCAGTGGGGTCCTGAATGGGTGCAGTGGCGTGAAGGGGAGTAATTACAGCTTCATATTAATTGTGTTTTTCTGAGCGCACATAGTCACACATAACACACACACACACACACACACACACACACACACACACACACACACACACACACACACACACACACACACACACACACACACACACACACACACACACACTGAAGCGAAGCGGTGGTGACATCTAGGAGGGCCAAGTCTTTGTGCTGAACACTTCAAGTTTCAAAAACAAGGCCAATTGAAGCGGCGGAGCTCAAAGCCGGCACCATTGTAGGCGAACACATTGAGTTTTGATTGGGGACAATGGTGTTTCTCAAATTTCTAGCAAAAAGAAAGCCATACTCCATCTGTGATCTCAATGAGCGCCTATTCATGAGCTTCCTTCTTTTCTGCGCCATTCGTTGGTGGAGAAAAGGAGGCAGATGTGGAGGGATAGAGCAGGGGAGAGTGCATTTTAATTGGCTGCAGTGTGTAGGTCCGTCTCTCTCTCTCTCTCGCTCTCTCTCTCTCTCTCACACACACACACACACACACACACACACACACACACACACACACACACACACTGGATTTACATGCCACTATAGGGCTTGCGGAAGGGAGAGCGAGAGAGCCCAATAATCTCGCTGTGTTGATGAACACTTGTAGCCCATTCATTAAACAAAGATAATCCCTGCCAACCTACCTCGGGGGCACAACAACGGTGTGTGTGTGTGTGTGTGTGTGTGTGTGTGTGTGTGTGTGTGTGTGTGTTTGCGTGCGTGTGCGTGTGCGTGTGCGTGTGTGTGAGAGAAGAGAGAGAGAGAGAGAGAGAGAGAGGGAGAGAGAGAGAGAGAGAGCCTATATAGCCAGCATCTTTGGCAGAGTGATCCTTCAAATCTTAGAAATATTCATACGCCATGGTCAACCCATGGCAGGGTTATCCCCCATTCACAAATAAGTGTTATTCTAGCGGTTGAAGAGTGATGCTTGAGAGACCTCTCTCTGCCTCTTCCGCTCAAGTGTTTGCAGCACATGGCCTTATTACCCAGCCAATCCTCTGGTAATTTAGCCTATGGCTGTTTGTCTTTGTGACTTCTGCAGGCTGGAAGCTAACCAATTACACTCTAGAGAATCTTTTGGGATTATTTACTGTTGGGATGTGACTAAATAGGCTACATTTATGCTCTTCAAGTGCCGTTTTTACTTAGCATTTCCATTGTATGCTGCTTTTTTACTCCACTGCATTTATGGCAGGTAACTTTGCTGATATATTTTTTTAGAATATTATAAAACATGATGGATTGTATCAGACTAGCCAACAGTATATAAAGTAGTTCAAATTTAGCTCCACCTCATCCAAAAGCAATGAATACTGTATTAGTATTGACAATGTAAAGTAATGTAATATATAATATACTCTCTTAGAGGATACATACTGAGTAATGTATGCTACTTTTGTAATTATTAGCCTACTTACATTTGAAAAACAGGACCTTGTACTGGAGAATGTCGACTTTCTGGTATCAGTTATAGGCTACTCAAGTTAGGGATCTCCCATCAGTTCTTCTCATGCACAAGTCTGAATGTCTAAATGTTGACAGAGACACCATTAGCGTATTGGATTCTGTGGTAGAAAATAAATGTGCTCATTAAGGTCATCATCGCTCGATATGATTAGCCTACAAATCGACGCTCATTTGGTAAAGCTTTAATTTATGTTACTGTTGTATGTCAGCGTGGAAAGCAGGTTATAAACTGGCCCGACAATGTGTTTTATGTGTGCCCACTGCTCCCCTGACTCTGCCCTTAAAGGAATGCATTTAGCTTGATCCATTCCCCCGGCTCAGTGGAGCTGGTGTGAAGTGGCAGGTTAACAGCCTCTTGTCTATAAGCCCGGGCCGACTCGGTGTGCCCGTCAAGCGTGTAAATACTTCTGTGAAAAACCCCGTGCGTTTCTTTTCTCCGCGGCCCCTTGTCTAACTGCTACTCTAACCTCTGCCTCTGTGTGACAGAGCCGGCTGCTGCAGCGGGAGAGCGCGGGAGGGGATCCGGGTCCAGCCGGGCTGCAGGCGGGGCAGCGGCAGTGGGAGAGGCCGCTAGAAAGCCGCATCGGGGTGCAGGGGCAGCGGAAACATGCTGCTACATATGTTGGGTCAAGCATGGCCTTTGTTGTGATCTTAAAAGGGTGTTAAAAACCCACTCGTCTGTAGCCTTCCTGAAAGAAATGAAAGCATCGCATAGTTTTTTTTTGGACGCATAGGCCTAATGAAGTGGTTAAAAGAATGTTGGATTTTCTAAGTGCTCACAGTCACTTTTAATTGCGCGGGGGGCATTTTTAATTGGGCAAGGAGGAATAGTGAACATAATCCCTATCATAATGCATATTTTTCAAAAATGAACTTTTCCGTTAGGCTCAGCCAAACTAAAACGACGACTATAAAACCCCGAAGCAGCAAAGCTTGCACGCCTTGGATGAAATCAGAGTTTAACCAGAGCCGGTGCTCATTTAAGTGGGCACCCTTCAGAATGAATTAACTTGTGATAATATTAAACACAGAGTCGTAATAGTTATGTATTGACATATATGGCTCTATAAACACTAAACAAGTTAAGTAATTTTCACTTAAAATCCACTCTTATCAGCAGTGGAAATTAATTATAAATGAGCTGATAAATCAGCTCAAGTTTCCCTACAGGAACTTTCAGTCAGTTGTCTTTTCTTTTTTTTTCTTTTCTTTTTTTGTCTCGGCCTGTGCAACACTGAGCAGTTACACCAATGAGAAGTACAGGCTGTTTTATTTTTGGAATCCTTCATCCTGAGGTGACAGCATACGCCTATACTCTCTCCAATGAGCGCTGGGCCTTCTCTGCAGTTTGCAACTATCACTTTACCACGCAGGACGGGCAATTTCCATCTGAGTGAGACCGTCGCCCGTGCAGATAATTACTTTGAATGTCAAAAAGATGTAGTTTTAATATCGTTTCTATTAGCCTGTTGGCTAGGTAATTAAGGTGCAGATGACAGCGGCGAGGGAAACAGATGGCATTTGCTTACAGTGATTCAGAAAGTAAACAATGAGCCTGGGAGGGGAGAGAGGCAGGGCTGCACACCGAGCAGCCATTTCTTCCTTCATCAGCTTTCAAGTTGTTGTTCTTCAATAAGACCGCTGTTAGCATCCTCCAAGGGACTGACAATTGTTGATTAAAAAAGAAAAAGAAAAAAGAATCTATACCTTTTTAATCTGAATTCAAATGCCTGCACGCCATATCTCCTGAGTGAACAGGTGAGGAAGCAGGTGGTTTGCGCGAGTTGCCCTTTTGTAGCTCTGCGCGGCGTGGACTTCCCAAATCTCCGTTAGTCCTTTAGGAGGACGACACACCACCCAACGCTAATACTGTAGAGTTAAATGATAAGACAGAGAAAATCATTTGTAAATGCTATTATTTTTCTTTCACGGTCATAAAGTTTAATAAAAGAGGGGGAAAAAAGAAGATTTGGAGAACCGGGCATACAGAAACCTCTCTCCTTCCTTCAGCCGCAATACTGCTTTTTTGTTATTAATATTATTATTTCCGAATAGGGCGATTCATTCTAACCTGTGAACGGCACGAGACATCTTAATTTAATTAGACATTAATCAGACTTTCGTATTCTGGTTACGTAATAATAACAACAACCAAAATACTAACAGACTATTAATAGGCTAATAATAATGATTATAATAATATGTTTAGCTGAGAATAAATAATGATAAAGGTTATGCTGAAATAATATAGTCTCCAGTAATATTGACTTTAATTATAATAACCATACTAACAAGAACAAACATTTATTTCTAGCAATCTGCGTTTAAATAAATATTTTGGTCAACAAAAATTACAAATGTATTAAATAGCCTAATGAAACGTGTGTTTTCATGGCAAAAGCGCAGCAAACAAATGTGTTAAATTGTTTTAAACAATTGTTTTTTAATGCGACACTGGTTAGACTGGTTAGACTAGTTAGACTGGTTAGACTGCTAGAGGAAAATCGAAAAATGAGCAACAATTATTTTTTTTATTCAAATAATTTCTTGAAATGTGTCAAAGTGAATATTCGTTATTATACATAAGTTGTATTGGAGATATTGTCACATTACATTTGAAAAACGAAATGACGACACAGAAAAGCTGTGGTTGGGCATGCTGGTTTAATTAATTACTCCACACAACGAAAAGGAGTTAATTTAGGCTATACAAAAATAATATTTCCAAATATTATAAAATACATCCGAAATATTATTTTGTATTTTATGAATAGCCTATAGTATAAACGAAGCGTAAGGTTGTATGGTTACTTCTCTTTAATATACTTAACTAAATACATGTTTAAACTGCTATAGCTAGGCTACAAATTAAAAATTCAAATAGATTTCGTTACATGTAGGCTAGCGACCACGAGACATGTTATAATTTGGACATTGTTCATCACTCCGTAGTTTTCCTGTAGCCGAGTGAACCGTGCACATCAACCATTTAGCTCCACTCATGCAGTCAATAACCCTCTGCAAATATAGACTTTTTTTCCTGACGGATCAAATTTCGCCTCCTCTTGAATCAATAAAATAAATAATACTTACCTTCCAGGTTGATGAGATTACAGTCACTCACGCATCATCTTTATTTTTATAAGTCTAGTATTCTAGTCTGTTATTAGTAGTAGGCCTATAAACACATCGCCATAATGGAGACTTCATAACAATCATGTCGCCAAATGATACAAAATATTTCTTGTGAAATATAGTTCTTGGAAGGGATGAACATTTTCCTTCATTTTTATGGCTATTATTCATTTTTCTGTGTCCTGTTTGACAGCGTACCGCCCCCATGTTAAAGCTGTATAAATGGAAGAAAGAAAAAAAACACAGGCTATTGTTTTAAATCTATAAAATCATCGAAGTTAGCTTTCCGGGAACTCCCTTCAGATTCTTAACACTTGATATTTGGAATAAGAACTCAGGTAGACACAGTTGAAAAAAGAGGCAAGCCAATCAGATTGCTCCTTCCCCCTTTGGCCAATGACAGACGCCACATTGTTGTCAAATTTGTCTAATGAAAACGTAGGGGCAACAATAGAGAGGGGGAGAGAGGGATCTGTATCCACTGACAATCTCTGGAGGAAGTTAGTGTCTCAGGCTGCGGCGAGTAGCAACCTCGGCTCCTCCTGGACAGTTTAAACTTTCTGTCGGGGAGGAATGATCTCTCCTCTAGGCTCCTGCTCTTTTTGGATTTTAACTCGACAATATCTTCATATTTTTTGCTTCTTCTGCAGACTCCTCGAACAGTTTACTTTAGAGTTTCGGTCATAGTTTTTTCCTTTTCTTCTTGCACCATAATCTCATCAGTAGAAAGACATCGTTGACTTCACCTGTTGCCCAGAGATGTTGAGAATCGCCGAGCAGATGTGAACGGCTCAACACCAGCATAACTCAAACAAATCGTTCAAAAGAAAGCCGTTTTCTAGTTTCTAGTTCAGTTACATCAGTGAGGAACACGGGCATGGATCTGAGACCGGAGCACCCCACAGTCTCCTCTGCCTCTCAAGTCCACCCAGGGGCGGCGGCGGCGGCGGCGGCGGCGGCGGCAGCCTCCATCCCGGTGTCCATGGCCAGCAGCCTTCTGCGCGGCCCTCCGCTCATCTTGCGCGCCGCGGACAAGTACCCGCGTACCCCGAAGTGTGCCCGCTGCAGGAACCACGGCGTGGTTTCCGCGCTGAAGGGTCACAAGCGCTACTGCCGCTGGAAGGACTGTATGTGCGCCAAGTGCACGCTGATCGCCGAGAGGCAGCGAGTGATGGCAGCGCAGGTGGCGCTGCGGCGGCAGCAGGCGCAGGAGGAGAACGAAGCCCGGGAGCTGCAGCTGCTCTACGGCACGGCGGAGGGACTGGCCCTGGCCGCCGCCAACGGCATCATCCCCCCGCGGCCAAACTACGAGGTCTTTACCTCTGTCAACAGCGAGAGTAACTCAGGTGAGTGGAGCAGCGCTATGCGTTAAAGAAGAAAAAGTGCAGTTCTTGTTATTTTTATTAGAGCAGTGAAGCCTAAAAAAACTCTGGCTTCAGTTCTAAATTCACCGTAAAACACAGGAAACAGAAGGCCTAATAGTCAAAAGAACTTAAGTTCAAATCTCAATAGGTAGCCTAGGCCTAAAGCCTAATATTATTGATTCTTCATTTAGCCTGTATTAAACTTGAGTGGCCTGTGTTGGTGAGCTTGCAATTTGTTTGCTAAGACACTCAGTAGCCTAGATAGATTTTGTTTAGCATGTTGCTATAAAAAAAAAAATGGTGCCTTATCTTTACATTGAGACTGTCTCGGAAACAGCTGTTGCAGTTTGAGGGTTCGCTAGTAGGCTACTGTGTTAATACACTTATTATTTTTCTAACCCTAATTGCTGCCTCTTTTATCCCTGTGTGATTTAGTTTAGACACTTGACCTCTGTTGCTGTTTAATTCACTGGTTATGACTTCTATCAGGTCTACTCAGCCTAACATTCATATGTTGGGATATTTTTGGACCCCCATCTAACACACCGTGATGTTCTGATTGTGTCAACAGAGTCAAGTATCCAGAAGTATGAGCTGTTTTCTAAGAGCCAGCTGTCCGGATCCGCCAGCTCTCAGCAGTCTGCTATGGGGAAACCGGCGTCTACCGAAAATGACTCGGCCCCGGGCATGTCGTCCCCAGACGGCCGACATGGAGGCTCGGGTTCAGAGAACGGAGACAGCGAGTCTTTCATCAACTCGCCGGTCTCCAAGCCTTTAAAAGACGGAGGGGAAACTCCTGGCTCCGTCAGCTCCATTGCCTCTGATTCCGGCTCTGAGACCGACAAAGACGAGCAGGAGCCGTCCCCTTCCTCTGCGGCCTCCCGGCACATGAACGCCATCGACATCCTGACCCGAGTGTTCCCCAGCCACAAGCGGAGCGTCCTGGAGCTCGTCCTGCAAGGCTGCGGTAAGGACGTGGTGCAGGCCATCGAGCAGATCCTCAACAACAGCGGCGCACAGAGCTCCAACAAGGCCGGGACAGCTGAGACGTGGACGGCCGAGCGGGTGCTCCAAAACGCACAGCAGCCTCCGCCGTCCTCCGCATCCACAACCGCCCCGACGAGGCCCATGTTACCCGGAGCCATGACGCTCAGTAACCGCTCTGCATTTTCTCCTCTCCAGCCAAACTCCCCGCACTTCGGCGCCGACCCCAGCACCTATCCTTTGGGCACCCACCTGGGACTGAACCCTCTGCGGCTGGCCTACTCTGCGCACAGCCGGGGACTGGCTTTCATGACGCCCTACTCCACCACCGGGTTGATGCCCACCCTGGGCTTCAGACCCCCGATAGACTATGCCTTTAGTGACCTGATAAGGGACAGGACAATGTTACACAAGGAGCAAGGCTATGCCAGCGGCCTGTACGGGCCCTTGGTCAACAACACGCCAGAAAAACAGTGAGGCTGGTGGACTGACCACAGAGACACATTACATTGTATTTGTAGCCACAAGTGTTGAATGTTCTGGCGAAATTCTGTGATGTGTTTTGACTACAGGCTGCTGTACATAATAGGATTATCTGGCTTGTAGTCAAATGGTCTGAGATAAATAATAATAAAAAAAAAAAACTAAACTCACTTATGTGTAATTTTCAAAAATAATTTTATATGTTTGACTAAGAAAGTTTGGATGACATTCCCCAGGTATGAAGTTGATCAATAAAATAAAAGTGAAGCTGAAAAGATATTTATAGATTCCAAAATAAATCACAACGAAGCTGGGAAAGTAAAAAAGTAAACCCAGCAGAGTTATGACCTGTTTAAAGCCCATCACATTTCTCAGCTGGTTGGTGAAACTGAAGTGCATATGATGTTTAAAATCAAACTTTAAATATGCATTTCTCTCACACACTCGGGATATTAATTGAGTCAAAATTAAGTTATTATAACATGTAGATGACGGATATTAACCCTATTTCCTGATGTACAAGTTGAACTAATGATGTGTAAATGCCACCCCTTTTTTTCTTGTCTTATTTCACTTATCTCGTCTATTTGTTTAGTTAATTTCCAACTGCCTGTATTAAATATTGCATTTGGTAATATACTATATTTGACTTTCATTTATCCGCTAGTCAGCTCAATTTTTTTTTGTGACAAAGTGCTGGATCAAGTCAGTTCATCTTCAAATGTTAAGCTGTGCTGTCACATTGTATGAATATGCTGGAAATAAATGTTATTTTAACGAAAGTGGAAAAGTAGAATTCTTTTGTGTTGAGACTGATATAGAATATACCATCCATATGTAGGCTAACACATTTTAATTTGTGAAGGGTGCATCAAAAACCATAAACTAAAATCCTTCCAAATGTGTAAGATATTTTGGCTTCAGGTGGGAAACATTCTTGTTTCTGACAGCAAATCCACAGAGGTCTGCTGGCAGGTGTTTACTGGGAAAGAATATAGATAGATAGATAGATAGATAGATAGATAGATAGATAGATAGATAGATGTAATTGCACATACATTACTTTACTGACTGCAGTTTTTATGTCTGTTCTTGCTAAACAGAAATAATCTGGATTCTACAGAATCTCAATAAAGTAGACAAACATAAAACAGAAGTGTCAACAGCCCGGATGAATCGTGAAGCACCACATTGCACACATTTCATAAAGTGTGTTTATTTGGGCGCCTAAACATTTCATAAAAGAAATGTTGGCTGCGGAATATAATCTTTTAGTGACAATGTGTGTTTTTTTTCTTCTTCCTCCTCTTAAGTAACACGAGGTTCTGTACAGTAGCCTATGCATACAGATTATAACCGATTAGCAAATACCGACGTTGACAAGAGTGGCGGTGAAGGAGTAATAAAATATTGTTTTACTTTTCGTCAGGAGCGCTAACACTTCACAGGCAGCCAGCGGGCCAGTTTCAGCTGATGAACATCAGAAGGCCTTTTGGGGTTTGTACCAATTAATCCTGTTGTTAGATTAGACTAACTCTTCATTATTAGATTAGATAAAATAGCCTACTCATAAAGTAGGCCCAAAATACTTTTGCACAAACCAAATACAATAGCCACCAGAAGCGCAGTGACATTCGAGAAAAAAACGGTGTAAAGTTTGAGCTCATTCATTTCAGTGTAAGACAATTAGACTGGTGAAGGAATTCAAAATAAGTCTATTTTTAGTTTAAAAGTAATGCTTTATTTATTTTCCAACCAAATCTAAAATGTAGAAATGTGAATATTAGTGTATTATAAGGCAATATTTGAACCATGCAGGGCGATGGGAAGAAACCCACCTAAACATTTGTTGTGGGGGAAACCTAAATCCTGAATGAATCCTTCTCCTATTAAAAACATTCAAATAACATTATTCTGTTAATAATGATGCCTTAGTGGACACGACTGTTTTGCCGCTCGTTATAGAGATGACAACACTTTCTCCACCCACTCTTTCACCGCCTCCAGAGAAATCTCCCCATATCCAAAAGGCAGTGGCGCCACCTGCAGGTCAACCAATGTCAGTACCAAGCCGTCTGTCCAACTACGTTTACATTCCAGCTCCAATTAAAGTTTTAACACAGATTGGTTGAGCGGTAGAAGCAGATATGCCTGAACAAGGAGACCATAAAGCGTGTGGCTCTGAACTGAATCAGCTGTGGGCAGTAGAACTGGAGCGAAAACCTGCAGGAGGGCCCACAGTGTCTACCTAACTGGCACGAAATAGTGGTATATACAAATACCTTCCATCCTATCAATTTACATACAGCAATCGCCTACACATAGGCCTAGTAGATCTATAAAGAGTGAAAACACATGCATGCAGACATTTTCTTAGTGGGATATATATATATATATATATATACATACACACACACAGTATATACACACATGAGTCTTGCAACGTTACTTTTGTGAGACATTGGAGTTAAAATATCTTAAATATTATATTACATCCCTTAAACTCATGTTTCCCTCATGTCTTTTCAAATTATGTCAGTAATGTAATGTTTTGGGTACATAGAAACACACACAAAAAAAATGTCCACATCATACAGGAAGGTGAATGACAGTAGAGAAAAATGTGGAAAGACAATTAGGCTGGAAGGGCCATGCAGAATATAGACATCCAGCAAATCAGCCCTGGGAAATCAAATGATCAGAGTAGGCCTACTGTTATGGCTGCTGTGCGAGATGTTGACTCCCTTCATATTGATACAGCTGTGTGTAGCACAGACATCACCACTAGATGGCAGTCTTGTCTAACAAATAGCATTCTGTAGAACGCTATAAAATACCGGTATTACGCATGACAAACATCTGTTAAAGACACAATACATAGCTCACAATGGGACCATATCACTGCCTGCGTTAAAGGTGTGGTTGCTGCAAAGTTTGGAGTTTTAAACACAATTTGAACCATCATGTGTAAGGATATACATTATGTTTAAAATGTGTTTCATTTTTGTTTCAGTTACATTTATTAACGAAAGCTTGATTAGCAGGACCACGTTTTATTTTTGTCCGCGTATAAACATAGGCCAACATTACACACTTGAGGTGTAGGCTTGGATTTTGATTTGGGTGCTACAGGTTAGAACATACAGTGTCCTCTGCCGGCCACTTGTGTGCATGGCACTGAGGAAGCGCATCGGAGCCTTTCTGCCAAACCTGAACAGGATTAGCCTTGTTGTTGCCTAATTAAGCAGATTCAACAGTGTTTGTCTTTTCTGCTCAGTTAGTGGTGACTTACATTAACTAGCCTGTTTAAAACGTGTTTGTTTGCGTCCTGTTTGAAACCGATTGCTTGGCCTCCTGTATTGCTGCTTGTATCTTTCTTAACTACATTTTTCATCAACGGTGCTGTCTCGTCATTTTTATCGCTAACGAATTTAACACTTCAGCAGAGGTATTCATTTCCAAACAGGCTTTAGTGGCTTGATGGCTTTAAAGTTAAAGTATGGATTTAATTTGCTGACAGTAATGATATTAGCGTTAGAAGTTAGCAGCACACCTAAACAACTGGACCCAGGGAGAGTCGCCTGAGTGAGACGGAGGAAGACATCTCTCTTTGCAGTGTTTCCAGCAGCAGCACCTGAAGGTAAACTCCTTGGTTTACATTGTATGGGTTTTAGCCGTTATATTTGGAGGAAAAAAAACTGTCTGAACTGGCTTTGTTAGTCATTTTATCACAGTGCATCTACAACATGTTGTATTATGACAGATGTTAGATCCTTGACCCCTGTGGCCCTACAGTGTGAGAAAGAAGGAAAGGAGGAGGCAGGAGCATCAGTTTAAAGAGTAATGATGCTCTGCTACAGTGAATGCACAACTATGTTTTCCATTCCTGTATTCTCTGTGTTCACTAATGAATAATTAGACACTGGCAAATAAATAGCCACAGGCTCCCAGAGTGCTGCAGAGAGAGAGAGAGAGAGAGAGAGAGAGAGAGAGAGAGAGAAATCCATTTAGGTTATTACTCCATAAAACCCATTTTCATTTTCGGAGCCGCTGTTTGGTTTACTGTCAGAATAACAAATAGATAACTGCAAAACAAACATTGAGACAAAAACAATTGTGCACATCCTGCACTGAATTTAAAGTCTTGACTCTTACAGCCTAGTAAACTCACAGGTAACTAGATAAACGAATAAACAAAATAAATAAATGGAGTCTTGTTGGGCTACAGTATGCAAGCAGATATTTTACAGTTTTGCTGGCTCACCAACAGCAGTGTTGTCTCAAAAATAAAGCTACCAGTGTTAAAATAACTAAAAACTGTCGCTACAAACAGGAGTTGAACTCATCTCCACTAACATCCACTGCTTCATATTATAAAACAGTTGCTATTGTGTGATTAAATGGTGCTTTCTCAAAAAAATAATAATAACAATTTCTTGTCATTTAGCACAACATAACAAATTACCCTGAAGCCTTTGGGGCCCCTTGGAGTTTGGGGTCCCGGGCAGTTTCCCACTTTGCACTGTGAAAATGTCCCAAGTGTATATATGTATATATACATGACATGATATGTGTATATATATATAATACTCAGGGAAGAAAGGAAGATGAAAGCACAAGCAAAAGGGTGTGTGTGTGTGTGTGTGTGTGTGTGTGTGTGTGTGTGTATGTGTGTGTGGAGTCTTGTGCCTGAGCAGTCAGGTGAGGAGTATCGAACGTGGGCTCCTCGCTCTATGCGTTAATAACAAAACACCCTTGGATGGTATTGATTCGGGAATCTCATTCCTATCTGTCCTTCGAAGGGTCCTTTCATCATTCTGCCCCGCGGAGCACCCTTTACCAACGTCAACTCCCCCACATTGAACCCTCTTCCTTTCTCTCAAACCTTCCCTCCATCACACGTGGCATCCCTTTCACGTCAAAGCTGCTACTTGGGTAAAACCTATGTTTTCCTATGGCGTGTCAACACAAGTTTTCCGACCAGGATACACAGTGTTGCTCATGATCTGGGTTTTGTGCAGGTTTAACAATTGTCAGTTGGTAAAAAGAAAAAAAATGCTGAACAAATGGGCTATCTGTCAGTTTTCTGTAGCACATATATGCAGAGTAAAGGTCTTATCACAAGTCCGTTATTTTATCTTATGACATTATAAAAAAATGCATGTCAATTTTTAAAGATAAACATTTTTATGTTTTGTCCTCAGAATCTGCAATTGACATGCTGCGACGGTCCACTACATTGTGCGACGTTTCCGAGAGGCAGCAACTGGCAACTGTAAAGGAATTCTAGGTAGGCAAATATGCTCCGCACGTGGCCTAAATTGGGATGAATGACATTCTGCAATACAGAGAGTGAACACAGGCCAACACCTCACCTCAACGCTGCTAACTGGAGTTAATTCCAAAGTTGTCAAGTTGCCAAGTCAGCAACTCTATAAATTCTTGCCAAATCAAGTGGCCATATATGGGCTAGAACTTTGGCTGGATATACCTGTTTGGGTTGTGTGTGTTGGGCCTTTTGTTCCCATCATGTACAGTGCAGCACACTTTGTGGCAGTTTCTTTATATTTTTCCCAGAGACACAGAAACCAGCCAGTATTCTTACACTGAAATACTACCTGACCCCAGGTTGCCTGTCTATCAGTTAGTTTGGGGTAATTAAATGCAGTTTTGTTAAGAGTTATGCACTATTTGAGCACAGCATGAACAACATTTTTTAAGTTTTTTTTTATTATATTTCGACATAGTACCAGGGACGGATTGACAATCTGTGCGTTCGGGAAAAGTCCAGAACAGCCTTCCAACCGACGGCTGTCGGCACAAAAAAATTTAATACAGCAATATTATTAGCCAACAGCAGGGGGCGCTAATACGATCACTTATATGCCACGTGTAGAAAAAAAAACTGAGGAAGAAGAGTAGGCCTACATCATTAGACGTGACAATGGCTAGTAGAAAACGTAAGGAGAAAGGTGGATGGGAAAAATTCAAAGAAATGAGGGCCAAGCCTCTCGAGACTGATGCAGCAAAAAGCTCACAGAGCCTGAGCATCCACAGCCTGGTCATGATGAGGGACAGACAGCAGAGTTAAAGTGATGGTTCGGAGTAATTTCACCCTAGGGTCCTTTGCACCATAACCTCGAGCCAAACACTCCCCCAGAAGCTTTTTTCAGCTGGGTCGAACATTGGGAGAGTTAGCGTAGAGTAGCGTTATCAGCTGAATAGCTTAGCGCAGGGGCTAATGGATCCGAAGTGTCTCTTAACATTACCCCACTAATAATGCCCGAAATGATACCAAACGTCTACAGTAGTACAAATAGGTTATGCACTCATAAAACGATGGATTGTAAAGTTTGTAAGTACACCAGAAGTTTATGAACACTTGCCTGCTGGCTTCTGCTCTCTGCTGCTGCTGCTGTTACTACCGGGCAGTAAGAGTGCTTAGGGCCGTCTACAAATTACAACACCGAAAAGAGATGCAACAAAAATATTTATTAATTTAATGATTAAATAAGGTAATGTCTCCAAACTTACCTCAATTATAACTTGTCTCCTGCTAGTTATTCTACAGTACTTACTTTAAAAAATAAGTGAAATTAAAAAATATTTTTGTTGCATCTCTTTTCGGTGTTGTAATTTGTAGACGGCCTAAGCACTGCTCGCTTAAGCAGCAACAACAACAGCAGAGAGCAGAAGCCAGCAGGCAAGTGTTAAACATCGCTTTTATGAGTGCATAAACTTATTTACTAACTGTAGACCTGTATCATTTCGATGTTAAAGTACACAGAATCATCCGCCTGCGCTAAGCCATTCAGCTGATAATGCTACTTATACTACTGCAAACCGACAGGCTGAATAAAGCTTGGCCAGGACCGTGAAATTACTCAAACCATCACTTTAATTTCACATCAGCAAGAGGTACTGGTAAGTGCCAGGAGCAGGACACATTATAATAGGCTACCTTTATCCCTATCTTAGCGAATTGCATGGTCCGCTATCAACATCGTTGTGCATCATGATTATGAAAATTATTGTGCCATTTAGTGCTGTCAAACTTAACATGTTTAATAATTTCTGTTAAAAATTAAATTAAAAATCGCAACATGACAGCAACAGGAGTTTGGAGTTGCTTTCTTTGAGAATGCAACCCTATAGCTAACTGCTATATAAAGTCACTGACATGGAGCTGGAATATAATGAAGCTGACTACCTCAAAGGTTTTACGTTGCCTCGAGCTCGAGCACCCACGGAAAATACTGAGCATCCACATGTGCTAGGCTGCCAGTAGGCTACATTCATTTAAAATTAAACATTGCAGTTGGGGCTAAGTGGAACGTGTGAGTGCTGATCGCTGTTACGTGTCAGTTAAACTTCTCATCTCCAATCCTATCTGTAATAGGGCGTGTGTGTTCCGTTTCGGCCGCTGTCCATTTCCTTAGGTTCTGAAATGTTCTCAAACATATTTAACTACTTTTTTTTTCGCCCGTGAGCACCCACGGGAAAACATAAATCGGAGCCTATGATAGAGGAAGACTAACAGATCTAATATACATGTTATAATTTATTTACAAGACTGTCCGGTATCTCTCTACCCTGTCAGACGCTGCTCTCCCTCTCCTCTGCCTGCGCTGGTGTATGTGAGTGAAAGGCGCGCAGTCAGCAGCTTATTACGCCCGCAATCTCTTGTGGAGCATTATAACCTCGAAAAACCACAGGTTCCAGTTAATCTTATAATGGATATGTGTGTTGAGTTATTTAAACAAACGATCGGGGATATAAACGCCTCTTGTCCGCGAGTCTCCTGAGAGAGCTCCAGCCAGCTCACAGCGGGTCTGTGAAGGAGGACAGGCCGGGCGGCAAGCCAGCTAACCCAGCAGGCACCTGCCGGCTGTAACATCAGACTGTGGAGCTCCTGAACTCCGACACAGTCAGACCAAATTTGCAATTAGCCATCAACTTTCGTAAAACGGCCAATATTTGAGCTCTACATAGTTGCTTTCTCGCATTAAAAAGTCTCTGAAGTGAATTTAGTAAGGAAATAGCAGACGAAAAATGTATAAAGTTTCCAGTTGGCCCCAACAGCAATCCATGGTTGTTGTGATTGTTGCAGCACTTTGCACACCAACACACGATTTTGAATTGGCTGGGGCCAGCTGTCAATTCCTGGACGGGGCGCAGGCCTGCCCACAGCTCCGCGCTGGTTCCTGGTGATTTGAAATTGTGCAAACGACAGCCTTTTCACGGCATTTGAGAAGGAAGGAGTGGTAGCATGCAAGCTCCCAAATTAATGCTCGTCTGAGAAATGGAGTTTTGGTAAATGTTCAGCTTCGGCAGGTTTACCTATATGCTAAAATATACAATGACTGAGGAAGCCTAGTGACGAGTCCATAGCAACCAGTTCATGTGTTGAATTTGTTATTACCCAGTGTGCTTTGTTGAATGTAAGTAAGTAAGTAAGTAAAATTTATTTGTATAGCACATTTCACAGATAAAAATCACAAAGTGCTTCACAACAAATGGGTGGATACACAACATTTATACATTGCAGTACATAATCACAAAAGACACTTAGGACACAATAAAACCGGCCTAATCACCCTATGGTCTATTGAAACGCCTCTTTAAAAGAAGAGTTTTCAACTGAGTTTTAAAATTTGTCACTGAATCCAAGCAGTGTACGGAAGGAGGCAGTGAGTTCCACAGCCTAGGTGACACAGCTTGAAACGAACGGTCTCCTCTAGTTTTAAAATGTGTACGAGGGGCAACAAAAAATCTCTGACCTGTTGATCTCAGACTACGTGAGGACGTACGCAGCTGTATCAGGTCAGAGATATATGGGGGCGCCTGACCTTGTAGGGCTCTAAAAGTTAGAACCAAAATCTTGAAGTGTATTCTAAATTTCACTGGTAACCAATGAAGTGAAGCTAAAACCGGAGTGATGTGTGCCCGCTTACTAGTGTGGATTAAAAGCCTAGCAGCAGAATTCTGGACAGTCTGGAGGCGACAAAGATCTTTCTTATCAAGACAAATAAAAAGACTGACGGGACGAAATAAATGCATGAATAATCATCTCCAATTCGGCCTTTGACACCAAAGCTCTTATCTTTGAAATGTTCCTTAATTGAAAGAAACAGTTTTTAATAAGTTGCTTCGAGTGTTTCTCTAGAGACATGGAAACATCAAAAACAACACCTAAGCTCCTGAGACTGGTCTCGATGTTTAATTGTTTAATTTCATGTGAATACTAGTTTACTAGAGGAGTAACTTAGTATTTGAAGTAATGCAGTAATGCAGGAAGTGTGCATTTAGTCCATCCATCCATCCATCTTCGTCCGCTTATCCGGTGTCGGGTCGTGGGGAGCAGCTCCAGCAGGGGACCCCAAACTTCCCTGTGCATTTAGTTTCCATGCTTATTGTGTTTCCACAACGTTAGTAAATCTACTGAAATGGCCACCACAATAGTGGAGTGCGATGTGTAAGATGAGAAAGCAGAGGTGAAGTTGTGTATGTCATGGTGTTAAAAAACTGAGGCTATCTGTATGTCTTTGCCAAGCGCAAACCAGTACAGAAAGCATCAATAAATTTTTTATTATTGTTCATACCTTTTTTTTCCCAATTATTTTGGAGGGTCATAGAAAAATGTATTGCTGGCGAAGAGAGGGTCAAGTCTATTCTGACTAAAGATCCCAAAACTCCTCCGGTAGCCCCTTTTTAATAAAAAAACGAACAGTCCCTAGGATGAAGACTATGGTATTGAATTAAACGGGAAAACATCAGGCATGCATTGGTACCACTCTAAATGTGCTAACAAACAGGGAAGGGTGCTAAATAATTCACCAAATTTAACCAAAAGTTTAACCAAAAAATCCTAGCTTGCACTTTCTGTCTGTCTTCAATCTTAAATGGAAGATAGGTAGATAAATAGATAAGATGGGAAAGACAGACAGGGAAACAAACAGGAAACACAGGGGAATCCAGAGGTCACAGACCGGGCTGTGACAGTAATGGCATTGTAAATTTTTTGTTTTTATTTGAAGGCTGAAGCTTCATTAATAAACACAACCCCAATTATCATAATTGGTTTTGAGATGTTACTTGCTGTGAATACCTTGTCTGATTTGTCTGAGTATCAGGACATCCTGGCTAGGGGCGAATGGCCGGATGATGGGCCTATTTGGGAGAAAGTCCAGGGCTGTTTTTTAGCACCAGTCCATCCCTGCATAGTACCGCTCTAGAAGAATACTTAATAATATGGCACCTAAATGATATTGTACATTCTCATACAAGTAATCAAATTAACAAAAAACTGAATGACAAAGTGAACCTTGTACAGATGTCCCCTTTGCCTGGTTGATAATCCAACCTTTGCCAAAACCAGCTCACATTTGGTGTAGTGATGCCAGGACACATCCGAGAGAGCCAACACACATCTGCCATCAACCTACATCTGCCATCAACCTGACATGGCTGGCTACCTGGGTCACTTTTAAAACCAGAAACCAAATTACAATAAAATGTTGTTGAGATATATATACAGTACAGGCCAAAAGTTTGGACACACCTTCTCATTCAATGCGTTTCCTTTATTTTCATGACTATTTACATTGTAGATTCTCACTGAAGGCATCAAAACTATGAATGAACACATATGGAATTATGTACTTAACAAAAAAGTGTGAAATAACTGAAAAAATGTCTTATATTTTAGATTCCTCAAAGTAGCCACCCTTTGCTTTTTTGATAGCGCTGCAAACCCTTGTTGTTCTCTCAATGAGTTTCATGAGGTAGTCACCTGGAATGGTTTTCACTTCACAGGTGTGCCTTGTCAGGGTTAATTAATGGATTTCTTTCCCTTATTAATGGGGTTGGGACCATCAGTTGTGTTGTGCAGAAGTCAGGTTGATACACAGCCGACAGCCCTATTGGACATCTGTTAGAATTCATATTATGGCAAGAACCAATCCGCTAAGTAAAGAGAAATGAGTGGCCATCATTACTTTAACAAATGAAGGTCAGTCAGTCCGGAAAATTGCGAAAACTTTGAATGTGTCCCCAAGTGCAGTCGCAAAAAACATCAAGTGCTACAACGAAACTGGCTCACATGAGGACCGCCCCAGGAAAGGAAGACCAAGAGTCACCTCTGCTGCTGAGGATAAGTTCATCTGAGTCACCAGCCTCAGAAACAGCAGCTCAGATTAGAGACCAGATGAATGCCACACAGAGTTCTAGCAGCAGACACATCTCTAGAACAACTGTTAAGAGGAGACTGCGCGAATCAGGCCTTCATGGTCAAGTAGCTGCTAGGAAACCACTGCTAAGGAGAGGCAACAAGCAGAAGAGATTTGTTTGGGCCAAGAAACACAAGGAATGGACATTAGACCAGTGGAAATCTGTGCTTTGGTCTGATGAGTCCAAATTTGAGATCTTTGGTTCCAACCGCCGTGTCTTTGTGCGACGAAGAACGGATGGATTCTACATGCCTGGTTCCCACCGTGAAGCATGGAGGAGGAGGTGTGATGGTGTGTGGGTGCTTTGCTGGTGACACTGTTGGGGATTTATTCAAAATTGAAGGCATACTGCAACCAGCATGGCTACCACAGCATCCTACAGCGACATGCCATCCCATCCGGTTTGCGTTTAGTTGGACCATCATTTATTTTTCACCAGGACAATGACCCCAAACACACCTCCAGGCTGTGTAAGGGCTATTTAACCAAGAAGGAGAGTGATGGAGTGCTACGCCAGATGACCTGGCATCCACAGTCACCGGACCTGAACCCAATCGAGATGGTTTGAGGTGAGCTGGACCGCAGAGTGAAGGCAATAGGGCCAACAAGTGCTAAGCATCTCTGGGAACTCCTTCAAGACTGTTGGAAAACCATTTCAGGTGACTACCTCTGCAAGCTCATCAAGAGAATGCCAAGAGTGTGCAAAGCAGTAATCGGAGCAAAGGGTGGCTACTTTGAGGAATCTAAAATATAAGACATGTTTTCAGTTATTTCACACTTTTTTGTTAAGTACATAATTGTTCATTCATAGTTTTGATGCCTTCAGTGAGAATCTACAATGTAAATAGTCATGAAAATAAAGGAAACGCATTGAATGAGGTGTGTCCAAACTTTTGGCCTGTACTGTGTGTGTATATATATATATATATATACTGTATATAACCACATTAGTAAGTACAATTTATTTATAAAGCACTTTTCACAGACATAAGTCACAAAGTGCTTTACAGTAGCAAACACAAGAAATACAATACAGAGTAAGAACATGATACACAATCAGTATTACACAATAATATTGAAAGTGTAGACCAGGTGCATACCGGTCAACCAAACGCCTGTCTAAACACGTATGTCTGTACCTGCCTTTTAAAATAATCCACATATACAACAGACCGTAAGGGTGGAGGCAAAACACCCCATAGTTTAGGTGCTACAAGTCTATATTCACGAAGTTCCACTTCCGGGATTGCTCCGTTGCCGACAGAAATTCCGCCGGATTTCACTCTTTTCGGCTGGATGTCTGTTACCTTCCGGTGGATTTATGACGACTATGGTTAACTGCTCCTCAGATCTGTGCAGGGTAAATCGAGACAGCTAGCTAGACTATCTGTCCAATCTGAGTTTTCCACCAAAACAAGTTCTTTCCCGAGGCTATTTTGCAGAGGCACAGTGGCTCTGTCCGGTGCTTAGCGTTGCCCATGATGATTGTGATTGGTTCAAAGAAATTCCTATAAACCAGAGCACGTTTTTCTCTCATCCCGGAATGCTGTGTGGACTAGCCAAACCCTCCTCCGCAGCGCTGTGGAGGAAAGTCTGACAAAGTGAGACTAAGGTGCTACAAACACAAAAGCTTGATCACCTCGGGTCTTAAGCCATGTGTGTAGGACAGACAGTAAATTTAGCATATTACACCAAAGTGAGCAAGCTGAGGAATATGGTTGAAGTAGCTCAGTCACATAATGCGGGAGCCTGACCTTGCACTGCTCTGTACGTAATAGTGAGAATTTTAAACTGAATCCTATAGGGAGCCCGTGAGCCAGGGAGGCCCTTAGATGCTCAGCTTGTCTTATAAGGGCTACTCATGTAGCCCACCTTGGCCCCGTTATAAGCTCAGCAGACTCTAAAATGGTAAAAATGAATAATATACTAATGTTAACAGACATAAAGAGAGACTAGCAGCAGCAGTTGCCAGTGAGTTATCTGTACCCTGCAAGTACCCAGATGGCCCGTGTGTATTTATAGTGTGTTGGTTAAATCTGCTGCTGTTGGAACCACAAACGCCACAGGCTCCTTCTTTTTTTTCCTTCTAATTGTGGCAATTAAACAGCACACAGCTGATGTTGGAGGAAAAACGCATACCTACGAAATGTTTTTAAGAGCAAAGAAAATACTCTACAATGGGATGTTTTCCTTCCAGTTTCACAGTCTCAGTGGTCCCAGTGACCATGTAAACATCTGATTCAAGTGGGAAAAAAGCAAAACTGCAGCTCCCGGTTTTATTTTTCCCCAATGACAGCAGTGACAATAAAGTAGCAGGTGTGTACAAAGAAATTGGGGAATGTGCACATGGTGGGTGGTGTGTGTGCTTGCACGTGGTTGGCACGGACGCTTCATATGAGTTTTAAGGATACATGGATGTCAAGCTGTGCCGACCCAGCATGAGCACACTTAATCTCCTCAAGTGAAGAGTGTCAGTCAACACTGCTGTGGCAGAGAGAGTGTGTGTGTGTGTGTGTGTGTGTGTGTGTGTGTGTGTGTGTGTGTGTGTGTGTGTATTAGGTTGCCAATGATTCATGCTTGTATGTGCATACATCCTACAGGAGAAATAGCATGTCTTTCTTGTCAAGCAAGATGAGCTCCCTACCTTTTTTAATGTCATATTGTAAACCTAAAAAAAACCACACTCACACACATGCACAAACTGTCATGCTGTACATCATTGTTAAAGTATAAAATGCTAAATTTAGAAGCTCTCTCCAGGAAGTTTGATCACCACTCCTGCACACAATTTGCACACTTTTAATGTTTTTTTTTCTTTTCGTGTGTGTGTGTGCGTGTGTGTCAGCAACTTTTGGCTAAATGTTCAGCGTCATTCGACTGAATGACAGAAGTAGGTCTGTGGTAAAACAGGTCTTCCTCTTTGTCTCTTTTCCTGCTGAGATCTCCTTGACATCTTCCTTACAATCACGGAGAGGTTTTTCGCTTCTCTTCCTCTCCTATCTGTATTTCTCCTCACTCTGCCCTATGTTGTTTAATATCTTTCTTTCTTTCTTTCTTTCTTTCTTTCTTTCTTTCTTTCTTTCTTTCTTTCTTTCTTTCTTTCTTTCTTTCTTTCTTTCTTTCTTTCTTTTTCTTTCACTTAGTGTTTGCAGCCTCCGTGCTCTGAGTGAGAGTCATCAAATGAAGATTAAAGACGCTTCTGTTTCCACTGACAAGCACACACCCACACACACTGACTCACACAGTCAGGCACCAGGCACACACAGAGAGAGACACACATACATGCTGAAGTACACATGCCAAAAACTTTCACACACACACACACACACACACACACACACACACACACACACACACACACACACACACACACACACACACACACACACACACACACACACACACACACACACAGTCCCCCTTGGGAAACCTTACACAATTATGGCTAGAATGGGATTCATTCTCAGCCTTCAACAACTCATTAACTGCATATTGCAAATTGTACGTTTCAGCAGAAAGCATTGATGAGGAACAGCGAGAAGGGGAGCTTTGGGAGAGGCCGGCATCATTTTAACGTGTGTTCAGAATTTATTAGCATATCACATATAGTACACTGTATGTATATTATATATGTGTATAGAGGGAATGGGAAGGAATTGCAACATTTTTTTTTTTTTAAAGACATGCAGGTCAAATATTTGCAAATGTTTAGCGTTTTTTAATGTGCATGAAACTTAAGGTAGGTAGAGCTTGTCATATTATGACAATCTAGAAAAGCTGTGAAATACTAATACATACAGCATACAATAAACAGACATTTGGGATAAAATACACACATTCACACTTTCTGGTGCTCATTTGCCAGCAAACCACACAGTCACAAGAACCAAATAGGTTAATGTAAACCATAAAAAGTATTCCAAACTGCTTTGTCTGATTCTGATATTTTGCGGCAATTTAAAGGAATATTTCACAGCTGGAAAGATGAATATATCTTTAAATTGGGTCACTTATGTAGTAGAAATGTGAAAAAAAAATTGAAATTTGTGCCTTCTAGGCCGAGAAAAGCCAGAAAATGTGTTTTGGTCTTATATGGATGAAAAACACCAAATACCAGAATGCACCTGCTTCGTTGCTTTGAGTCCACTCCCAAGCCACGCCTACCGCTTGACAGACCGACAGAGGCATTCAACTTAACTCAAGCGTGTTTTATTGTCATTTCAACCATATACACGAAACAACGTTTCATCGTGATTCAAGAGTTGTTACACATTTAATATAAAAACGACATTATATAAAAACGACATACGAAACGGGCTACATTTAGTACACACACTTTATAGGCTCCGTGAAGTTCAGCTAACACATACTAGCATTAGCGCTTGGTGGACTGTAAACACCGAGCATAAACACAGCCGTGAATTAGCGTGCAATGTCGAATGGTCGGCATTTAACGGTCACAAACTCCACCAGCAGTTAGCAGTTAAATGGATACAAATCACCACGTTTCTGCACCACTTCGTGTTAACACAGCCCACCTCTTTTACCCGGTGACAGAGCATCTCTAGCTCGGAGGGCTAGCAGGCCTGGTAGCTGGACAGTCCGGTACACTATTCAGGCATGTTTCCACAACAACAAAAACACAGCAGTCTCTGAACTCACGTTGGGAGTTTTGTTGAAGTTGGATGTAGTCCAGTTTGTGGTCTAAATGAGCGGACACTTGCAAGCAGGATCCGTAAAGTTCAGCTAACGCATACTAGCATTGGTGTAGCTAAACACAGAGTATAAACACAGCCGTGAATTAGCGTGGAATGTCGAATGGTCGGCATTTAACAGTCACAAGCTCCACCAGCAGTTAGCAGTAGCTAGTTGGATTTTATTTCTACACCAGTCCGTTTAACACAGCCCACCTCCACGGGCCGGCGAGAGCAGCCTGGTAGCTGGATAGTCCCGGTGCCGGTACACTGTTGTTCAGGCACGTTTCCACAAAAACAAAAACACAGCAGTCACTGAACTCACGTTGCGAGTTTCGTTGAAGGAGGATGTAGTCCAGCTTGTTGTTTAATGAGCAGACACTTGCAAGCAGGATGGATGGGACAGGTGGACAGCTAGCGTTAGCTTTCCACCTAGCCAATGAGGATGTCCCGTAGCCGGCTAGCGGCATTGAGCGGCACCGCTGGTCTCCGTGCGGCCGTAGGCTCACGTAGTGTGCCGAGTATTGCGTCTGTAATAACGTTTCCTACATATTCTCCGATCTGTACCGATGTAGTTTGAATGCAGATAATTGTTGTAAAAGTTTTCTGCTGAAAACCGAAAGCCTGTTTAGCGAAGGTTCAAGATGGCTGACAGTCGTTTTCATTCGGAATACCTCGGCCAGACTCGGCAGTCCAACCCCCTGTGGGCGTGTTGAAAACATACGGAAGTAGATCCTAATACTGGCTGTAGTCCTTGCCTCTGGCCCAAAAATCTTCCGATGACGCAAAAATCGTCATTTTACGTCATCGGAAGATTTTTTCCAGGCCCCAAATGCAGAGATCTCTCGTCTCAGGGGGACATGAGGGAGGGAAGCACGGTCATTCAGAAATACTATCGGGTTTCTACTGATACAAAGCTGAATGCTAAATCGGTGAAGTATCCCTTTAAATATTTTCTTAAAGGGATGGTGCTAATGGACCCAAAGGTGTATCTCGTAAATGACCCCACTAATAATGCCTGGAATGTTGTATCTCTTTTCAGTGTTGTAGTTTTTAGATGGTCCCTAAGCACTCGTCTTACCGCTGTCTCATCGCCGGCTGCTCGTAGAGACCAAAGCCAGCAGGCAAGTGTTATTTAAATAAACTCCTGGTGTACTTACAAACTTTCCAATGCCTCGTTTTATGAGTACAGAACCTATTTGTACTACTGTAGAAGTTTGGTACCATTCCGGGCATTATTAGTGGGGTCATTTTCGAGTTACACCTTTTGGATCCATTAGCACCTGCACTAAGCCATTCGGCTGATAGTGCTAACTCGCCCAATGTTAGACCAAGGGAAAAAAAGCTTCTGGGGGATGGGGGGATGTTTGGCTCGAGGTCATGGTGCAAAGGACCCTAGGGTGAAATTAATCCGAACCATCCCTTTAAGTATATATTGTCATTCAGTTGTCTTGTCACAACAAATACTACATATCTTGAGAGCAGTTAGGAAGACAAGTGCAGAACCTGAAACAGAAAAGCCAAATTAATCCTCATCTTCGGATCTTACGTATATTTCTCTCTGTGATTCAGTTTGAGAGGTTTAGAGTTTTCTTATTGGTGTGATTGGGGAGAGAAATTTGTGGTTTGAGAGCATTGCAGAGGTGCAGTTGCAGCAGGCTTCAGCTGATACGTGACCAACTCATTAAAGTTTCATTGGCTCTTTGTTTCCCCTTTTGGGTTATCCTTCACAGACCAGGTACTCTCACTCACAGGAGGTGTGTGTGTGTGTGTGTGTGTGTGTGTGTGTGTGTGTGTGTGTGTGTGTGTGTGTGTGTGGGTGTGGGTGGGTGGGTGGGTGGGTGTGTGTGTGTTCCGTCTCTCAAACGCACACACCACCATGCACCAGCGCTAGTTTAAACTAATGATAGCATGCAGGAGAAAAATTAAAACCGACTGTAAATGTCCTTTCTGCAGTGTGAGGCTCATGCACACTGCACTGGTGAGACACTGAGTCTCAAATTAGCACATCCTTTTTTTGCTGGTGTTTTAATTGAAGATGGGAGATGGGATAGGTTAACTGCGTTGCTAGCAAAGTTTGGTGGAGCAGGAAGGGGGGGAGGTTGTTCTCCACCAGGTGAAAGAAAAGACGTGATAGCATGCCTCACCTTTCACCTGCAAAACCTACTCAGTGTCAGACCTATGGGACCAGACAGAACCTTGAAGGTTGCACACTTACATTGGTTTATAATTCAATTCAATTCAATTTTATTTATAGTATCAAATCATAACAGAGTTATCTCAAGACACTTTACAGATAGAGTGGGTCTAGACCACACTCTATAAATTACAAAGCCCCAACAATTACAGTAATTCCCTCAAGAGCAAGCATTAGCAGTGGCTATTGCGACAGTGGCAAGGAAAAACTCCCTTTTAGGAAGAAACCTCGGCAGACCCAGACTCCTGGTAGGGTGGCGGGCGCGATACCGGGGGGTGTGATGAACAGTGCCGATAATAGTCACATTAAAGATAGTGGAACAGTGACTTTGAAGTGTAGTCTTGGTAGTTCATGTCACAGCAGGACGTTGCGGGATGAAACATGGCGCTGCAGAGCATGGGTGGATCTGCGGGCGGACGCAGCAGAACGCCGCGTGAGGTTCGAGCATAGCTCTGCGAAGAAGAAACATAAGGACTCCGGGGAGTAAACTCCCCAGAGCTAGGTTAGTAACAAGCAGTTCTGGGACAGGATGCATACAAAAGGAAACAAATTAAAACATTGATGAGAGGCTGTACGGGCCTGCCTCCCTCTACTCTCTATAGATCTGATGACTACGAAGAGAAGCAGGTGGGCCGGGTTAGGCGGACGCTGCAACTCCTCACTCCCTAACTATAAGCTTTATCAAAGAGAAGAGTTTTCAGTTTACTCTTAAATGTGGTGACGGTGTCTGCCCCCCTAACCCAGACTGGGAGCTGGTTCCACAGGAGCGGAGCCTGGTAGCTGAAGGCTCTTGCTCCCAGTCTACTTTTAGAGACTCTAGGAACCACAAGTAACTCTGCATTCTGGGAGCGCAGTGCTCTAGTGGGACAATAAGGTACTAAGAGCTGTTCTAGATATGATGGTGCTAGACCATTTAGGGCTTTGTAGGTCAGGAGAAGGACTTTAAAGTCAATCCTGAATTTTACAGGAAGCCAATGCAGAGTAGCTAAAACTGGAGAAATATGATCTCTTTTCTTAGTTCTCGTCAGAACATGTGCTGCAGCATTCTGGATCAGCTGGAGAGTCTTAAGGGACTTATTTGAGCAACCTGACAGTAGGGAATTACAATAGTCCAGCCTAGAAGTAACGAATGCATGGACTAGTTTTTCAGCATGCGTTTGAGACAGGATATTCCTAATTTTGGCAATGTTACGAAGATGAAAAAAGGCTGTTCTCGATGTTTGTTTTAGATGGGCGTTAAAGGATATATCCTGATCAAAAATAACTCCTAGATTTCTGACAGTAGTGCTGGAGGCCAGGACAACACCATCCAGAGTAGCTACATCTTTAGATAATGAAGTTCGGAGGTGTTTAGGGCCCAGCACAATAACTTCAGTTTTGTTACAGTTTAACATCAGAAAATTATAGGTCATCCAGGATTTTATATCTTTAATACATGCTTGAAGTTTAGCTAACTGACTGGTTTCGTCTGGTTTGATTGATAAGTATAATTGGGTGTCGTCCGCATAGCAGTGATAGTTAATTGAGTGTTTCCTAATGATATTACCAAGAGGAAGCATATATAAGGAGAATAGAATTGGTCCAAGCACTGAGCCTTGTGGAACGCCATGTTTAACTTTCGCGTACTTAGAGGATTTATCATTAACATTAACAAATTGAGATCGATCAGAGAAATAAGACTTAAACCAGCTTAGTGCGATTCCTTTAATGCCAACTAAGTGTTCCAGTCTCTGTAACAGGATGGTATGGTCAATAGTGTCAAATGAAGCACTAAGATCTAATAAAACAAGTATGGAGACAAGTCCTTTGTCTGCAGCAGTTAGAACGTCGTTAGTAATTTTCACCAGTGCCGTCTCTGTGCTATGATTCTTTCTAAATCCTGATTGAAAGTCTTCAAATAAACTGTTGCTATGGAGAAAATCACACAACTGATTAGCAACTACTTTCTCGAGGATCTTGGAGAGAAAGGGAAGGTTAGATATAGGTCTATAGTTTGCTAAGACCTCAGGATCGAGGGTGGGTTTTTTCAGAAGAGGTTTTATCACAGCTACTTTAAAGTGTTATAATGGTTCAAGTCAAATATAAATGTGAAATACACTCTGAATAATTCAACTAGACTACCAGAATTTTGTTTGCTATTTATCAGTGTTTGTCAATTAGTAATTCACTAACTGTAATGCTTTAGGATGCATTAAGTGATGAACACATTCCTCAAGTGGGCACAAATGGGAACAACAAAACCAAATCAAAAGACATTCTGAAGGCCATCCATGTAGAGTGACAAGTTACAATTTTTAGCCATGCTAGCACGCCCCGAAAAAATTTTTTGTAAAAAAACAAAAATATTTTAAAAACTACTAAAACAAAAAAAAAAAAAAAAAAATTTTTTTAAAAAAAAATAAAGAATTAATTTTAATTTTTTTTGGTTTTTTTTTTTTTTTTTTTTTTTATAATGTTTTTTTTTTTTTTTTTTTTTTTTGTGAAAAAGAAAAAAAAAAAAAAAAAAAAAAAAAAAAAAAAAAAATAAAATATCTTGAGAACTGTTGGATGGAATAAAATTTAGTACAGATATTCATGGTGCTATGATGATTAATTCTATTGATGTTTGTGATGATTCAATTATCCTGTAATATATCTGAACATGTACTACATGGATGGCCCAACATTTTGTAGATATTCATGGTCCCCAGAGGATGTATCCTAAGGACTTTGGTGATCCCCTGACTTTTCCTCCATTCATGTCCCACTGTAATCACTTTGGTGATCCCATCACTTTCCATATAGCACCATACTAATTTATTTGTCTAATACTTTGGTTCATGACCAATTACCTGTTACACTAATGACATTCCCATCAGTCTCAGCTGTACTTTGTGTTTGATGCTGATTAGCAAATATTAGCATGCTAACATTATTAACAAAGATGGTGAACACGGTAAACATTATATCTGCTTGCGTGTTATCATTTAGCTTATCGCTGTGCCAAAGTATAGCCTAACAGAACGGCTAGTATGACTGTTGACTTGTTAATGCATGAGAATCATCACATTTATAAGAGAAAAAATGCTTCTGACTGAGTAAACATATCCCCAAGTTACAAATGTGAGGAAAGTTGTTTTCTGACAAATTGGCAAAAATGAAAAAAGAATTATGGATTTATTTTAATTATTCCCTCAGGGATCCAAGAAAATAAAAAAACAGTTTTACTGTGGATTGAAACAAACATGATGAGTACACTGCTGGATAGCCTTCTTTTACAGCTGCTATCACAGGCTTATACTTGCTTAGGTAATAGTGTGATCGAATTAGGGCGTTGGAAAAATCTCCTTTGGGTCCTGGCAAGCTCGGCGCAACAATCTCAAGTGTATTTGACAATTAATTTATTGAGCCAAGAGTTATTTTTCCGAGGCAGGTGTTACTAGGTAGATCATTATCAAAGTTATCCTCCTCTGACACGTAAACACTCAACGGGATCTCAAGTGCAGCACGGACGCTGAGGGTAGGCGTTGTTGGTGCTGGTCCTCCAGGATTAGAGCGGAACACACACACACACACACACACACACACACACACACACATGACGCTGAGGGTAGGCGTTGTTGGTGCTGGTCCTCCAGGATTAGAGCAGAACACACACACACACACACACACACACACGTGCGCACCCACACTACACGGACACAGAGTAGAAGAAGAGTGATAAATTATGTTGTTTTGGTCTGTGGATCTTTGTAAATTGAATTGAGAAAAGTGAAGATAACAGGAGAAGTGCAAAGACCGAGAGGAAGAGATGAGGAGGAGAAAAAGAGGGAAACTGGGTCAGGCAGGAGAGTGAGGAGGTGGGGCAGAGGGGAGGATTGCACTGTAGAAACATTATTGACACCCCCGTTCTCCCCACTCTAGCATCCACCCCCAGTCTCTGACCAGCAATTACACCTCTCCAAAGTATGATCTATACCAGCAGAGTGGACCTGACCACGGATGGAGATAGATTGAACTCTATCTCCTCCCTCTCTCTGTCTTTCTCTCTCTCTCAGGTTTGCCGATGGAGACAGATGGCGTGGGGCCCCATGGCCTCGGCCCCTGCAGATTGATTATTGATCGGGAAGACAGAGATGGATCGAGGGGTGGAGAGGACACCGAGGAGCGGGGAGACAGCTGTGGACGGGAGGCGAAGGAGTGGGAGGATTTCAAGGAATTTATGTTTTAAGAGTGGGGCTAAAGGATGGGGAGAGGAGGGAGAAGAGGCTGAGGATGCGGGTACAGCAAAGGTTTTCTTTTGCTCAGCCATCACCTTGAGAGGGAGCTATTGACTAGGCTCCAGATTTATAACCAAAATCCAAAGTGTTTTGGATTCTGTTTAGGATTTCAAAGTTATTGCTCATTTATTGTCAATGAATGTCCCACGCTCACTTTAAATAGATATTAATCATTGCTATGGGTGCAAATGCTGCATATCTAAAAAAGCAAACGTTTCATGAATGAAGAAAAAGAACTTTATGTTGAGACTTGGGGGTATGCAGGTTGAATTTAAGGGGTCACATGATTCATTTTGCAGATAAAGAATCATCTAAACTTTCTGTTGATAAATGAAAACTATACAGTAGCAAAGTCACACTCAAAATGTCTTTTTCCCATTGTCAGCTTATCACCCGTAAGTGTAGGCTAGTTGTGTGTGAGTGGTCGCCCCTGTGTTTGTGAGTGTGCTGATGTGTTGGGAAGGTGAAGCTGTCTCTCCCCCTGCCAGACAGATGGCTATCAGCAAGGCTCCAGAGTGTGAGTGCTGCTTTACAGTGGAGCCAAGATGTTAAGCTGCAATCTTCACTGTCTCTCTCTTATTTTTCCCTCAGTCGCTGTACCTTTCATCTTGTGTGTGTGTGTGTGTGTGTGTGTGTGTGTGCGTGCGTGTGTGTGTGCACACTCATTTACTCCCTTTGCACTCCTTTAGTACTGTATGTGTGAATATCAGTGTGCGTGATAAAGGAACAGAAGGAGCCCGTTGGCTGGTACGCATGAGTGTGCTGGAGGCAGATACTGGAGGAAATAAACGACATGCAGGCAGCTGCCCAGCTCAAAGTTTACACTGGGTGCCATCACGGATGGCAATTCCTGACTGTGTGTCCTCCCAAAGTCATTACTTAACTTAAAACGATTCTATTCATCTTTCAACATTTACCAAAGTGCACACCAACACCCGAGAAATACATAATTTGGTATTTACAAACTCAGATTTTAACTGTTATTCTCCCTCTTGATTTTCAAGATGGTCTCAACACATCCATATGTACTCCAGCCCCTAGGCAGAGTGGGAGTAGTTTCCCAGGAGGAAGCATATTTGTGGGCTGCAGGGAGTGGGAGGACTGGATGGATGCTGGATGGAGTTCTAGGTGGCTCAATTTGCCCCTGTAGGCTTTATTTAGCCACTAACAGCCTGAAGGAAATTTGCTAAATTAGGAATTGCCTGTGTACATGTCTATTTTTGTGTATGTTTGATTACAACACATACGGTATCTGCAGTAAGCATTTTGTAGATAGTGCAAAGTTGAGTGTGAATCCAGACGAGCACAAGTTTTTGCAATATGATGCCATAATGACGGCACCCGCTAGTGGCCTCCCGTAATTATTATGGGAGCAAAGCAGGAAGTCAAGTAAGGTGATGAAGTATAAGAGCACCAAATTTTACATAATGAGGCATGCAGGTTTCACTAGGAGACCGCAATTCGTTCTGTTATTTTTAACTTTACTGAACAAACGGAACTATGTCACATTCTGCGTCACATGCGTAACCGGAAGTTAAGTAACGTAACATGATTTTAACCCAAATCATGATCTTTTTCTAAACTTTACTAAGTAGTTTTGTTGCCTAAATGCAACCAAACTGCGACACACGACTGTCACAACATTAACGACGTGTTTAAAACTGTGACCGCCATGTTCTGTTGTTTAGATATACTACTGGTCAAAAGTTTTAGAACAGCCCAATTTTTCTAGTTTTTTATTGAAATTTTAGCAGTTCAAGTCCAATTAATAGCTTGAAATTGTACAAAGGTAATTGGTGAACTGCCTGAGGTAAAAAAAAAGTAAGGTTACCCAAAAGTGAAAAATAATGTACATTTCAGAATTTTACAAAAAGGCCTTTTTCAGGGAACAAGAAATAGGTTAACAACGTAAAGCTGTTCTGCACCAATGGAGGTTGATCAAGCTTTGAAAGTTGGTGCTACAAATTCCCACAGGTGTTCCAACTTGTCTGGATTACTTACAACCCCTCTGTTTGTATGAAAGTATTGTTGGAACACACTGTGGTACCATACCCTCGTGAGCATTATCTGAACAGTATTGTACTGTGTGTACTGTGTGTGTTGCCATAAAAATGGCGGTAAAAAAGGCAATTAACAATGGAAGAAAGACAGACCAACATAACACTTAAAGCTGCTGTAGGTAAGATTGTGAAGATCCAGGACTTTGCCAACAAATTTGAACATCGACAACTTCTCAGTCCCTCCCCCCTTTCTGCTGCAGCCCAAACCATCTCCTAAGCCCATCCCACACAAGGGAGTTTGACAGAACTGCCGGCCGGCATGTCAGACAACATGTTCAATAACTAAACACTAACACAATGTTTACTCCCCAACCATAAAACGATGCTAACTAGCAGGCTAGCGTTAGCCATTTCAGCATTATATCAGACCGACCACTGTGCAAACGTTACTATTATCCTCCCAACATAGCTTTGTGGACTTTTGACTACTAATAACAAAGTGAAAGATAAATCATTTATGGTAATTATGTTACCTGTCGAGAAGAAATGTGGCTACATCTGCATCGTTCTTCAGATCTTTAAAATCCTGGAGCTCACGCCACCTCTGAAAAGCCACTCCAATATTCACCCGAGTTTAGGGAAACCTTTCTGCAGCTCGTGCGTAGGGAGGGGGGGGGGGGAGAATGCTCTTATATGCGTGTGCGTGCATGAGCAGTGATTGACAGGCAGATAGACACCCCCTGTGGCCCTGATTGGAGAAAATCAACCGGGAGCACTGGAATTTTGCCAATCGCACTACAGGCTGTAGGTGATGCCAGAGGAGCTGGATTTTTTTTTATATTACATAATTCATGTAGTTCTACTGGAACATAGGGTCAGTTTCAGCAAATATGACAGAAAGTTAGTTTTATAAGACTTACCTACTGCATCTTTAAGAATGTTAGTCTTTCCTACAGAGAAATTGCGAAGAAAGTCAAGGTGTCAGTGAGTACAGTATTCTTCACCATCAAAACACACTTAGAAACTGGGGGAAACTCTGACAGGAAGAGGTCTGGCAGACCCAAAGCCACAACAGAATTAGAAGACAAGTTTCTGAGAGTCAACAGCTTACGTGAGAAGCGGCTCACAGGACAACCGCTTCAAGCACAGCTTAAAGTGCCCATATTATGAAAAAAACACTTTTTCTGGTATTTGGGGTGTTCTTTTGTGTCTCTGGTGCTTCCACACACATACAAACTTTGAAAAAAATCCACTCAAAATCCATGCTGTTTTGAGTGAGATACGGTTTCTGAATGTGTCCTGCTTTCAGTCTCCTAGTGAGCTGTTCAAAATCGGCTCGGACTGTGACGTCACAATCCGAAATGAGCTGGCTAAACGCAACCGTTGTAGATGCGTGCGCGTAGTACGCTAACGCAAATGCTAACACTAGCATGGTACCTCGTTCTCAATAGCAAAGCACTGCTACAACACACACAAGTTCACCATAATCTACAAAAGAACTACTTTCTACATATCCCCCCTCATTTAGAAGTCTTCCAGCTAATCCTGCCTTGTAACTGACTGAAGTTGGAGAAACAGCCTGTCTTTTACTTCTATGGAGCTAGCTAGCTGACATGATCTACATCTGAGCTACTGAGCATGTGCGAGTGCAATCAAAGATAGTACAGAAGAAGAAGAAGAAAAGAGGTCTCACTCTGTAGCTAAAACAGAAACCAGGTGAAAAGAGGATCTACAGCAGTGAGAGAGAGCTGTGCAGTACAACAAAAATATGGTGTTTTTTGAAAATTAAACCATGTAAACCTATTCTGGTACAACCTTAAAATACAATTATGAACCTGAAAATGAGTATAATATGGGCGCTTTAATAGTGGTCGTAATAAGCAAGTCTCAGTTTCAACTGTAAAGAGAAGACTTCGAGCTGCAGGTTTGATAGGTCGAGTTGCAGCAAGAAAGCCATTGCTAAGACGTCAGAATAAGAAAAAGAGGCTTTCCTGGGCCAAGAAACACTGCCAATGGACTACTGAAGACTAGAGGAAGGTGTTATGGACTGATGAATCAAAATTTGAAATCTTCGGTTCATCATGCAGAATTTTTGTACGTCGTCGAGTAGGCAAAAGGATGGTTCCTCAGTGTGTGACATTAACTGTCAAACATGGAGTAGGAAGCGTGATGGTCTGGGGCTGTTTTGCTGGAGCCAGGGTCGGTGATTTGTACAGAGTGAAAGGCACCCTGAACCAAAATGGTTACCACAGCATTTTGCAGTGCCATGCAGTACCCTCTGGTATGCGCCTAGTTGGTCAGGGGTTCATCCTACAGCAAGATAATGACCCAAAACATAAGTCCAAGCTATGCCAGAACTACCTTAGCAAAAAAGAACAAGATGGTAAGCTTAAAAACATGGAATGGCCAGCACAGTCACCAGACTTAAACCCCATTGAGCTGGTTTGGGATGAACTGGACAGAAAAGTGAAAGCAAAGCAACCTACAAGTGCTGCACATTTGTGGGAACTTCTGCAACAGAGTTGGGAAGAACTTTCTGAAGAATATTTGATTTCCATTGTTGAAAGAATGCCACGAGTGTGTTCAGCTGTTATATCTGCCTAAGGGGGCTACTTTGATGAGTCAAAAATTTAGAATACATTTTGGTTTATAAATTGATTCCATGATTTCTTTTTTTAACTTAAATTATTTATTTGGTCTATTCTTTCATTTCAGAGTAAAACAAGACATTAAACTGCATGAATTTCAATAAAAACCTGGAAAAATTGGGGTGTTCTAAAACTTTTGACCAGTAGTGTATGAGGACAGGTTTGGAGGACTTGTTGGTAAAGAAGCACTCTTTACTTAGAAGTTCCAACATATCAATTTAAAAAGTGATATATTTCGGCTTGGTTCTGCTGCCCCCAAGTGGCTAAAGAAATCTGTAAAACAAGGTTTAAAACAGATTTTCAGCAAGTGTGAAACGCAAAACGCAAGTAGCTTTGTGGGCGGATCTCGGGCGCTGTTGCTATTATACCGGCGGGATAAAGGAGTCTTGCGCCCAACGGAAATCTTAAATGGGTTGGTCTGAAGTAGCTAGGTGTGGTTTGGGCGTAACGTGAAAATAACCAATCAGAGCGTCATCTCACATTCCCTTTAAGAGCAGGCGCGCTTGTTCCGTGGCGGATTGCTATTATGACGGCAGATTTGCCTGGCGCACGCCAGCGGGAGCTGTCCAGGATGCGGCAAAGTAATAAATGCCCGTCCAAATGCACCACCTGCACCTGTTGTGCCCCTTCCTCCTCCCCCCACTCCATCTCCGTCCACCCGCTCCACCAGGAGCGCATCGCGCATTGCCACTCCCGGACCAGATTCCGCCGGAGTGTCCAATCCCACCGTAGTTCAACATCACGTCTCCTTAACCCTTGTGTGGTCCTTCGGGTCCCAGTGACCCAAAGTCCTCTAATATTTCCTCATTTATGTCATCAACACATCCATGATTCATGGAAATGTTGTGTAAAACACAACAAGCCACAAAGAATGCTGCGACTTTTAAAAATATTTTTCTTTGTAATTATGTATGGTTTTCAAAAATGTGAACTGCTGTAGATGAGAGAAGTGTATGTGTGTTGTGCACACGCTACATTATGGCCAAGCATTCGTCCCTAAAATAGCATCTGAATAACGCGCTACTGACTTTAGACTAGCGCCACTGACTTTAGACCAGGGGCCTCATTTATAAAACTGTGCGTGGATTCTATTCTGAAAGATTTCGTTGCGAAAAGTCAGAATTTTCGGACGCAAAAACAATATTCTGATTTATAACACCTTGGCGCGCTACAACCGCACGCACTCTTCTCAGTAATACGGACGCGTTACCTTATCGCGGTCCTGCACGAGCCTCACGCTCCTCCAAGGTCGTCCCATATTTGTCCTAATAAGGTCCATGTTAATCAATCAATGAATATTCCAGACTTGAAAGGAGCCCTTGATCACCAATCACGAAACGGGAAAATGGGGAAAAACACGATTCAGTGATTGTGAGATCGATGTGCTCCTAACAGAGGTAGAACGCGTCGAAACAAAATCCTGTTTGGAAACCGTAAACCTAGTGTTCATATTGTTGTTACCCAGCCTTAATACTTAACAGATTTAGCTCAATTACCAATGATATACATAATTTATTGTTCATATTTGCCATTTACCCCTGTGAGATCACATTTATGATCATATGATCATTTTCGTTTTTGTGAGAAAGGAAATTCAGTTATTTAAAAAGGTAAAAATAGAAACAAGATTTTGGATCATTATTGGTGCAAAACAGGTGAAAGTGCTTGAAATGTAACAATTTGGTAACTTGTATGATAACTGTTTGGGAATAGCAGGTGCAGAAAGACAACATTCCCACAAACAGACACCTACAATCAGACACCGACCACATAAAGACGCACAGACACACAGGACACACACACACACACACACACACACACAGATACACATCAAACAAACAACGCATTTCCCGGGCGGAGGAGAGCAGCGGAGGAAAAGCGCATTTCCTCCGCTGCACGGTGTGGGAGGAGCCCCTGCCTCTCCCCCGTTGCTGCAGCCCCCGCCGCCGACCGGGCTCTGGGTCGGTTTAGCAAGAACAGGATTGTTGGGTTCAGGAAAACAAAAACTGGGTTAGGTTCGGAAAAACGGGCATACCATCGGAGTTCACTACAAACGCAGTCTATAAAACCTTTGGGAGTACGCTACGATACACGCGGTGGTCAAAAGTTTGCGGAAAACTGGGAACATTTTTACGCATGGAAATTCTTTATAATCCCGACTATTGCGAGGAATGTTGCACGAAAAATTTCACCCTGCTTCACGCAACTTTTTCTTGCGTAACAGGTTTTATAAATGAGGCCCCAGGTTTTTCCTGGTCAGTGGCGGAATTGTTTTCTGAAACTGCAAAATAGCACCAGGTAATGTTTGCGCCGGAACACACCTCCTCTTTTCGGGAGCGCAAATACATTCCCTAATTTACCGACGTGCGTCTGTGGAGGGAAAAGTCCGCTGTGCGTGGGGTGCAAAATAGGAATGATACATGCGTTGGTGTACAAAGGCAATTGCTCTGAGTGCAAGATAGGGCCCTTAGGCTACATCCACACTACTATGGTTTTGTTATAAAATGCCTATATTTTGCTACGTTTGCGCCTCACGTCCACACTAAGGCGTTTCCGAGCCCCTAAAACCGAGACATTTGGAAACGCTGATGACCTCGTTTTAATTAGAGGCTAATTCGAACTGACGAAACATTTTTTTTGACTTTGCTGTTGGATGCAGGGTTGTGGCACTGGTGCAGTGTCATATAAACATACATTCAACATACAAATGTTTCATGTAATGTGATTGCATTGTTGCTGAAACTACATACCCACATTTATTTACAAATATTAATAACATAATTTTGCACTTATCCACAGCCCATGAAACAAGCTGGTAGACCAGCTCTCAACGATTTAGCTGAAGTGTATAATACATCCTGACGTTTAGCAAGTTAGTGTTTACGGCGTTAAAAGGCTGCTTTTAGCCACATTACACATGAACATCTTCAGGATTGACTGTGTGGCAGTGGGGTTAATGAAGTTTCTCTCTGCTACGCCACAGAGGAGAATTATGTAGTGAAGCGGGAGATGGCTGGCTCTCTTTCAGTGTCAACAAACAGTGGGGGAGTCCTTCATAACGACAAGATGTAGCTGGCCATATTTAGCTGCAGTATGCTTCCGTCTCACCAGTATTTGGTGTAAATGTAATCAATCTCACCACAGAAGCATCACAAGCAAATGTGGACAGAAAGAGAGAGAGAGAGAGAACATGTGTGCAAACACACATTCATACATAAACATCCATGGAAGAGTTAACCAGGATACAGATACATACCAACAAACATGCCTATTCATACTCATAAATACATACAAATAACTTGGCTGGCCGGCTTTTAAAAAAGTTCCTCATCCCTCAGATCACAGTTGGGGGTGCAAAGATTCTCCTCGAGTCACTGCAGTCAGAGAAGGATGGAGGGAAATTTTGCAAATTAGGTGAGGAGAAGAAGAGGATGAGAGTGCGCTGCAGAATACAACTACAGTATAAAAGAAGTGTGAAATATCCTCAAGGCCTCCTGGTGTATCAAAGAGCACAGCCAGCCGTGTGTTTACCAGCGTCACACACACACACACACACACACATGCACGCACAAACTCACACGTATAGCCCTTAGATAATCGCTAAAGAAATCTCTCTGCCGTCTTCCATTTAAAATAGATAGAATTTCTGTAGCTTTAAATGCAATGCATGGAGATATAATTTCCATGACAATAAATGCAGGAATATGTGGTGAGGCATTGCAAGAGGGAGGAAGCTCTTCCAGGAATGTTTGTGTGTGTGCGCTATCAAAAGGGTTTGTTGTGAAAGAAATGTTTTATTCACTTTTCCCCTCCTGATGTTCCTTTCTGAGAAGCTGTTTTTTTCTAGTTTTACTCAGAGAGAGAGAGAGAGAGAGAGAGAGAGAGAGAGAGAATTTGAAGTCAAGCACATAATGATAGGCAACATCGAAGAATTGTGAGTGCAGGTTTGTCCACCAGCTGTGTGTGTGTGTGTGTGTGTGTGTTGTGTGTGTGTGTGTGTGTGTGTGTGTGTGTAGGGGCAGACAAATTTCTCACCTATGTTTGATGTGAGTTGGTGTGATGCGTTATGTATGACTCGCTGTTGTAACAGCCATTTTGAAGGAGACAAATGTTTTTCTCTTTTCAGGAAAACTTGGAGGGGGGGCACTCCCTCGTAAATACATTTCACACACACACACACACACACACACACACACACACACACACACACACACACACACACACACCGTTAGGAATATAAATTCACAAATAAATTCTGTAAAAGTGCAAAAAACTAAATAAATCAGTCTCACCCTGTAGTTAATCATTCGACATCTCTTAAGAAAAAAGATGATACCTTCGGTAAAAGTGATTTTTTTTCGTAAACCAAGGACTCAGGTTAATATTTCTGACCATACTATCATGTATAAGAGTCAATAGTAAACAAAGTTGGACTATATTAATATGAATTATGATGTAAGAGTAGATGTAAAAGCACGTGTTAGAGTCCCTTTGTCAATCTGTGATAAATATTTCTATTTTCCAATAGACTAACACCTGTCTGGTTACAGTCCTTCACAGCAACTGCAACAACTTTTAAGTGTTGCCATTCATCTGCCCCAAACATACACCCAGTGTCATTTAATGCTCACATCACCATGAAAGCAATTTGCCTGTATTGCACAGTGTATTAGAGACTCCTTAGCCTCGGTAAACGGTAAACATGTAGGTGAAGTTCAGCTTACACTATTCAAATCCTAACGTAAAATATGAGTTGTTTTCTTCCCCTGCTTTAAAAGTCACCTCTCCCTCAATCTCCGCTCTAAAAGGTTGACAGTGATGAATGTCTTTGATTGAAGCATGCATTGCCTCACACTACTGAAACATGGGATAACAAGCCTATATCCTCTCAGTCGAAGAATCCTTGTCTCCCTTCGTCTCTCTTTAGCTGTATCTCTTTCTTTCTCTTTGAGTCTCACTCTGTCTCCTCTTTCTTTCTCCTCTGTCTACACACTGCTACCGTAGAGGCAGAGAGGGGAGAAATGGGAGGTGCAGATGCTCCTCTGAATAAGATTTTAGGAGGAATTCGATATTGTCTGTGAGCTTGATGAAAGGCGTGCGAGAAAAGACTGGGGGACTAAAGAAAAGGGTGAACACAATAGAAGAAAAGGGGTAAAAATAAATTGTGAATAATGTATATTGCAGGCCTCCTAATGCTTTGCTGTTTAATACAGGCCTAAATCCCTCAACTTCTCGTAAAAACTTCAACAATTTCGCAGTTGAGTAATCTTCCGATTTAATAACCTTAAGCTTCCCTAGCTCCATAAATCTGACGTTCTTACGCCTTCCTCCCCAACCTCGCCCTCCCCTCCTCGTGCTCACTCCTTCCCTCCCTCATTCCAAGCCTCTGTGCATTTTATCTCCATAATAGCACAAAGCGGCGCAAGCAGCCTCGGTGGGAGAGATAAGGGAAATTCCTGCCCGTATTTTAATAGCTTCGCTCAGCTATCTCTTCCTACCAACTCCTCAGGAGCTGCCAGCCAGCGCACTCACCTTGGACGCAGCACCCAGAGGAGAATCCTACAGAAAGGCATGACTACTGATTTTGTGTGTGTGTGTGTGTGTGTGTGTGTGTGTGCGTGCGCATTTGTGTCAATAAGTGCATCTGAATGTGTGCCTATGGAGGCTACATTATATAGGTGTGTTGTTTAGAGTACAACTGTTACTGCTGCAAGCCTCTGAGCGTTGTAACCTACTGTACCTTTGACTGCTGACACATTTCCACTAGGCTACTTTATTAAATTTTTCATTAGTCCTAAATGGGAAATCCCAAATCAACTGTGCTCAATCCCAGATTACATTCATTATCAATATTTATTTAATTATTCTTACAATATCCACAAACAGTTAAGGTATGGTCGAGATTACACAAGACATTTTGTTACAGTAAGTATAGCATCATTGTCATTGGTATATTGGTAAATATAAAAACATCATCGTATTTTTTGCCTGCTTCACATGTGCATGGAACACACCTTCCTGCACTGGCAATGCATGTTGGTATTGAACCAGCACAGTATCCACAAATCTGCAGCCCACTGACTTCCAGTGCCAATACTCAGTGTCAATGCAAAAAGTATCGTGCCCTTTAAGGCCCCTCTTCACTGTGCAAATTTGTTGACTGCTGACAATTGTGAATTGTGAATTTTTGGGGGGCTTTTTGTTCATTGCAAATAAACAAAACAAGCAGTTACAGAAACCCTCCCTTCCATCAACACAACATTTTCGGTAAAAAGATCAATTTATTTTTGAATAAATGTTTAAAAAGTACATAAAAAAAACTAATTACTGGAAAATCTGAGTTTGAATATATTTTAGCTTCAATGGAAACACTTTCTGTCAAATTAGAGTCAGTTCAACAACCTCTTTAAAGAACATGTGGTGCTTGCGACATAACAGGTTTTTTTTAATACAATTGTCAGTGATTTGGGATTAAAATGGTGTAATTCAACAGGTGTAATGTACGTGTCAGTCCTTCTTTGATGTTTTTTGGATGATGTGAGTACAACATGTTATGTCTCTGCTTGATTATTTTTTTCAACTTACAGTATATCATAATGCTATGGTTCACTAGACATTCATCGCAAAATTGATATTCGCACAGATGGTGACCAAGACCATTAGAGTTATCTTACACAGTGTGAGGGAACTTGTAAGATTGTTGTTATCGTACAGTCTTTAGGTGCCTTAGCAAGGAAAGTAAGGCCATGGAGGGCAGCGTGGTGGATGGCTTATGATGGGCTTACCTTTTTTTTTGAACATGATTATTTTTTGGGGCTTTTCCCTTTATTATATTGATAGTGGATAGACATGAAAGGGGGAGAGAGATGGGGGATGACACGCAGCAAAGGGCCGCAGGTCGGATTCGAACCTGGGCCGCTGCAAAGGACTCAGCCTACATGGGTCGAGCGCTCTTACTGGGTGAGTTAGAGGCTACCCCATGATGTGCTTACCTTTTGTGCAGGAGAGCAGAGTTTGCATCTTGTCTCAGACCTGAAACTGTTACTACTGTCTTTTCTGATCCTTAAACTTAAGTGTGTTAACTATACTTTAAAGTCCTCCCCCAGACACATTTTAAAGTATGTGAAAGTACTCTGCTATGATTAATACTGTGTTTTACATGTTTTTTTTTCAACATACAATAACAAAAGGGTCTGGAAATACATCTGCTCTTTCTCCCTGGTTGAGAAATTTTGGCTCTGGCCTCGCGCCCCACCCACCGCTGCTTGCGCTAGGTTGACCGGTGAAAGAGCAGTGTGCATCAAAATGGCTAGAAACACTGGAAAGATTCAGGCATACATTTATAAGCCTCATACTGGAAGACAGGAGTCTGAAGAGCTACAAAGCCTCCCGAAGTGCCGGAAGGTGCTGCACGCTTCCTTTTGGCTCCCATGTTGATCAGTTGGGCTACGATGTTACAGTGTGTTTTCGCTCTCTGTACTGTAAAGTCGGTTCTGCGCTGGAGGTTTCAGGTTTCTTTGCATATATTTGAGTTTTACACAGTGATTGGCTTTGGCTTTGTGACGTACCAAATCTAGGGGGTACGTTTCAACGTCAGATTTTAGGGAAGTGCACAGACATCTCCCCCTACAGTAGTGGAATGTGAAAACACCTCTCTAGTGACAAAATGTGCACTGATAACGGTCATTAAAGTCAATGTCAGACATTTTAGGGGACATACAAATAACAAAAATATATTTTTGATTCTAGGGGATCTTTAATTGTCGTAACTACAATTGTTTACTAACTTTATTATACCGTAGCTGGCATGCACAATATTGTAGAAATAAGTAATCTTACATATTTTGGCATTGAACCTTAAAAGATGTTGCACTCTGGTCATTGTCATTGCCCATGCTCACTGGTGGCTTGAAGTGTAAACAGCTACATGTAGTAGAGTAGAGTAGTGTGATGACTGGAGAAACAATACAACCCCCATATCTCAGCTTCCTCTGCACATGTGCCCCGACTAACCAGTAGGAGTCGCTAGTGCAGTGACAAGAAAATGATCCCCCAGTGGCTTTGCACCTACACTACGCTAATTGTCTTTGATGGAGTGCCGAGCCAAGTCGGAAGCGTCTGGGAATGAAACATTTTAAGAGTCAAGGACACAGACATCAGCGTTCCTTAATTTTTTTTGGTCTTGTGGGCCGAGCCGGGATGAAGGTAAACAGTGTTTTGTCCCAACAGAATCAGCCAGTAATGGCATTGTTACCTTCAGGGACCACTTACAGTAAAACCAGCACCTGTCCAGGAGTCCAGAAACTTAATTCAATTTAATCTCTTGCACTGACAAATTAATGAAATCATCAGAGACAAATTGTGTTTTGGCACTGTAGCTGATGTTATTATCTGGAGTGCCTTACTGTAGGTGGGCAGTTAAATAACCTGCTGAAGGAGGTTTAGAACAGGGGACAAACCGCTGACGTTAAACACATGAGCTGCTGTGGGAATCAAACCTGCAACCACTGGAGTTCTTTGTACATGATGTCTGATTATTTACCACACACCAGTGTTAAAATACAAGACTGAATGTTTATAACTGTTAAAGCTTCATGTATTGTAGGTGATATGGATTCTAATTACCTATACTAATTAACACTTCAAAGGGAAAAGATTAAACATTTGCATTTCACTGTCAGGAAATCCTATTACATTGTTTTGATGTGCGCCTGCCAGAAATGAGCTCAGCACACAAAAGCCCACATGTTCTAATGACTTTTAATCCACCTGAGTCAATAGCAACTGAGGTGTTTAAGAATATTAGCATCTTCTGTCTGAAAAATTCCTGACACAACTATTCCTGACAACAACTGCGAGATCTTTCGGAAGTGAAAAAAGAGAGAGAAGAGAAACAGGCTCAATTCCATCACACCAGGAAGTGTGGGCTGCTGCGTTTTGATAGGCTGGTTGCCAGCGAGGCAGAGTGACAGAGTGTGGCGCTCACACACTGTGATGGCACTGTAACCCAGCCAGAGATGCTGTGGGATCACTGTCACAGTGTGTGTGTGTGTGTGTGTGTGTGTGTGTGTGTGTGTGTGTGTGTATATTCCTACAAGCATTTTTTCGTGTGTAGTGGGTGTGTGTGGCAGGGCATGTGAATGTGTTGTGTATATATTTTGTGTGTGTGTTGTGTGTGTGTGTGCGTGCTTCACTGGCCTCGTTCTAAATGTGTTTTCTCTGTATAAGCAAGTGCGTGTGCTGTCATTAATATTTTCATCCCAGTGAACTTGTGTGTTCTTATTCCAGTATAACTCTACAGGACACAAACACACATACACCGCAGCTCAAACACAACTTCATACTTAAACGCGCCACTTTTAGCTGTTTGCCCAGAACTGATGAGAATTGGAGGGAGAGCCAGAGAAACAGAGAAGCTGAAGCAACAAACACATATTTGGTGTCTGTTGGGAAGCCAAATTTTAAAGCAGGCCAGTCGTCACTACACACACACACACACACACACACACACACACACACACACACACACACACACACACACACACACACACACACACACACACACAACATGTTTACATCCTCACTTTGAGGGAAAAGATGGAGCACTTCTGACAAGCTGCTTCCTCCAGCATTGTGTAAAGACTGAGCTATGATGTGTGTTTGTGTTGCATGAGGATTTATGTGCGTGTGTTTGTGTGTGTGTGTGTGTGTGTGTGTGTGTGTGTGTGTGTGTGTATGTAGGGAGTTGCTGTGGGTGGAGAGAGGGTTGAGGACTGAAGACTGAAAGAAAGAAAGAAAGAATTAAAGGAAAAAATGGGGAGCTGGGGAGGGATTAAATGCTGACATTCTGCAGTTCCGCCCAAAAATACACCAGCATCTCTCCCTCTCTCTCTCTCTCTCTCTCTCTCTCTGGTTTGGCAGTTTGCTCTGGCAGTTTTGGGGTAGAGAGGATTTGCCTGTAACTCACTCAGCTTTTATGTAATAGCCGTTTGCAGCGTTCCAGGGAGGCATCTGTGGAGATGCGACTGAATCAAGAAGCGAGCCGGGCTGCTCCGCCGACTGCAGCTGCCGGGGCTTGTGTCAGGAAGAAGGTCCCAGAGAGTGGGTGAAATGGGGAGAAAAAAAGGAGGGAGAGAAAGATAAAAGGGGAAGGAAAAGCAAAAGACTGTGAAAAGCCAACATTTCAAAGAGGAAGACTGGCTGGGAGATCATCATCCTGTGGCTGCAGGCCCAGTCTGTAACCTTAGTTTACGCTAGATTGAGGTATTATAATCTTTCTTGCCTCCTGTCTAGTCAGCAGTGCTGTTCTAAGCTGATGTGGTAGGGTATGAATAGGGGGATATATGCCTATCTCATTCTTTATGCAACCTATTGTAGATGGGATGTAATCCATGGTTCATTTCACGAAGCATCTTTCCATTGGAGGCTGAGTGGAGTAAAGACACACTTGGTAGTGTTTTAAAGCCTACATTGTGTGCATATTTTTTCATTGTATACTGGATTTTCCCTGTATACACATCATTACAATTGTATTATTTTCTAACTATTAGTTTGTGAGAGAACAGTTTAACCCCCCCAAGTTTAGCTTTATATAGAAGAAGCCTTTTTTTGGTTAAAAGATACAAATATGGGCACTGATTGGAGCTGAGCAAATGTAGAACATTTCAAAATCTGCCAATTTCATGTACGTTACATCAGGAGGATCCTTCCTATTTTATCAATTACAGATGCCAAAATCATTGTATATACAGTCCTATGTCGGCTGTGGCTCAGGTGGTAGAGCGGAAGGTTGGTGGTTTGATCCTTGGCCCTGCAGTCCCATGTCGAAGATGCTGCGCCATCAGTGTGTGAATGTGTGTGAATGTTTATCTGATGAGCAGGTGGCACCTTATATGGCAGACTCGGCCACAGTGTATGAATGTGTGTGAATGGTGCATCTATGTAAAAGCGCTTTGAGTAGTTGTTGAGACTAGAAAAACGCTATATAAATACAATCCATCTAGAAATTATTATTGTCATGCAGTTTTTGCTGGCCAACCCATTCAATCATATTCTACCTATATGGATTTCTTTGTGTCAGATACCAATACAAACCAGAGCCAATTTCCAAATACTCCCTCTGATCTACAAGGCTTGAGATGACTTCTTATTACTCTGAACAGTCATTTATGTGCTTCACACTTTACTTTACTTACTGTTGATTCAAGAGACTTCTACCTGACAACTAGTAACTTCATTTTTGTTATTGTATTGATGATTAGAACAGTGACTTGCCTGTCTGTGTGCGCATGTGAGTACCCATATGTTTGTGTCTGATGTTTGTATTCAATCTGTAAAGTGTGCAGAGACTCCTTTAGAAATGTATAAATAATCTGTTGAAGTTGAAACGCAGTCAACATTGTCATATTTTATATACACAAACATTAGCTGAGGCTCTCCCCTCTTCTCAATTCTCAGTTTGTACATCCTCGTTTCCTTTTCTCGCCTCCTCTCCTCGCGTCTCAGTCCCTCTCACCTGAGATGAGAGCGGAAGAGACTAGGAAGATACACGAGGAGACAGGAGTCGAGACAACAGGCATTTCACAAAATGAGATAATTTTTAAAGCAACATCAATTAAATATGATGTGTGGCACAGCTTCCATGGTTTATATATTCCAGCTCTGTGTCACACCTCTTCTAACGTCACAGGTACCAAAAAGACTTCTGCAAAGGATAGACCACCTGTGCGTCTTACTCATAGCTCCCCTGGCAAGCCCCCTCTCTCCACGAGACGCATTTTAGAAATTGAGACATCCTTCAAGATGGCGTGCTGAGATCGAATTCCGGGTCACAGACAGGAGGACGGATGAGAGAGGAGATAAAAAATAGAGAAATGAGAAGATCCTTCTGTTTCTGTCATCTGCCTCTTCACCCTCAGACTTTCTTTCCTGTGTTTGCACCAACATGTCTTATGTACCTTCCCAGTCCCTGTCATGCCTCACCTCTCCACTAGTTGCCCTCACTGTTCTCCCTCCTTTGCAGTCACCTGCCTATGCACCTGATCTCAATTGGTCATTAGCTGACAGTGTATAAAGTCCTGTTGCCTTTGTTTATCTGTAAGAGTGTCTGTGTTGCTTTGCTGCTGGCGTGCCTCAACTTGTTTCCCGCCATCTGTTCCCTAACTTTTACCCCTCTGAACACCGTTTGGATTTATTTGCCTGTTCTGACTGATGTCCCACTGATGAACTGTAAGCCTATCGTAAGTATTGACTTACTAGTAAACTGTGGCTTTCTCACCATGCTCTAAATTGCTACAAATAAACATGAACACTTTTTCATATAGTCTTGTAAAACCTAAATGTTAAGCCAGAGTAATTTTAGATTACATGTGCGTATTATTTGTTTGTTACCAAGAAACATTTTAACATTTTAAGTAGTGGGTTCTCGTACGGTGCATATAGCTGGTACCATCTGGACACATTAAAATATGGAAGAAACATTTTTAAATGGTGCAGTAAAGAAATTCCCATGAAACTTTTTTTTTTTCAGTTAATCTCTTGTCTAAGTGGTGATGATTCAATCTAAGACCAAATGTGAGTCCTCTTTCAAGTCAACATTGGGTGAGTGTTTCATAATCAAAATACTTGATCACTGTCAGATAATTTATCATTAGAAATTGGTTTGCAATTTAACTGCAGAGCTTTTGTGTACTTTTTGCACATTCAAGATACTAGTTCACTTGACATTGTATGCTAAGTGTTAGCATGGAGTGTTTGTTGACTGGGTACAGATGGATACGGTTGAGGTTGTAGGCTAGTTTTTGCATAAAAAGTACAATAATTTGAAACAAATGCCCCACAAACTTGTGTTCCTCATCTAGTTTATCTCCATGCACATACTGGAAAAACACTGGATACACAACATTGGAGGAGACATCTTCTCCCAAAGCTCCTATAAGCCTCAGCTTCAAAGCTAACAGTGTCACATTGTGCTTCTCAGCTTGCTTTGTCAAAGAAACTGTGCTTCATGTTTCTGCAGTGTTTGATGGTCCAATTACTGACAATGGCCAAAAGAGCTGTTTTCAGAGTAAAGCCAGTGATTAAACGGCCACAGATAATAGTGCATAAATTGTGAGGTTTAACAGTTTATAGTTGTGGTTCCTGCTGATATATGTGTCCATTCTGTCTTAAGTCCAAATCAGCTCAGAGGTTCAGAAGATCATAGAATCTAAAGCCTAAATTTCCATTCAGGAGGAAAGCTTTGGTATAATCCATGTGCTGTATTTGAGTTGAATGCACTTGACCAATAGCATCAAGGAAACTGGGGAATTTAAAAAATTTGTTTAAAAAGGATATTGCGTTCTTTCTTTCTTTTCTGACCCTTAAAGTGAATGTCGTCGGGCTGAACTCCAGAATCCCTTTGACTTGTGCAGACTTAATATGAACTCAATCATGAGGGATTCTGACACTGGGACCGGCTAATTGCTGGTTAATTACATCCTCAGACACAGGTCATAGTCAGAGCCTGAATCAAGTATTAGCTCATCTTTGCTGACCAAAAATGAACCCATCCAAGACTTTGGCTACTTTGCTGAACTTCATCAAACAAGTTTGAGTTGAGCTGTGTTGTACTTGGTGTTTTACGGTATATTTTTACATCACATTGCGTGCTTTCAATATTGTGAAACAATCCTTAAATAATCCATTCCCTAATTCTTTCACTACTTTGACAAAATGGTAGCAAAGGCTGTTTTATGCATCTTCCCATTCTTACACAGGTATCAATAGCAGCTTTACAGTTTCCTGATTCCCTCTCTTTTTTCATGCTATCATGGCTTTTACCAAAGCCATTGATGTGTGAAGCTACTGTTACACTAAGCACTTCCTGCATTCACATACAAAATTATACCAACTGTGGGAGGCATTTGTTGTGAAGAAACTGACAGGAAGTGCAGGAACTAATGCTAGTTGTGATAACAACAGACCAACATCTAGATTTGCCTTTTTTGATGCACTGAAGGGAGGGCTGGCGGAAAGAAGCAGCAGTCATTAGCGTAATCAGTTTGGGGATAGACCTATATGAGACATTAATATATTTTTCATTAGTTCAAATTTACATTCAAGTGTATTGATGGGATTGTGTACTGTTGCTTTACATTGTTTTTTTTTTCTTCTGAAAAGTGTAAGCCTAAATGTCTTTACCCCTGACTTTGTTGTCGAGTTGAAGATCATTTATCTGGCCACCATAACAGTGCGACTTGCTCGATGGAGTGCTTTGTTTTTGTACTGAAGAAAAAGTTTAAACACATTTTCACTTTTCTGCTTCTGTTTATAAACTTGCAAGCAAACCAATAATAGGAATCTGCAGACAGTCACACTTACTGGATGTTTAATTGGGTTGATGTTGATGATCTCAGCACATTGTTTTGGACATTGTGTGACGTCAAACTACGAGAAAGTCCACGCATTCAGGGCTCATTTTGCTATTAAATCTAGAAATTGTGTTGGTGGCTTATCAGTCAAGATTTTGCTGAAATGATCCATTTGTGAAATGTTAATATTGATCAGTAATTGTTAGCCCTAATGCAAAGGTCTCTTAAAGTGATAAGTGAAGGCCTGTATTAGAGGTGTAAATTTGAAATGGCGTTTTGCTGATTTGAATTGTTTTGTTTAAATACACTTCATTACGTAGAGCAGTGAGTAAACTTAAATTCAAGCTGTTCAGTACAAAACTTGGCCTATACAAGCATTTTAAGATGAATAGCTCAGCAGCCACTTATCTGTGACAGTAATCACGTTATGAATGTTTCTGTGGTTCTTTTAATAAGCTTTAACAAGGAAGTAACTTACTGAACGGTGCTCTCAGTCACCAGCGAGGGGAGCTCCACCACTAAAAGTTTTGGTTTCGGTCATTGACAATGGTGATTCAGCAAACTTAGTTTGATGTTTATATGTTACAGATTTGTACTGAACACCTCTAGCATGCATACCACAAACAACCTAAAGGGTAGCTTTGTTTTTGTTTTCAACCTGGACCCTATTTTCCCATGTTCTTGTGTCTTAAGTGACTGATGGGAACAACAATCTTTGAAATTGGTCCAATATTAAGTAAGACAGCTGCAGTCAGCATTGGTGAAAAAAGCTGCAATGCAACGTTAATGGTCAATTCCGGTTACAGTGTTCTCGCTCAATACTGGACCAATTCACAGTCACTTAGACACCATTGCATGGGAAAATAGGGTCCAGGTTGAAAAAGAAAAACCGAAATTATCCTTTAATTTAACTTGTTTATGCATGAATTGGCATAACAACGTGGTTCTGCTACATAGCACCAGCAAGATTGAAATGTGTGGTAACCAGAACGATTGTTTCATTTAACTGACAGGACACAGAGAAAAACACGTGAAATATGCATTTACCTGCAGCTTTGTGTACCGTTGATATTTGAGGATATGCCCAGCTTTTGCAAAATAGCACGAAGGACATGCTCTAGCCGTCATGACAGTCACGTTAGCGTGGCCTGTGACCTGTCAGTGTAAATAAGATGGATGGCCTGAGGAGAAGCTGGGAAAGAATACATATGAAAGCTTATTGTGCACATATGGTCCATTAAGCACTTTCCTGCTTGTTTTTATGGCTGGTTTAATCTTTTTAATCTGTCAGAAAATCAATTTGTTCACGTCGCTGCCAGGTTGCTGAGCAGAGCACTCCATCACGCATCCATAGACCTTGCCTGCCTGAACAAGGCATTGTGCTGGATGCTAGTCATCAGAAACTGCTATACAGAGATAAATGAATGCATTGATGGATAGATAGGGGAGGAAAAGATAGAATGGGACTGAAAAGGAACAAGCAAGTTTATGTGAAAGTGGAAAGATATATGCGCAGACAAACGGCAGACAGACAGAATGCCCCATTTACAGTATCTACAGAAAAGTAAATAGAAATAACAGAAGTTTGTAAAGATTTGTCTAGAAATAATTATATTAAATAATATAAAGCAACATAATTAAACAAGGCCAAGTTACACAGGTCATTTATATAATCCATAACATAATTTTGTTTTAGCAAGGTTTACGTTTAACATTTGTCAGTTTTAATGTCAGACATGAAAAAATCCATAGTGAATTGTGAATCATGAATGATCAGACTCATAATTTCCATCTCTCTATGTTCGACATTACATATTGCAGTCTACTCTACAATATAATGCCATGCTACATACAGTATATAACAGTAAGGTTCCTCACAAAATAATTTACAAATAAAAGATAAAAAAAGTAAAGACACCATTTCAGCCATATGAAGTTGAACAATTTAACCTTCTCTTAGCCTATAGTCATCAAATATATCTGTAAAAATGAAAGACTTCCAAGCTCAGTGAGCTAGACAGGAAAAGAAGGGAGATAGATTGAGCTGTGTTTCTAAAACCCCACAGTGAACTGGTGATTATCCTGCATTCAGCAAAAACCAAATAAGTCCTGTAATTCCTCTAAAGGGCCGGGATGCTAAAAGAGCTAATTTGACAGAACAAGTATAAGAGAGAAAAAGTATTTTCTGTAATAATCTGTGGATTTAGCAGGAGAAAGGGAGGATACCTGGGATAAAGCAAGGGTTTGGCTGAATCCATTACACCAGTGCTATGGGATTATTAACACAGCCAGGAGTCACCGGGGCTGATAAATACCCATATGAAGACATTGCAGGGGCAGTGAAATGTGTCATTTCAACTCCCGACAGCACGGAGAGGAAGAAAAAACATTAAAATGCATGCAATTTATTTGTCAGCTTAGAAGAAGAAAAAAAGAGGGGGGAAAAAAAAGAAAAGTCTGTTTCTCGTAAAAGTAGTTTCTTTTTTTTCAAGGCAGGAAGGCTATTTTCCCCTTGAGCTGCTCGGAAAGGGAACACGCCTTATTAGCCTCTGCGACACACAGAGCGTTATTTGGTTATGCAGTGAAGCCGAAAACAGAGTCTGCGTTTAAAGCTGCTTCGTCCCTCCATCTCACTGAGTGATTACCTCTGTCAGGCCTTTAACAGACCACGCAAGATGCACACAAACAGGCAAGACACACACACACACACACACACACACACACACACACACACACACACAAATGCTTGTAGGAATATATATATATACACACACACACTATGACAGACTTATGCGTGTGCACATGCACACACAGAAAATAAAACACCTGTCCCCTAAAACGCCCGAGAGCTCTCATTCTGCCTCTGCCACACCTCAATGTGCAGTAATTCTAGAAAAGGGCCTCTTTAAGTTAGGTGGTCATAAAAGCCAGACGCAGACTGAGCCAATAAATGGCTGCTGTGGGTGCTGGGATGCAGCCGCAGCTCAGAGCAACATTCTAGACCATTAGTCTAGGAATGTTTTCCTGAGCCGCCTATGAAGATGTGTGTTATTCTTTGTGATGCAAATGCAGTAAATAAAAGGTCGTGGGTGAGAGATACTAAACAAAAGCCATTTCCAGGATGAATGGAAAAAAAAAGGAAACTGAAATAACTTAACGCAGCATTGTTAATGAGTTTTGTTCAAAAGTAGGAAGCAGTTGGCTCACAGTCCCTCTCCAGCCGGCCTCTTCCTTGCTCTCTCCTTGAACATGACAAATCTCAGGAAGAGGGCAAGGAAATGCAAGCCAGCACTGGTGGACGCTGATGTTCTGTCTTAATTACAAAACATGAAAAAGACAACAAAAAAGGAGAGAACCTGAGGATATGCTAGCTTACTGTTGTCCCAGAGTCCTTTCCAAGGACTCTCTCTAAATGTTTAATTTCACTGAAGACAGTGACATTCATCAGTGGGTTTCCAGTGGGGATGCTCATAAACAGTCTGTTCCCTGGACAGGGGCATCTTGGCCTGAGGGGGGGAGACAGACGGAAAGTGAGATGGAAGGATACAGAGAGAAGAGAGACACGGCATCGAGACTTTCTGATTGAAAGAGAGAGCAACAAAAAGAGAGGAATAAAAAAAGACAATACAGGATTTTTCCAATTTGGTGCCGACTATCTTCCCCACATCTATCCATCTAGTGTTTGCTGGGATTAAATGAGCACAAGAGGCAGCAGTAGCCTTTTATAGAAACATTTCTCAGAAGTAGAGCTGCCTCTTGAGGCTGAGATAAACTTATTGGTGGAGCCTCCATGGTTGAAGCTAAAGAACCGCAGTTTTTTAGGCCAAGTAACAAGGCACTGCGGCACAATGACAAAGGTGAAGTTGGGTTTAGACTAGACACTTTAAGTAGAAGCTGACTTGTTGCCATCCAAATTGCAAGGCACATTTCTTTTTTCATTTACCACGAGTCCCAATAAGTGATGTGACAAGTCACGGATCCAGTTTTGCGCCTATCCAGTTTGAGTCCCTAGTTTGACACATGCTGCCCCACACACATACAGTGTTTTTACCAAGCTGGTGCACCAGGCCATGGATGCAGATGGGGGACTTTTTAGCAAATATTGCAGCGTGCGTATCTCTCCGTACTGCATACATTTAAAGGAGGATCATACAAATATTGGCGGGAGACATGTTTACAGATGTTGATCATGTCCACATAGCACAGATGCACTGTATCTTAAAATGAAAACAACCACAAAACATGATTTTTTTACTTACCAGTAGTGCTGTCAAACAGTTAAAATATTTAATCGCGATTAATTGCATTAATGTCATAGTTAACTTGCAATTAATCACACATTTTTATCTATTCTAAATGTCCCTTGATTTCTTTTTGTCCCAGTAGTTTTTTCTCATTTTAATGCTCTTATCAACATGGAAAAGTGGATCGGCTTGCTTTGTGCTTTTGTCGCCTGGCTTTGACGAGGGGGCGGAGAATTGGCATCAGATGTGTGCTTGGCCATCAAGTGGTATTTCAGACTGGACGTGCTGTGATGACAGCTCAGTTTACAACGACAAAACACACAGATCACTTTGGTCTCGTCAATGGAACCATTTGGCAACTTTTTTAAAGTAAACTTTCCATTCAGAATCTTATTGGCATCCATTTTGACGTCTTGCGCTTGCCATCCACTCAAAACGTAACGTAATGGTGCGTTCTTTTTGTCCACTGAAGTCGTTTTATGAGTTGTTTTCCGGAGTTACGACCCGGAAGTTGCAAAAAGAACGCCCCCGAGGTCGTATTTACAACTCGTCAAGTCGTCTGAACTCAGAGGACCCCGAGCTCACTTTCAAAGATGGCTACGTCGTGCATCACACGTAGTAAACATTGTGGTTTTCTACAGTTTTAAGCACTTTTGTCTTTGTTGTAACCAAATGAAGAAGTCGTACACATAGCACTGTATACTGCTACCTATAGGCATGTCGCTACAGTCTTATTAGGAGTTAAATACCGCCTGATTAGTTATTTTGTTGCTTGTGCAGCTGAGACGCTCGGTTGCTATATGACAACAACGGCTTTAAGCCGAGCCTTGAGCAGAAAGCAGAGCAGTAGCCTAACGTTAACGTTAATCAAAACGTAATTTCCATGCATCAAACTGTGAAATATAGTTGTGTAATATGTCAATAACTGGGTGTATAGAATCCTAAATGTTACTAAAAATGTTACAAAAATCCATCTTTTCTCCAACTCGTAGTATTGTGTGACAAAAAGAACGCAACAACCCACGGTAACTCGTTTTCCGACATGGATGTGACGTCACACTCGAGCTACTAGTTGCGATTACAAGACAAAAAGAACGCACCATTATTAGCCTACTACTCTTTGGCCAGCTCGCAAGCCCAAACAAGTGTGTGTGGCGTGCCTGTTTTGTTTCCGGTCTAGCTAGATCCGGTGTGGTGTTGTAGTTTTCTAACGTTACTAGTTGTTGCAACAGCATGTGAAAAAAAACTACAAAGTTTGCTAGGCCAAAAAGAACGTTAGTCTCGCGCAAAAAAAATTTACGCCATTAAAATGGGTTTGCATTAACGCCGTTAGTAACGCATTTAACTGACAGTAGCACTACTTACCAGTTATTTGTGTGCCTAAGCATGACCACATAACCATAAAACGGTTAAATAAGGTTGCTATGTGCAGATATTTGGCAGAAAAATACATTGTCAGTCAACATTTTACTAAATTGTCAACATTTTGTGACTTGCCAGATAAGTATGTTCATAACAATGTTTCATCATCATGTTGACGAAAAATGTAATCTAGGTGCCATTATTTTTTTCTTCCTTCCCTGTATGTTCTGTTGCAGACTATATGGATATAATTTCTATTAGACAGGGATGGTATTGTTTGTGGGTTCTTTTTAACTTTTATTTTGAGAACATTTCTCTGCCTGTGGACATTGTTGGTAAGATAACTTAAAAGTTCCCTTTCCCTCCCTTATTTAATAGTTATTGTTTGATTTGCCACAAAATCTTTGTAGTTTTCTATTGTAGTGAACCCTCGTTAGACACAGAAAGTGGAAGGTAAGGGTGTTTAAGAGGGAAATATCATTACCTGTCAGACAGGTGAGGTTGTTCCTTTGAAACAGGGAAGGCTACTCTAAATGACTTATGCTTATTTGCACCCCCATATCCCCCCCGCTCTCTTTCTATGCGCCCACTCTCTCCCCAGTCTATTTCCTCGAGGCATACATTTTCTCCTCTCCATTCATATGTCAGTTCTTCCCTCCACAATCCTTCCCCTCCAGATTTATTCAGGAATATGAAATGAAATCCTCTCGCACTTTTGACTTGTATTAAACGCCTTCATTCAAAATGAGGCTTGTGAAAATGACTTCCACTGAGGAGGTGTCAGGGCACTGATTCTGTTAACACGCAGACTGTACACTCGACTTAGCCCGTCTCCCTAACACGTGATATGACGTGATATGACCTGACCTGACGGCGGGGGTAAACAAAATGAAGCGGGCAAAGGAGGTTACAGTCTAAAAAGGCCGATATTAATCCTCGAGGATACTTCAAGATGACAAAAAGAGGCTTGCAGTTAAAAAAAGAGCCTGCTCTTCTATGTCTCTTATGTTCCTCTATTATGGGTCACATGAACCCTCTCCACCTCCACTCTCAGCATCACTGCAAACTTTGAGCAAGTTCTAAGTTTGATGAGTGCAGAGGCATTAAAATGAAATGTCTGCAATTTTCTCCCCTCATGGGGGAATTTGCATCAGGCTGAGTGTCCTTCAGAGTAGTCATAGACCAGAGCCAAGTCATGATTAAAGGTACAGTCATCAATCGAGCGGCGTGAGAGCATCACGACGCCTTTCTCCTGTCATTAACCATCATACGTTTGCTGTTATTTATGATTGGATTAGCCATAAGTGCCAGTGTTTATGCCGTTTGATTGACATTGTATGAAACTCATCCCTCAGTGCATTTCTGAAACCGCTGACTGCAACTTTAAGACACGAGGTGTGTTTGTAAGACTGATGAATCAGCGTTGCATTCAGCAGCCAAACAGATGTTGTTCCCCTCCTGTTAGCAGAGAAATGCCTACGGTGTCCTGCACGGGACATTTGGCACCCTGATGTCTGTCATTATTCATCGTAAGAGGGTTTCCAATAACAAGGGCAGGCAGGGGGCATTTTTTGAGCACATTATCCACAGAGAGATGTGTACATAATACATAGCGCTGCCATAGGGCACGTGAGGCAGAAAGTGGCCCCTGCTCAGCGTGATCTTGCCTGGATAGTTGAACTGAAGCTCGTGGGGAAAAGAGTGAGAGACTGAGCAAGAGTCCTCAGAAAGAATCTGGTCATCAAGTGTTGGGATGCTGATACATAGTGTTTAGCAAGGGCTGTGGGTGTTATGTTGATATACAGAGCTTTCAAAGTTGTGAGGTTTTATATTATTGCTCTGTGTGGCCTCAGAGAAAGAAAAGATGTAACAAAACTCCCTTTTCATACAAAAAAATGTAAATATATATATATTTTTTTTTTAAGCTGGTTGCTCAGAAAGAGCCAACCACTGCCTGTGCCGTCTCCACAGCTGTACTCTGTAGCAGAAGCAGCAGGCATTCACTGCAAAGTACGCAGGGACATTTTGACTTCATATTTTCTATCATATGATATTGAGGTAGCCGTATTAATGCGGGGAAAATGGAGCAATGGACGAAAAATGTAAGACGGATAGACAGAATGAAAGCATCAGCTCTTTAACGGAGGAGTCCTCGCATGGGAATATGTAAATAATTTCACTTAAGTGCTTGAAGTAAAAGAGACGAGAGTGAGAGTGCTATTAGCAGGGATTAGATGCATGCTGGTAAAAGCTCTGCACCTAAGGAAAGAACTTTCTCCAACTTCACCTGTCATTTAATGATACAAAATAGCCATCTGTTATCAAAAGTGGACAGAATAAATATAACTTCATTTTATGAAGTTGACTATTTAAAAATCTAGCTCTATAGCTGATGCACTTTAAAGTCACTACTGCAGAACTTAAAATAACAACTATGCTGCTGTGAGTCCTCTAGTGCAACATTTTTTTTTTAAACACTGTATTTCAGATGACGTGAAAAGATTTTTAATTTTGTGTGGTGGATTACAGATGGAGCCAGTCTTAACATGCTCATCAGTACCATCTTCTTTTGCACCTTCTCTACATTATTCTTACCTTCTTTTTCCTCATCCTCCCTCTTTGTCAGGGCTGTGATGATTCTGCTCAGTGTGCGTGGCTTCCTGGTGTTGTTCAATAAAAGCATCTGAAAAAAGAAAACGCATCCAGCTGTTTCATTAGGAAATGTCTGAACCTCTGAAATATCTTATTTCCATTTCTTCATCAGTCAATATGGACGTTATTGTCTTTCTCCTTCACCTCTGCACTAACCTTTGCATGGTAACAGTGTATGTAGTTCTCTGGGTTATCCAATAACTCCTGTGTCCACTGGCTCAGCAGAGTTTCCCACCTCTATCTTAGGGGTGGGGAAAAAATCGATACAGCATAGTATCGCGATATTTTCTGTGGCAATACTGTATCAATACACAGACGCCAAGTATCAATCTATTATTATGTGTTGGTCAGTTTGTCTGCTTGACAATACCATTTTGCAGCAATAAAATAAAAGTGAGATGAGCAAACAGAAGTGTATCTTTATAAATAAAACAGATCTTGACAAAGTTTCCTTTTGGGGACATAATTTGAAATTTGCAAATATTTGAAGTTGGAAAAAAGGTAATGAATTGCAATATATCACAGAATATTGCAATATGTTTAAAATCGCAGTAATATCGTATTGTGACATAAGTATCGTGATATCGTAGCGTGAGGCCTCTGGTAATTCCAACCCCTACTCTATCTTGCATCTCAGTTTGACTTGCTAGACGTGTTGGCAGTCCAGAAACTGGGCCCTAAGGAGAGAGAGCCTCTTGTCGTACTGTGAAAGGTCTTTCTTCTCATCTGATTTTTTAATGTGACTCAGGACAGCCTTGATCCTGCTCTTCTGAGCAATCTATTCTTCTACTGAGACATCTGGGAAATTTTCACAGTTACTTTTTGGAACTTAAGGGAGTTTTTCCAACTCCTCTGCCTTGAGCTGAACCTTCATCTCAAGGCTCTTCTGCTCTATGAGCAGTAAAAGTGTTTTCTCCTCCCCAGGTCATTCCTGGGATCTGTAAAGTCTATACTATAAATCACATGTATTTTACTCCATCAGAAAATTGATGTTGGAGCATCCTTGGGCACAGCATCAGGTAGAGTCCTAGCGTGCACTTATTTTTGGTTGGTGGATTACAAATGGAAGCATCGGTTTGTGTGCTGGTTTAAGTGTTTAAATGCTGCCAGACCTTCAGCTTGGCTGTCTGGGTCCTTCTGGACCTTCTCAAGGAGATCCAGAATGTTTTAGTGAATCTTTGCATCCTGAGCCAAGAGGGTCTGCTCTGACCTCTAACTGGAATCAGCTTTTCTCTAAAGACGAACATAACTCTTAACTCTCCCTGTCCTCCCTCACCATGTTTTCAATACCTACAATGTTTCTGTTATAATTGCTCTTTTGTTTTGACATTACGCAGTTTATTAGCCAACTGTACTGAGGTATGAAAAATAAGAGACTTGTGTTTTTCATGCATGTGATACTGTACAGCGTATCAGCATTAAATTGAAACCATTTAGTGCACACTGGGGTAATAATATTTTGTCCAGGCTAATAGTTGTTTCAGTCTTTTGGATACCTTCTGTCCCAGTTCACCACATCAACACAAACACACATTCTCCAAAGTCTACTTCACCTATTATTGAAGTAATTATTGGGACCCACAAAGGTCAACAGAATAGCTTATTAGCTTTCACTCCAACTCCAACACTTTCGGTCCAGCTGCTTAATAATGTTATGCATGCAAAGCTAAATGTAGCATTAGTGGAGCCCTAGAGACAAGGGTTTGACATTGATGACTTTGTTAAGGGGAACATATGTTTGAACAGATCGCCCCCTCTATAAATATAGGCTGTATTCAATCCCAATGGCCTGAAGGCTGCCGGCAATGTATGTCTGCATGACATTATACAGAAAGAAGATAGCAAGGGGTGGTGGAAAGTGTGAATGTGAGGGAGAAGGGCACAATGTGGGGAGAGAGGGTATATATATATATATATATATATATATATATATATATATATATATATATATATATATATATATATATATCATATAACATTTTCATGTGTGGAAGTGGAAAACTATTGTGTGGTACATTTCACATTATTCTAAATTGAGCTGATATGTACACACGTGTGACCTTCCTACAACAATACTGCAGGCAGAATGACTTTGACTGTCTCCCAGGTTCTTGTTTACTTGACCCTTTTCTAATTAAAACCCTCTCATTGACATAAAATCTTTGCTTTGAAGGACTATTGATTATTGAATACAAAAGGGATATTTGGGACCACAGGCGCAAATTAGCTGTTGATCTAACCTTGGCACATTTACAAAGGAGTTTTTTTTTTAAATGTCAATGTTGATTAATGTGTACTGTTGCCAATACATAAACAAATTATTGATTAGCACAGGGATATCAGAAGGTACCTGAGGCATGTATACAATAACCAATTGGTTAGCAGTACAGGTGCAAAACACACACACACACACACACACACACACACACACACATACACACAAGGAGTATGCAGATTATGGTCTTACAAAGGATTCATCAGCACCATGCTTTTCTCTCCTGTATGGTAGTGTTGGTTTGTGATTGGTGGGTAAATGAAAACCATGTTCTAGTGTGAGCAGATGGTGAGCATTGAAGTGCCTGTTGACAGGTAGCCTATAGCTTGTTGTTTGAGCTGGCTTTATCACACACATGCAGCGAGGCACACGCAAAAACACCAGGATGCAGGCAGGAAAACGCACACCTATGCACACACACTGTAGCAGCTTTGAGCCCTAATTGGTACCCAGAAGGGTTTGATGGAAAAATAGCGAGAGAGTGGGGGAGAGAGAGACTGGTATGAAAGAGGATATGAACATCAAAAAATGCAGACCAGCTGGTCAACTAAATTTAGCAAAAAAAGTAAGGAAATTTGTGTTTGGTAGATTATTTCTCTGTGGTAACAATGCTTTTTGGCAATAAATCTTATACCGTTGGAAAGCCTGTTTAGTTCCCTTTCAAATGGTGCCCCATTTGTAAGGAACATGCATTTGTGGGATGAGCAGCAGCGCTGAGTATGTGGGTTATGCCTATGAAAAATGTTCTCTCAATCTTCTCTGCCAATGCCAAACAGCTTATTCTGCCATTGACTCGTTTGGTGGATTTGGATGATTGAAATTTGAAGAAACAAGACATATTGGCAATTGAACAATTTATTCATTTCACAAACAGGAGCCTCAGTAGCGTGTGGAAGAACCATACACAACCACAACAGCCTGGCACCTCCTCCTCATGCTGGTCACACACTGCTGTGGGATGGCATCCCATTGTTCAAACAGCATTTGTCGCAAGTCAGCCAGCGTGGTTGTGTTGGTCACTCTGGCATGAACAGCATGCCCAAGCTGATCCCACAAGTGTTCAATGGGGTTGAGGTCAGGATTGCTGGTTGAAGAATGGGATGCCATCCCACACTTGTGTGTGACCAGCATGAGGAGGAGGTGCCAGGCTGTTGTGGCTGTGTATGGTTCTTCCACACACTACTGAGGCTCCTTTTTGTAAAATGAATGAATTGTTCAATTGCCAATATGTCTTGTTTCTTCAAACTTCAAGCATCCAAACACCAAACGAGTCAATGGCAGAATAAGCTGTTTGGCATTGGCAGAGAAGATTTGGCAAATTTTTCGTGGGCGCAACCCACATACTCAGCACTGCTGCTCATCCCACAAATGCATGTTCCTAAACGGGCTTTCCAACGCTATAAGATTTATTAGCAAAAAGCATTGTTAATAATAATTTTATCATGGCAGTAATAGATAATGGATATTCATTTAGCTTAGAGTTGACAAAAATAATCCTATTTTTGGGCATCCTCTGGTCACAAAGTTGGCGGTTCGATCCCCTGCTCCTCCTATCAGCATGTCGAGGTGTCCTTGAGCAAGATGCTGAACTCAAAGTTGCTCCTGAGCTCTGCCACCATCGGTGTATGAATGAGTGCGTGAATGGGTGAAATGAAAGGCAAATTGTAAAGCACTTTGTCCGGGAAGGTAGAAAGGTGCTGTATGAATGCAGTCCATTTACCATTTACATCAAGGTCCATGTACTAGCTTTTTCTGGAACCGGAAAAAAATAAGAAAAGAAATGGCTGTCAAACTACATTCCAAGGTCAAGAGTTAACTTTTAATGCTCATCCCTGGGAACATTTTCAGTTTTTCAGAAAGGCAATAAAAGAAACAAAGAGTAAACCAATTGAGATAGATGATAGTAGTTTGACTGAATGATAGGAGGCAGGACAACAGAGCTGGATGATTCACATTACTTAGAATTCCTTTAAAAGGGTACCAGCAATTGCACTCCACAGGACTACACCAGTCCCCTTTCTACAGAAGAGGTTGTGGCATTTCTCTGATGATGATTATATTACATTTCATGTGATTTCTGTATTTTTAGTTTAGTAGGTTATACTGGTAGAACCTTGAGTGAATATACTACATACGCAGCCATGTGATACTATTTAATCAGGTATTTTCATTGGGATCAAGATCTTTTTTTTCCAAGATAAAAAAAACCTCAAGCATAGCCAGACAAAACTGAAGGAAAAATACATACAACAAACATGACCAGACAAACAAAAGCGCATACAGCATCAGAGACCGTCACAGACATCACTAAATAGTGAGTAATACTAAATGTGAGACTACTTCGAATTAAGCTGATATGGGAAGGGCAGATAATGTTTCTCAAGTGCTTGACTCCTCAGTAACAACAGCATGAGGTTTAAGCGGCAGGCTGACCTCTGCTTCTGTGTTTACAGCTTAGAATGACTCGTCAGACGAGCGCTAACATCTCCACAGCTGATGCTTTCTGTTTTCTGCTGACCGAGCCCCACAGTTTTTGTGGCAGACTGGAACGATCTATTTGACTTTGAACCCTGCCAGGTTGCCCTTTGTTAGACTTTACAGTGTGTGTTTGTTTTGTGCAAGTACATTGTGTGTGTGTGTGTGTGTGTGTGTGTGTGTATGTATGAGAGCATGGCCAGCATGATGCTTTGTGTGTGTTGACCTTGGAGACCCTCCAGGACACTTAACACTGCCCCCAGTGGCCATTTACACAGATGATGCTTCTCCATGCACCATTTGGCCTGCGACCACTGCTCACACACACACAAATGTGTGTGTCCTGGAGGGACTGTGGGGTCGTTACCCTACTAATGGGGCCATATGGTCACAACACAAACACAAACTGTTCCTTCTCTCTGCGTGTAATAAGGTCATGAAGATGCTGATCTCATTCAGATGGAGAAACCAGCAGAAGAGAATGTGCCAGAGGATGTAGATTGAACTCACAGGGAGGGAGGTCAATTACTTGCAGCATCTCCCATCCACAGATTTCAGTTATATTACAGAGAGATGTGTGATACTGTGCTAATCAGTGCATGATCAGCTGATGGTTATGACGTGTTTCTGGTCATGTACAGTATCTGCTCCAAATAATCTTTGGTATTAGAAATAATGCAATTCTATCTGCGTCAAGAAAACTTTGCTTCCCTGGTGTCAGTCAGCATAGACTGTAAATGGTACAGCACAAAATAAGTATAATATAACTTGCACAGAAAGAGACTACAGCTGTGTCCTTAATCTACAACTCAGAATACAATGCCAAATGGCCACACTATTTAATAAATAAACGAGGCCGGGCTCGGACAGAAATTATGTTCGGGATCGGGCTCGGTCACATCAGCGCGATTAGGCATTGAACGTTTTAAATTTAAAAAAGCTTATTATGTAGGTGCGCACCTCTTAACGTGCGCTTCTTGCCCCGTGTGTGCTGATGCGCTCATCTGTTGACATTACCGAATGCCTTCAGTTGCTTAATAAAACAGGCTTTCCACACAAAAAAAACGTATGTGTCATTAGTATGAGAAAAAAACGAGATTTTAACTGTGTCGGACTCTGACATAAATATCTTAATGTCGAGGTAACTCCCGAAAGATCGCTGGAAAATAAACCTAAGTATTAACCTTTTTTATAAAAAATAAAAGTGTAATTGGCAGTGGCATTCTAAAGTTGCTGTTTGATTGAAAGCTGTCATGGCACATATCACATCAGTTTGTTAGAACAAAACAATAAACTAACTAGCAGCAGTGCATGAAACCAGGAAGGGACTTGGCCAGCAGCAGCTCCAAGCACACCAGGTAGCAAAAGTTTGGAGCGAAGCTGCAAAGAAAAGGGTCAGTTTCCATCCGGTCATCAGAAGCAGCATTACAACATTTCTGCAGATACTAAACCATGGGGAACTATTTGAGAAAGTCTGAAAAATAACTTTTCATCATGACTCTGCAGTATTTCAGAATAGGACAGAGAAATATGTGGGACCCAGGTCTGATCGAAAAACAAGTTATTTTACCAATGATCTATTGCACTATTGTCTCATGAAAAATCAAGCTGTAGCAAGAGAATAATGCGTTTACCCACCATCAGTAGCTTTGCCGTCATATTGCTGTTATCACAAAATAATGTAACAACGTCCAAAGGGAGTGTCATGACCCAGGATCTCTCTGCTGGCGGTTGACAGACTTTTAGAACTTGATAGATCAGGTTGCACACAAAAGGTCAATGAAGAAACCAATTTAAAGGTTAAACCTGTATTTCCTTACTGTAACTCTGTGCTGTGATTGTTCATAGCGGTAGTGGTTTGTTTGGCCTGTTTGCTCTTTGACAGTCTGTTACATGTGTTGAGACCTTTAAATACAGTCTGGTTGAGACGCTGAGTGAAGTAGTGCTGTCCAAGGTGCTGAAGCAGTGGTGGGCAGCAGTATATAGGTGGTCTGTCATCACAGCTCTATGTGCAGCAGTTTCACAGTAGTCCTAACATTGGCCATGTTGTGTGACGAATGTGTCATTTGTGTTCATTGGCATTTGAAAGATGCGTAATTGACTGGATCATGGGAAATGTAGGATCCAACCTTTTTGGAGCTTGACCCATACAAGGGATTAAAAGTCAGGATCTCGGCCTTTGCTGTTTTTAATGCATCTTGTCCTCCAACTTTATGGACGTGCAAAACTACTTTTAAGAGCACCTGTATGCCAGCTCATAAACAGCTATGTGTTTAGGTGCTTCAGGGAGTCTTGAAGATGCCTCTGGTTTGGTGTGAATGGCTCAATGTACAGTTGATGAGGGTAATGTAAGCCAAATCCTGCGCTGGATTCACAGATTTAATTGGGATATTTTTGAGGCACTTTTCTGAATTTCATTTACTATTTTGTGTTGCTGTAAAACCTGAAATTAACCTTTTGGTTTTAACCTCTTTAATTTCACATCTTTAAAGCACATCCTGCCATACAAATTCTGGAAAATTGTATCGTGTCATTAATGGTTTCTACACATGTAGACACCTGGACACATTCCTCTCCATATGTGGGCACAATGGGCCTCATTCACCAACCGTTCTTACGAAGAAATGTGTTCTTAAACCCTTCTTACGAACTTTTTTACGAAGATTCTGGCATTCACTAATGTTTTCTTAACTTGGATTTGTTCTTAGCTAAGAACAAAATCTACGAACACTGAAAAGCACTCTTACGCACATTTGAGTGATGACAATTTGCTCCAAATGATTGCTTACTGCATTTTATTTAATTCTACAGTCGTTTACAATGATAGTATTGTATTGTAATGTATTTCTGATCATTTGTTGAAAAGAATATCATAGTATGCAAAAAAACCCACTAACACTGCAATTTACATCAGCAATTAAACTGATTAAATCTTGCGTTATTTGGTGATTGATCGCTATTTATAGGGCCAAAATGCAGTGGTAGAATGTAACAAAGTACAAATTCGTCCTAACTGTACTTAAGTACATTTTTCACGTATCTGTACTTTACTTAAGTAGACTCAATAGTGCATAGCCTGCTTTTGACTTTTACTTTGTTACATTTTGCAGCAATTATCTATACTTTCTACTCCACTACATTTCTACAATTTTCGGTTACATTTTCTGATCAGTTTCCCCCTGCCAAAACGTCTCCCTGACCGTCACACGTTTGTCTCACCAGTGAAGTTTGGTTGCCGTAGATACTGTATATATGGGGCACCGCTGATCCAAGCCGGCTCCGGTGCTCCAGAGCCAGGGCGCAGCGCCGCTGACCCTCGGTAATACAGCCCCCGGTAAAAGTGAAAATGAAAACGTTTGTTTTTATTATTCCCGTTTTTAAATCAAAGTTGCTATATCTATTTCTCTCCACAGCGTCGTTTACTCCTCAGCCAGGCTGCTTAAGACGCGTTCATATCTTATTTATTTGGCTGGACCTCTTCACATCTCCCCATTTGCGCTGCTTCACACACTTTATTTGCTTACTTGCATGGTTAAAGACAATAAAATACATCCATGAATAAAACCAACCGCATTCCGATTCTAACACATTTCCGTTTTATGCTGGTTAGGATAGGAACTTTTTTTAAAAGCCAGGCCTTGTTTGTGGTAGTGGACACCTTCTACTTTTACTAAAGTAAATATGTCTCTGGTTATTTGTTCTCTGAGATTCAGTACTTCCTCCACCGCGGCTCCGACAATCTCCGAAAACCTGTCTCCCAGGAGGTGCACAGGAAGTGTCATGTCCTTATATGGGAATTTGCGGGGCGTTTTCTTATGCTAATTAGGAACAACTGGCACGCGCTTTCAGTTACGAAGACGTGGGATTCATCAATCCTAAGAACACAGATTCGAACAATTCTGCTGTTTAAGAACACGTCATGAATCCGGTGTAGACTTTTCTTAGGAACCTTCTTATGAACATATTTAAGAGAAAACTTAGGAAGATATTGGTGAATGAGGCCCAATGTCCTTAAATATTCTATGATGCAGGACAACCAATAACTTGATACTTCTGCCTTCATGATGACACATATGGATCCTTCAGTTTTGTGACGATAAATCATCTGTATGCTTCCAGACAGAGGAAGGTAGTGCTTCAGTCTGCTGGGAGTGCAGATTCCTTGTGAGATGAGCATCCAAAGTAAATGACAAAATATACAGTAAGTGAAAAGAATAACCAACTGAATGAATAATTCATGAGAACACATCAAACTCTATTAATCTTTGTAGGAGAAGATGTGAGAGATTAAAATGGGAATGTGATACTGGTAAAAATGTTCTTCCCTTCCCTAAGGACTATAAATATGTCACTGTCATACATGTTGTAGTTTTATTACCTGAAGGATAGTTCACATACTTTAGAAGAGAATCTGTCGGATGTAAAGTAAGTAGTATAGTTTCTAACTCAACCATAATGTACATTTCTATTATTATTGTGAAGCTTAAAACATTAGTAAAAGTAACTGCTTCCCTTGAGATAAGATAAGACTATAAACATAAATTTCATCTTAAATGTCAGCTTTAGTACCAAAACTCTCTGCTGGTTAGCTATCCACCAATGCCTGCTATACTGCTTCATTCTCTACTTTCAGTTTCTCGCTGTTTATCCAGATTTGTAATCACTAAATAGAAATTGTCGTAGATTTATTTGGAGAGTAAATGAGGCATGAGCAGATGTCTGGATATAGACATGACACACCTGACCACTTGGTGGTGTTGTTAGTCCAGTTATTCTCTTGCAGGTGAAAGGCCAATATAGGAATTTTGGATGTACCTACCACATAGTAGTTATCCAGTTTGTGGATATAAAATGGTTGTAGTTAAAGAAGCTGTTACTTCTTGCTTATATGAAACGTGACATACATAACGATATTTCCTCCGACGCTGGATGGAGTCTTCAGCGGTTGGCTACAGCCAACACGCTGAATTGTTTAGTTACAGCAAATCCCCAGACATGAAAGCCAAATGACATCAGTTTATGTATATTAAGCTTCTGCATCAAAGAAACGGTGACATCCTCTCAGGAATAATTATTGAACAGTGCTTGACACCATCTGTTTCTCAAAAACAAGGTGAGAACATTGAAAAAGGACACAGCAATACATTTAAAATCACAGTAATGCAGATTAGCAGTGATTAATGTGCGGTGACAGTAGATAATCATGTCAATATTTCTTCATTCAGATTTTGTACTGGTCCAGCCCGGGAACAACAAAGTGACTAATCATAATAATGTCATAGACAGACTTTAATAGATGCATTAGGATTGATATACCCCTGGGGTGAATGGGTTATTGCTCATAAAGCAGAATCATCTGCACTGGCAATTAAATCTGATGGCAATACAGTTTCATTTGAGAGACCTCTGGATAATGCAGGCATAGAGAAAATGGTCAAATACATGGTAATTGCAGAAAATTCAAGAGTTTGAGCAAGAATATGTTAAAGAGATTATCAAAGTGGTGTCTGTGTCTGGAGCAGCAGAGGGATAGAGCCCTGTGACTATTATGACATTTCATTCATTTTAATTAGATGGACTTTGAAATGAGTGACTAGATTGACCCTGTCCAAGATGCCTTGCACAACACTGAAATGGTTATCTCAAACTCACTATGCTGTATGCTGTGCACTAAAGAGGCTGGTATTTTATGCAACAAATCCCATGAATAGACCAAAACAATGTTAGTCTGTCTCTCAATACTCTGTCTCTCAGCCCCAAACCTATTTGTTCCTACTGAAAAAAACAGGTCACAACTATATACTTTACCTTTAAAAACAGGGTTAATTATTTTCCTAAAAAAGCTGTTAAGTCCGAAAAAGCCCAGTCTGCCCTGATTGGTTAGTGTTTTAGAGTCTTCCGCATCTGTTCTCTCACCATTTCTGTACCGTCAACATCTGCAACCAATACAGGTTTCACCTTGTGTTAACATTAGCATGTAACTACATGTAGCAGTGTATATATAATGTAAACATTGCAGTAATGTGCCCGGAGCAGATGATCATATAAAGAAATCAAAGTATAAAAAAACTTTTGGAAGCGTAGTGTTCAGAACTGTCTGTGGGCTTTCTTTTACATACGTTTACCTCATTATTGGAAGCTTTGGCCACATTTAATATGAACATCCGACATAACATCATAGATATGACAGAAAATAAGGAAATTACGTTTAACTGAACAACTGGTAACCTCTGTTGTTCCAAGAGACTCTTCCCTATTGTGCCTGGGGAAATAGGGTGTCCCATGACAGTCAGGATACTGGCCCAAAGAGGATGCTTGCTAGCTCAGAGTGTATATCTGTGTGAGAGGGCGGGAGAAAGGAGAAGATGGACAGGCATAAAGAAAGGGTCATATGTAGAATGTATTGATGTATAATGTGTTTATAATAGAAGTTAATGTTGAATTACAGTACTACTGGCACGTGTATGGGAGTGAGCTCCAGCTGCTGTTTCACGGCAGATTAAAGCCTCCTGTGGTCAATTTGCTCTCCCTAATGTCAGGTCCCCTCCAAAGACTGGAATCACCTGTAGCCTAGCAACCGTGGCCACAGCTAAGGGAAGCAAAGCCATGCATGCAAAATTCCACCTGCTTAGATGTGTGCGTTTGTGTGTGTGCACGCTCTTATATATTCTGTAGGAGGGTATGTCTGTGTGCTTCTAATCAGTGCTGTGTGTCTCTGTGTGCTACTTTTCAACCATGTAGATGCTTAAGTATGTTCGAGAGATAAATGGCCATATTTTGCCAAACAAATGTATGATTTTCTTCCCCCTTTAGCACTTTAACCCTCAACCCTATCCACTTGTCATGTTATTTCAACTCCACTCACTCTCTTCCCTCATTCCTACAATATCCACATCCAGCATGGCTCTAATCCTCTGATCTGCTTTTTGGGACCGAGTGCGTAGCCTACCTTAGCCTGATTTCATAGATTGGACTGCTGGATAGCTTGAGGCAAAATGTTGATACATATTCCCCTGATTGCACGGGGGGGGAGGGGGGAGAGAGAGAGGGGGAGGGTGAGAGGGAGAGAGGTAGAGAATCACAAACCAGCTGGTCACCCACATATAAAGCAGATGGGATGTCTTATTTCAAGCAGAATTTGCTCAAACATTGAAGACCTTCCTGTAAATGTATATCATTAAGAAGCACAGAGAAAGGGAAGAAAATACATAAAGCAGGTATAACACCAAAAAAGCAGGTTAGTGTGCTTATGTTCACATTACAATAACCTCATGTTTGTAGCTTTTTCTGTTAAATATCCCAATAAATGTTTTTTCTCTCAATGAAAGGTACTTTGGTATCTCTACCAAATCTCAGGTATCCTATCGGCACGAGTATCAAAAAGAAATCTAACGATAGCTTGCCCTAGTGGGTAAAAAGTTAAAGCAACAAACTAAAAAAAAACAGATACACATATAGCTACACAATCTGAGACCAGCTGAAGGTTTGCAAATGTGTGTGTGAGGGAGTGTGCCTGGCTGCTTGCATGCGTGAGAAGAAAAGTGGAAAGAGAGAATGAGAGAGAGCTGCCGGCAGAGAGACATGAGCCAGCAACAGCAGCACTAGATTACATTAGCAAGGCATGAGGCAGCGAGAAGGTCAGTGAATCAGATACCGGTTCAATATAGCAGCACAACTCGGAGGGCAGGAGCTGAGCTGGTTTGCCATCCAAGCAGATTGCTGAGGAAGCCTTGTCTTTGCGAATGTGTTTAAGGAATTTGACCATGCTGAGAGCAGACAGAAGAGCTGACTCCTAAAAATGGCAGCACGTCCATTTCATCTGTGAGGGAGGAGGAACTTTGTTGCTGAGTAGATGTGTATTAACAATACAGAAGGAGAGTTGTTATTTTAAAAGTCTGCTGTTTTCCACTGGATTTTTACATAAAACAAATGCAAACTGTCGGTTTTACTACATCTACAGTGTATATATACTAATCTTTGCAACATTTTGCTGATGTTGAAAAAGACAGCTTACATTTTTTTGCAATATCAAAGGATTAAATCCTGCACATTTTTGCTGCACTACAATTTGTAAAAATCAATTACCACTACATCTACCCAAGAGCTGTACTGTGAATGAATCTGAATTCTGAGTGGCTATTAAGTCTCTCATAGATCATATTGACTTAGATATGGTCCCTCTAACTTTTAATGGCCAACACTTACAGTAGATGAGTAGTTCAGCACTCTTAGCCCATTATACTGTTAGTGGACACACAGTGCAATCAGGAGGGTCAAAGATTTTAGTGTGCTCCATTAGTGAAGTGCGCTACTCGGTTGGATTCTAATTGACCTGCTGTAGAAGGAGTGGACAAGCTAAACCTCTCCCAGTGAAAAGTAATAACCACTAACTGTCAAATCTGCCGCGGTGGGGGGTGGTGTATTACATCTATGGCCGTCTTTACTTACAATGTCCAAATCACTTACAAACTAATAAATTAGATTTATTTGAATATAGAGAAGAATATAAGAAAATATGCTTGCTGGGATCACAGCGACACATACAATATATGCATGTTTTAATGAAAAAGAAATTAATTTGAACGATGTGTATGTAATGAGTTAATTTAAAGATTATTTTACTTGCAGGGATTGAGAGCAGAACGAAAAAACAAATGGAGAATATATGCAATATTAAAATATACCCAAAATCCTACCACCACCAATGAAACATGGCTTTTAGAAAACATTGTACAAAATGAAATACATAGCTAGTTATTGCTACAAAAATGCCTTTATAGGAAAAATTAATCTTTCATTAATTTGTGCTCTCTATATGAATGTCAATGGGTCCGAGGACTCAGTTGAGAGTTTTTGTGTAAGAACTTAAAGAGTTAAAGGGGCGCTATGCAGTTTTTTTTGCTTTTTCTTGCAGGTTTCTCTATAGAGCTCCACCTACAGCTTTGGAATAGATATTTGGCAACGCTATCATAAAAACTCGTTGGCGACTCTCCCCCCTCCCATCTTCTCCCTCTGGTAATGTGCATTTGTTTTCAAAGAAGCCGGCGAACGCACCGCACCATGTCCACTCATTGAGGTTTTTCTTGAGATATTACCCTTCTCTCCTGGGTCCATAACATAATTCTTTTTTCCTACAATGGCCTTAGAACGCTGTCGGAGGAGAAGCAACTTGCTTTTGCCAACATCAAGCTGACAAGACACTCTGTGGCAGATTAAGTTTCTGATCAAAGATACTTACAAGTGCAACAGCAAGAACGCCAGGTCAGCATCGGATTTGCAGGCTTCTGTTTGTCTCCGTTCTCGCCATTCTGAAAACGCAGGTCCAATGTTTACTTGTGTCTGACTCCTCGCTCAGTTAGTCTGCCGTTTCCCCTTTCTCTGTTCCTCCGACAATGCTTTCCTAGCTTTCTGCTTCTTTTTTGCCGGCTCAGTGTATGTGTGCAGTGCCGTGAAGCAATTCGTTACATCGCGAGACCTGATATCACGTAATACTTCCTGGCTCGCCGGCCCAAAGTTGCAAGGGTGGTTTTTCCGCTCACAGGTGCTAGGGGGAAGCGAGACGACTACCATATAACCCCAAAAAAGTCATATAACCATTCCAATGACTCTGAAGCTGTTCAGTTAAGGTAAATTAAGCTAAAAAAAACCCTGCATAGTTCCCCTTTAAAGTCTAATCCTTACAGGGGACAGTTTGAACTCGCTCTTTTTGAAAGGTAACTTGTGCAAACTCTTTTCACCGTGCCAATATTTTGAGAACCACAAACAAAGTTCCTTGGCAGCAGAAATGATTAGAGATGGAAGTCAAAACCTCAGCACATAATGTCAAAACTGCTTGCGTTGCAAGATATCACAGGGGCCCTTTTTTGTTATTTGGGTAAAGTGAACATCCACCAGAGTTCACTGATAAGCTTCATAATGCCTCTGCAGATTATAAAGTTTTGGTACCTTCAAACTTCTTGGGATGTTGATGCTCATAAAACTATTAAAAGAGCACTCATGCCCTGCAGATTGGAGCACTGTGACCACTCCAATTGGTTTTGTATTTAGTCACATCTTCTTTGTCCTTTTTAACAGAGCAGTGAGCCTAAACCATGCAAAGAAAATGCACCCTAACCCAATTTACTGCTTGTTGAGAAAAATGAAGGATGACCACATACGTTTTTCCTCACTGCGCAGAACGCCACAGCATACGTTGTCAGACCACTTCACTTGAACATTGTGAACAAATTCTTTTTTTACAGCTTGTCATCTCTTTTTTTAGTAACATTTAACCCACACATTTAAAAAAAAGTTAAGAACGCTTAACAAACAACGGTAGTTCTCAAAGCGGGCAGATAAGGTACATTTTGACAAATTATGAAATCAGGTTGCATCACACACAAGGAAAGGAAAATAACATTATTAAAGGACTGTTCCGGTGCAAAATTAACCTAGGGGTTAATAACATGTGTACCCACTCGATCGTTCTCTGGGACTGTCTGTATACTTACAATGTTCTCAATGCTTCGGTTAACATTTAGGGACCCTCATTATGCTACCGATGAAGTTTGGTGATATTTTGAGCCTTTTTAGTGGTATAAATAGTGATTTGTTTTACTTTACTGAGCCCCGAATACTAGCCTTGTAAGCTAATCAGCGGTCTGCGCTAGCTTCTTTCAAGCTACAAACACATTCGATTAGCATGAAAACATGTTCCAGAGAACGATTGAGTGGGTACACATCTGTTAATAACCCCTAGGTTCATTTTGCGCTGGAATTAGATTATTTAAGCTACGCATCACTGTCATTCTACCAATCTTACACACACGCAGGCACACCCAAGCGGGATACACAAATAAAGTATGTACATTAGTTTTCTCTTAAGATCATGGCTCATTATCATTATGCATTTTCATTTATTTGTTAATTCAGAGCCAGGGCTTCCAGATGTGTGGAAGCACTTCACACCTGTAAATGGACAGAATACCTGCATTTAGTTATCTCTAGGAGGCATGCAGAGTGGTGAAGACACAGACACAGGCCAAAAACTCAATCAACTAGCCATGGTTCAATTAGATAATATCTTCTGGAGGGAGATTCTTAAACTCCAAAATATTTGCAGATGCTACCAAAATGATAGCGTTGCCTTAATGGCCCTTTGTGTTAATGTGTTTCAATGCAATGCGGAGTACATTTGATCTACAACGAGTAGAGAGCTGTTTCACGTTTCATGCTTAAGGTCGTAAATGTATGAAAGGACACACTGCATTGTGGGGATCAAATTTAAGATCTGTGAGAGTTACCTGGGCCATGCTGTCATGTCTCCCCTATTTAGTATCTCATCCTGGACTACTCAGTGTCCTTTAAATAGAAACTGTGAACCGCTTTATCTCCTTGGAATAAAACACCAAGGGGAGTGGAGACTGGACAGGCAGTTCTCCTTTTTAAAGAAATAAGCATATGGTAGAATACTGCCTATTTTTCCTCAAAGTAAATACTGCAGGGAGTGGATTTTTGTCCAGCTTTGTCCTAAATATGTGGGGCAAAGTGATTCACTGTGTTGAACTTGGTGCTTTTCTATTATTAGTTTTTTCCTTTGTGGGTCCATTCCTTTTGGATTGATTAGCTGAGGGTAGAAGACACATGATCCTTTATGTTGCTAGTTACCACTTTATACACACAGATGTCATGTGCATGTCATGTCATTGTGGATACTTCAGCCAGTCTTTGGTTGTATATGGAGTGGTTGGACAGCATAGGTTTAAGAAGAAGTGGATAAATACAGCTTTATACACTCACCTAAAGGATTATTAGGAACACCCTACTAAGACCGTGTTTGACCTCCTTTCGCCTTCAGAACTGCCTTAATTCTTTGTGGCATTGATTCAACAAGGTGCTGGAAGCATTCTTTAGAAATGTTGGCCATTAAAGTGTGTCAAGAAAACATTCCCCACACCATTACACCACCACCACCAGCCTGCACGGTGGTAACAAGGCATGACGGATCCATGTTCTCATTCTGTTTACGCCAAATTCTGACTCTACCATCTGAATGTCTCAACAAACATCGAGACTCATCAGACCAGGCAACATTTTTCCAGTCTTCAACTGTCCAATTGTGGTGAGCTCGTGCAAATTGTAGCCCCTTTTTCCTATTTTTAGTGGAGATGAGTGGTCCCCGGTGGGGTCTTCTGCTGGTGTAGCCCATCCGCCTCAAGGTTGTGCGGGTTGTGGCTTCATAAATGCTTTGCTGCATACCTCAGTTGTAACGTGTGGTTATTGGAGTCAAAGTTGATCTTCTATCATCTGGAATCAGTCAGCCCATTCTCTTCTGACCTCCAGCATCAACAGGGCATTTTCGGCCCCCAGGACTGCAGCATCCTGGATGTTTTTCCTTTTTCAGACCATTCTTTGTAAACCCTAGAAATGGTTGTGCGTGAAAATCCCAGTGACTGAGCAGATTGTGAAATACTCAGACCAGCCTTTCTGGCATCAACAACCATGCTACGCTCAAAGTTGCTTAGATCACCTTTCTTTCTCATTCTGACATTCAGATGGAGTTCAGGAGATTGTCTAGACCTGGACGACACCCCTAAATGCATTGAAGCAGCTGCCATGTGATTGGTTGATTAGATAATCTCATTAACGATAAATCTTACAGGTGTTCCTAATAATCTTTAAGGTGAGTGTATTTCTTCACCAGTGAGTGGATGGGGTACTGACAGCATGAATAAGTATTATTTAGAAATTAAATTTCAGTTTTCAGGACCTTTAGAGCAGAGGGGTTTCTAGGACTTGATGAGGTTTGGGGCTTAGCCTGGACCCATTACAATAAACGGAACGCATTACATGCAGAGCAGATCACAAAAATGGCGATTGGCTTGCCCAGTTTAATGTATGTTCATTTCAGCTGCCCAGTTTGTGGCTGTTAGTTAGATGGCACAAACATTTGGCTTAATCACAGCTAGCCAGACAACCCAAAGGCAAAGGTTTTGTTTCCATTAGTGGGCACCCATGATGTGGGGGGTCTACGGGTCCTCCCCCAGAAGATTTTGAACATTAAACACGTAATTTCCTGCATTCTGGTGAATTTTATGCACCCATTTCTACCTTTATCTGCATCAATTTATGCTTGAAATATCTTTATTAAAGGGAAACATAGATGACAATTCAAAACATAAAACTATAATTCTATATAATGCAGTAAGCCTCTAAGGCATTCTGTATTGTAGATCAACTTTTCTCATCTCTGCTGACTGAGTCAGCACACATATACTCTTCCTTCCTCTTTTGCATCTTTTTTTAGAGAAGAAACCTCTTTAAATGCGTATGTGGCACTTATTCACCTCATGGATACATTAATTCCCTGGACTGTAATATTTCAGATGTGTTTCAGCAAGATTTCTGCTCATCTTCAAAAGGTTCTGCACATCAGAAATATAAATCATCCCATCTGGGTTCTCTGAAAGTTGGAGGAGTCGTAATATTTTTTAGAAAAATAGTTATAACCTTACAAGAATAAAGTCACAGTATTTCAGGAAAAGATCCACCTGCCCTATAGTCCGCTGTGCATTACATTATTTGACCGTCTGACAGACACCGAGAGCCCTGTTTGAGGATGAGTGGATGACACAAATCAGAAATACATGGAGCACAAGCGTGAGTCGCGACACTTCCGCAGCATCCCCGCAGCAGAGCGCATCCATTGTAATAGTCTCGTATTGCCAGACCTTCCTCCATAGCGCAGCGGACGAGGGTCTGGCTAGTCCGAACAGCATTCCAGGATGGGAGAGAAAAGAGCTATGGTTTATTGGCATTTCTTTAAACAATCACAATCGTCATGGGTGGCGCTAAGTGCCGGACGGAGACACGGTGCCGCTGCAAAATAGCCTCGGGAAGGAACTTGTTTTGGTGGAACATTCAGGTGGTGTACGTTCAAAAGTTGTTTTAGTCGTGCAACAGAAAACTCAGGTTGGACAGATAGTCTAGCTAGCTGTCCTGATTTACCCTGCACAGATCTGAGGAGCAGTTAACCATAGTCCTCATAAATCGACCACAGTTTAAAATTCCAACACAAAGAAAGCGGAAGGTAACGGACATCTGGCCGAAAAGAGGGACATCCGGCGGAATTTCCACCGGCACCGGAACAATCCCGGAAGTGGAACATCTTGGATATACTGTGGACTACCATTATAATGACCTGAAGCTGCACAAAGCACAGAAGCCGCGTGGCTCTTCTGAAGCCCCGGAAAAATGACCTGCTGATGCCTTAGAGACACAGCATGTTATATACACATCTTTCTGTCAGGCCACATTTTTTCAACAACTTAATGCTCTGAGGTGATAGGGATATATTATTAAAAAGGTTGCTGCACTACTATGAGGGAAAATGATAAAGAATAGGAAGTGAGGAATGAAAAAAATGGACGCTTTGACCACTTTGATACTGCAAACCAAGCTTCTTTTTTTTTTAAGAATGGGCTGACTAAAATTATTTGGATTCTGAAATGTTTGAGATTTGGGAGAGGCCGATAGTGGGCCCTGAAACAATTCCGTTATTAAAACACAAATATCTTTAAGAGTGCAGCTCCAGAGATTGTGGAATAGAGCTGAGCTGAGCTATTCAATGGCATAGAAACTAGAGACTTCTGAAAACTGAGACTATTGTTTCTACTGTCCAAGTTAAATAATCCCATGGTAAGAAATAATTGCGGGACAGTGCCAATCTTTTCCCAAGTGATGATAACACTTGGGAAACCTTTCACAAATTATTTGAAACCCAGCAACACATAATTTTCACCAATGAGATATCAGCCAGGATGTTAACAAGATAATGTACCAACCGTCTTTTGAAGTGAATCGTAAGCACGGCCAACATTGCATGCACAGCAATAAAAATAGCTGGACAGAAAGGGTGTAATATAAAATCTATGTTGAAAATCCATCAGAAGTCACTTGATTTTTACTGTGAATGTACTATAAGTATAGAGGAGATGCATTGTCAACATTTTTATTTCATTGAAGGTTGTAGGTGGTTTTGCTTCCTTTCCGTTTTTGACAGCTTCTGCCATTTCTGGTCAATGCTATCCATATCACAAGCTGTTGTTCTGTTCTATGGCTCTGTGATTTGACATACTATTTATATATATTGAAGTTCCTGTCAGTTCACACTTGAACTTTTGATGCTCTTGTCAAGTGAAACGTAAAACAAATAAAAGAAAGGGGAACATATTTTGATTCTCATGGGTTATAAATTCAATAGAAACTGAAGTTAAGCTTACAACTACAATAGAGAAACAATCTACCAAGCATGTACACAAATATTAAAAAAATAATATAGACAGATTTAATTTAATTTATTAGGATCCCCATTAGCTCTAGCTGAAGCAACAGCTATTCTTCCTTGGGTCCACACAAAACACAACCCTCTATACATGACAGTACACAATCCCAAACAAGATCACACCACCACCACAAAACACAATACAACACAGGACCCAGCTCTTGTCAGTAAAAATTAAAAAGTCAAAAACAAAAGAAAAATGACAAAAAGAAAAAAGGACTTCCTCGCAGGTACATAGTTAAAGATGTCTCAACATTGAGCTGTATTAACGAATTGAGCAGACCATGACCCCTTATCTAACTTACTAAAACACTGAATACAAGAGTACTCATCATACAGACTGGCCAACCCCAAGGTTATATACACTATACTGGCAGTACTGCTTGCCATTTGCTTTTCTGGATTCATGACCCATGGCCTGCTACCTGAATCTATGTTGTCTGTTACTCTTGTGCCTGTCATCAAGGACAAAGGTTGGGCTACTCTCACCAGCACTCTTCAACTTGTACATGGATGAGTTATCCAACCAATTGCCAAGATGCAACACTGGCTGTATTATTGGTAACACCTTGGTTAATCATTTCATGTATACTGATGATCTGGCCATTTTCTCTCCCAGCAGTCCTGGTTTTCAGCAGCTACTGAATGTCTGCTCTGAATATGGGGTGAAATATGATGTGTTGTATAATGCCAAAAAGAGTGCTGTCTTGATATATAGGACAGAAGTGGACAAAGATCGGTTTTGAGTGATGAGTGTCTAAATATCTGGGTCACTACATTACAGATCAGTTATCTGATGATGAGGATATATACAGTCAGCGTTGCATATTATATGCCCAAGCTAACACGTTGGTAAGAAAATTCCACATGAGCACGGATGACGTCAAAATTAGTCTGTTTAAAGCATATTGCACTCCTTTGTATACTGCTCCCTTATGGACTAAGTTTAAAAAGGCAAGCATGCAGAAGCTTAAGGTTGCTTATAATGACTGTATGAGGATGCTGCTCAACAAACCCAGGTGCTCTAGTGCAAGTGACCTGTTTTGTAATGCAGGGGTCAGCACCTTCCAGGCATTATTGAGGAGTCTTAACTACAAATTCATTTGTCACCTGAATGTCTCCCAGAACAGCATTGTTATGCTGCTAATAAATCCTAGATTTAGTGCCATACGATACCAATCATCACTATGGAAACACTGGTATAAGTGTCTTTTATAGAAATGCAGTATTCTTGTATCTTTTGTTTTTATTTCTCTTTATATGTTTATCTTTCTCTTTTTAATGTATGTTGTATGTGATGTCTGTGTCTTCTAAATGGACCTTGAGTCTGGAAAAAAGTTGATGATGATGATATACTGCTGCCTGCACTACAATTAGTGATGCATCAATGTATTCATCACCCCAGTGTTGCAGCTTGGGGAATTTGGGGCCAACCTGATTATTTCCTTTACTACTGGGTAGCTCAATCTACAACAATACATCATCATCTATCAGTTGAATATATTATATTTTCTATTAATAATAATTTTGAGTAAAGAGTACAATATTTGCCTCTTAAGATGCAAGATTTTATATAGATGGATAAAAGTGTAAGTGATTGTAGAGTATGAAGGGATGCATTACTAACATTTAAAGGAAAACTACGATTAATTGGCAATAAAACTATTGACTCTACTCACCAAAGTAATTCTTAAGATCTGCGGTGGCTTTGTTAAAGCTGCAATAAACAAATTGTCAGGCAATCGTACAAGTTGTGTATGTACAGTAGTTTCACCACCCCTGTGGTGTCGCTAACCCCTCTTGGCACAGGAAAATTGTGAGTGTGAGCAAAACTAGGCCCAGGTATATGATCAGTCACAGTTGAACCAGTAAGTGGGTCTGTAAGCTGTGATGTTACGGCACAGTTTGGGTCATGTTTTTTTGCCATCGTTTTGGTTCAATTACTGGGAGATTTGTTTACGTGTATTATTTTCCACTGCTCATATTTTTCATGATGTCCCTGCATTCCAGGATCTTAACAAGTCAAGTCAATTTTAGTTACATAGCCCAAAATTACTAATTTGTTTCAAGCGGCTTTACAATCTGTACAGCATACAACACCACCTTAGATCCTTAAGCAGGTTTATGCTTCTGCGGAGGCTCTACGTAGAGCTTTCACCATAGCCTACATAAGTGGACTGAAGTTTATACTTGAATGGGACGGTTGGATTTAGGAAAACAATAACGGGGTTGGGTTTAGGAAAAGAAGAAAGCGACTGTTGGGTTTAGGAAACGTGACACGCGGGACACGATCTCCGGTCTCCTGGGTGAAAGTCCTGTGTTTGTAGGGCTGTAGCAATACACTAATCTCACGATACGATACACGATATTCAGCTCACGATACGATATATATCACGATATTCAGCCAACGATACGATTCGATACGATTCGATATAATTCGATACACTTACATCATTTTCTGAAAGATCTAAAGGGGACAGATTGATTTTGGTGACATCTTGTGAGTGTTCCATTTACTTGGATTTAATTAATTGAACTGAAAACATCAATTACACAATATATGTCTCTGACTGGACTGGACAGCAGGGATCATCAACTACATTTTTTTCAGAATTTTTCTAAGCACTCTGGCGGCCGGACTTTCAAATAAATAAAATAAAATGAATTTATACCTAATACGGCTATTCTTGTTCAAAATTTTCACTTTCTTACTGAATTAATTCTATATATATATTTTTTTTTTTTTTTTACATGTATTAGTGTGAGCAAACTCCTAAAAAACATGGAAACTCCATAATGATAACTGGCTCTTTAACTAGAAAAAGATCTCAGACTAGGAGGCAGTTCACTGAGGAGTGTTGGTTAAAGTCTGTGATTATGGAAAATTATTGTAGTATGCAGCATCCTGATTGGTGGAAAATGCTTGCAGAAAGAAAGGCTGTTGTCAGGTAAACATGTCCCTGTCAAAGAGGCTGAAGCAAAAAGTTGACTGGAAAAGCCCAGCTTTAATGATGAATGGACTGATAAGCAGGCTATGCACTCGTTATGTATGTCTCATTTGCAACGAAACGATGTTTCAAAATAATACAACCAGCATCATCATCACTCGAACATAACGATCGCGTCATTCACGTGCATATTAAGTAGCTCCAGATTGTCCGCTCTAGCGGAGAGTTTGGTTTGTTCAGCCAACAGTGACTACGTTGACATGCAGCCAATAACCCGTTCAAAACCGGAATATTAGCAATAACCCGGTCGCGCACGGCCATGTAAACACCGGCAAAAACCCGAATATGCTCATATTCCGGTTTTTAAAAACCCGAATATGCTACCTGGGTTACCCCTTTTCTAACCCGAAATTTTGGTCATGTAAACGCGTATACGGCATATCTCCATCAAAAGGAACATTGATTTGTGTTCTGCGCATGTTCTATTCACAAGGAATCTTGGTCTTTTGAGTAGAGGAACTTCTTGTATGCGCCAGAAAACATAGTTTATAATAATAATTATATACTATAATAATATAGTTATATATATATATATATATATGTCAATGCAGAAAACGCGCATGAGCATGCGGAAGTAAACAAGAAGTAGAGGTAAACATGGCGAGACGCAGCACGCACCACACTTTTGGAGCGAGGAGGAAACCAATTTCTTTATTAGTGTGGTGAAAACCATGAATATAATGTCTTTTGTTGACGGCAGAAAGTACCGAGATAGTGAGATTTATAAGAAGGTGACCGAAAAGTTATTGCGTCTTAAGGTTGTCCGTAGGCTATGTCCAGACGCTAACCGTGCATCGCCGTTTACGTCAGGATATCGCCATTTGATTACAAATGCCATGTATACAGGAATAACTCTCTCTGCTTACGCATGTAAACGGGTTATTCCGAATGTTTCAGAAACCCGAATAGTGACCTTAACCCGACCATAACCCGAAAATTGACAGCTTGTAAACGTATTCAGTGAGGTTTACAAGAATTTGTCAAAATTTCCAGATTCCCGGCAACCTAAGATAAACAGTTAGACTAAAACCCGACAGCTTTTGTTTTAGCTTGTTTGTAAAAATTCGCTATTTGCAGAGTAGAGCTGTGTTTGCGTAAAACAGCGCGGTGGACTGAGCAGATTGAAATATCGCTTTCTACATGTTTATGGCGGTCTACACAGGTGAGTGCATTGATAAGTATTGACTTTCTACTCACAAAGGTTTAATTGTAGCCTATTTACAGAAAAGAGACTAGCGTGAGTTCATCTACCCCAGCGGCCGTTGTTACTCTGTATCGTTCCCAGTCAGGTGCTGCGTGTTTTAACCTTTAGTACGACAAAAATACACGGCTCACGTATGGTGGAGCTCCGGGCATCGCTGTACAGAATCCCGGCATGTGAATAGAGATGTAAATACAGGAGGCTGGCTTTTTGCTCTAAATGCTTGAAATGATAAATAACAGAACACATTTTTCCTCTTTACATTTTGTGAATTCATGATTATTCTGCGGGCCAGACTAAAAGCTTTGGCGGCGGGCCAGTTGACGTTGGCTGCTCTACAGCGACACTAGCGGCTGGCTGACCAAATCGCTCTTCCTGCAACGCGAATGGGGGTAAACACGGGGGATTTGAATGGGACTTATGTATTGATACTCGCGGCTTAAAAATCTATACTTTCTTGGGGAAAAAAATATCGATTTATATTGCAGAATCGATAAAATTGCTCAGCCTTAGTTGTTTGACCCATCCACCACCCCAACCAACCTCCCTATGTGGATTTTCAGGCTTTGATACTACTCGCTACAGCGTAAAGTAACATGCAATCGCAAGGTTATGTTTATGTATGTATCTACACTTAAACACGTAAATACACACAGCGTCGATTTAACGCAGAAGAATAAATTGGCCTTTAGACCCTCAGACCCTCGATTCAGGAAAGGATAAATTCCCCTAAAAAACAACAAATGGGTACAAAATTGGAAGTAACCTCTGAAAGAGCAACAGCGGAGGGATTTCTCTTCCTGGGAAGACAGATATGCAACTGTAACTGGTACCGGCTTGGCACCCGTTAGCAGGTTATTGAGATAATCTAAATTTCTAAAGTTTTCAAAGTTTGTTTTTCAAACAAATTTCAAACTAGAAATGAGTCAGATTATTGGTTGCATTTGAAGCAGGAAGTTTTACATCCAATCACACTAATGATGTTAACACATAAAGCAGACAATGCACATGCAATTTAGGGATATCCCTGCAGTTGTGGTCCTGAGTCCTCCTTATCTGAGACCAAGAAATAAAAATGTGGTCCGTGGTCTCGTGACCAAGAAGGATCTTGAGTACTACAACATTGAACTGTAGTTTTCGGTTGTTGGTCATACTTATTTGCTTTTTTTTGCAGGGTTATACCGCTCTCATATCTGTCCTTTGAATATGAAGCTATAGCCAGTTAGCATAGTCTAACATAAAGACTAGAAACGGGAAATTAGCTGGGCTCTGTCCAAAGGTAATCTGTAATTTTTACACTTTGGGGTTTTTGTATTGATTAAACAAACAAGATGTAGCGTGTCAATTAACATGAAATAGGCTACTATTTCTGTTAGCTTTACTGTAAAAGTCAAGTATCTTTATTGTCATTGTATAAAACGAGACAGTGAAGCATCTCACGTAGTACAAAATATAATAAGAGAATAGATAAAAAATAAATAAAACCACAACTGATGGCAGCAACCAATCACAGTGCCTCTGAACTACCAAACAAGTGAATACTTGGAACTGCGATGAAAGCCAGATTTTCTCCATTGAGGGATAGGGCCTTAACAGTTTTCAAGGCAAGCGTCTGTTTGATTGTTAAGTGTGTGTGTGTGTGTGTGCGCGCCTACTGATAGGAGCATGTGGCAGACGTCATTGTTTGTGTGTGAATGTGTGTTTGGCGTGCCGGACCATTGTTGGAAAGCAGAGCGAGGATCCTAGAAGCTGTTGGAAGGAGATGATTGGCTTCAGAACACGGTGGCCCCTCTGTGACAGATGGTTGGGTGTTGGGCTCGCAGAGCCGAAATCACCCACTCACACATATGTGGACTCGCACAACCTTGCACATACGTACACACACATTCAGGAAGGCATGTAAAATGTCTGTACATGCACTGACATACAGTACCCATGTGAAAACGCGTAAATGAGAGTGTGTGGTCTTTTCTATGTGTATCTTTGGTAATAACTTCAGACTAGCCAATCAGGAATGGTGTATATTTACAAAAGCCTTCAAATGCATAAGCACATAATAATGACACTCAAACCGGCAGGCAAATAAATTGACAACAGCCTGACAGTAAGACAGATGCACAGACAAACACTCAGGCAGACGGGCATGAATTTGGAAAATGGCATGAAAACAATATGTGCTCTAACCAGTGCCAGTGTTTTGGTTTTACTGGGGGTTTGCAGCCTTGGGTTGAACACAGTGAAGCTTTGCTGTGCGTGTCTCTGAACAAACAGGAGGGGATCTGGTGCCTGCTGCTTCTGCTAGCCAATACTGCTCTCACTGTCACCGCCACCATCATCACAGCCATCAGCGTCATAGCAATAAATAACACCACTGTGCGTGCCATACAAGTGCACTGCACGCTGTTACCATTGCCAAAAATTAAACATCCAGGCAGAGCTGGTGAAACAGTCAGACAACGACAGAGTTACCACAGGCATGTGTATTCATGAGGGACAATGCGTATGTGTTTATAATCTGGAGCCGTGGCATGCACAGAAATTTTGAGGGGCCGTGGCTCAATTATAAACAGAGCAATCCTCGAGATTACGTCAATGCAAATCACAAAGAATCAGTTAAGGCACAGCCATGGTAGTGCCCCAAACCCATGGAGGACATGCTTGACTTAAAAGACTGGACCAAGGAAATGTAATTGCTAACTCAATTATGTTAACTGGCAGTTTTTTATAGTCTAGGAAGTGCTATGCTCTTGTAGTGTTAGGATTCTAAAAGACGTGATTGTTTGATTTCTGAGGTTGAAAGGAGAGGCTGGGGTCGAATTGAAAGTTAAGCAAAAGGTTTAATAAAACTGCATGATGAAAACGACAGTCAAAACACAATCAAACATAAAACATGAAAACACTGCCAGCAGTGGACTGAAATGACATTCCTCCTCTTCAGGAATTACATCAATCAGTCATGCGACATGCCAAAACAATACACTGTAAACAGCGGACTGCAGAACCTTGTTCCCTTGTCGGGTCCCAGGTCCGCAGTCCTGAGATAACCTCTGTTTCTGAATTATATTCCTGTCTCTCAGGTTAAGGACACACCTCTGATGTCAGGTTCACTCCAGGTCACAGACAAAGGTCGTTTATCATGGTAGTGCCAATTCTACAGAGATACACATTTTCTTTGTTCTAATCAGTCTGGCTTAGCAGGGAGTGGCTCCCAAAGTTGTTTAAACAATAAGTCTCTTAGCGTCTACTTTCATGCTAAATAACAGACATAACCTAATTAATTCTTTAGAAACTAGGTTGGAGTGAGGCAGTCAAATGCTGATTAGTGTGGTGTGATGCAATCGGTATTGATTCAGTGTTCATTTAACTAAAAGTATATTTTTATCAGACATCACCAATGGTTTAACTTTTTATAACCTAACCGTAGATACCACATAAAAGTCGTAAAGGACGTGGACAGGGTGATGTCTGCATACAAAACGCAGGAGACAAGGGTTCACGTCCTGCTTCCTGCTAGAAGGTGACACGGGAATCAATTGTCGCTCCCATCCTGATCCCACGAAAATACTCCAGTCACATCCCGATCACTTGACTGCCACCCTCCCTCAAAAAAAAATCCTGTCCTGTGAAATCCCGAGAGACTCCCAAATCCCGTCCCGCTCCCGTTTCGTTCCCTATGTTGTCTAAAGTTATCAGAGTGTGTGTGTGTGTGTGTGTGTGTGTGTGTGTGTGTGTGTGTGTGTGTGTGTGTGTGTGTGTGTGTGTGTGTGTGTGTGTGTGTGTGTGTACACAGCTGCAGCGATGGCCGAGGGCGAGCGACCGCTCGTCGCGCTGATGTAGTTGTGTGAATGCAGCGCTGCAGAGCCGTGTGTCTCTCACTTCTGGGGGTTAGGGTTAGTGACAATTTATCGAGACTCCCGCGGGTCACGGTATTCCCAATCAACAAAGGTATTGGGAGTTGTAAGTGGTTCTCTTTTCTAAAACGAAATGCCTCGCAATCTTTGGGCGCACTCACCGCATTGCAGCGTCATTTCTTAATTAATCTTCGGCTCCGTCCCGCTCCCGTTGATTTCTATGCTTGATCCATCCCGAACACGTTACAGACAGTGGAATTGACTCCCGTACCGCGGGAATCACGTGACCCGCGGCAGTCCCGAAAAATTGTCACCCTCTACTTCCTGCATGTGGTTAGGTCCAGGCCTACAATAGACTACTAAAACATTTTAGTTAAGGCTGGAGAAAGATTGTGGTTTTGGTCCCATGTTGAAAAAGTAAACATGTCTTTAGTTTCAAGTCAGCATTTACAGATATTGTAGGGAAAACAAATAAAATGCATTGTACCAATACAACAGTGTGAAAATACTCTATGACAAGTGAAAGTCCTGCATTTAAAATCTAAGTGCTTATATTATGCTTTTTCCCTTTCCTTCTATATTATATATCTTTTTTTGTGCACGTTATAGGTTTACAAAGTGAAAAAGCCCAAAGTCCACCCCAAAGGGACTTACCATCTCCAACAGAAAACACTGTTCACAAACTGCTCCAAACAGCTCGATTGTAGTCCAGCCTTCACCTGTGTCACAAACGTGCGTCACTTTGTAACACAGGTTATAATGCTCGCCTAGCTGCTAGCGTGGCACAACCTCATACTCTGCTTCTGACTGGCTGGTAGTCCTTACTTAGGTACTGCGCATGTGCGACTCCCAACAAAGATGGAATAGAAGTGCGATACCTATAGCTAAAACAGAGCTCAATACACAGGGTTAAAAGAGGAGCTGCAGTAATGTGCAGTACAACAAAAATGTTTTTTTTTTTTTTTTTAATTAAGCCACATAAATCTATTCTGGTACAACCTCTAAATACAATTATGAACTTGAAAATGAAGATAATGTAAAGTATTATTAGGAAAATATACTTAAACGTATAATATAATTATAATAATATAATTTTCTGCCACTAGGGGTCTCTCAAATAAAACAATGGATTTTAAACACAGAATTTTGATGATTTTGTGAAGTTACGTGGGATTATGGAAGTTGCGTGGGATTATGGGAGTTGTAGTTTTTATTGTTAAACACCATTGCAGTTAACGTATCTGTTCATGGACGAGTTTATCCATTTGAGTTTTATTCACGTTACGTTTAGTACATTTATTCTAATGAAATAGCTGCAGTTTCCCATACATAATTACGTTTTCCTTGATTCGATTTGTATTGGTAGCTGAGTGAGCGAGCAAGGAAGCGAACATTAGCAAGCAGCTAAAAACTACTATCACAATATATTTCACGTCAGTGTCACCTTTTGGATGTTTTCAGCACTGGGTGGAAAGTTTTTTTTTTTTTTTTGTAATGTTACTCAACGATGCTGTAAGACTTACTTCGCGGTGGGGGTGGCTGGTGGAATCTCCAGAGATGGTTATGGGAATGTAAGAGACAACTGATGGCCGGTGTAATGACAAAAATCTCCAAGCTGCCCGGAATTGTCTTCCCCTTCACTTTTTTCTAATCTTGGTCCTTAAACTAAGCTGTTGTCGATGCACGACAGTCACATTTCGTCAGCTAAATTGAACTGTAAAGACAGCTAAACGAATGGGGGGAGAATATCAGCAGAAATTTAATGCAGAAATATTACATATTTACCTTTTTAATAAAAGTACTTTCTGCAGAAGCATTATATATGACATTACCCAGATTGTTAATACATCATGTGTAAGCAGCATTTTACAGTTGTAGCTGGTTAAGGTGGAACGAGTTTTAACTACTTTATTCAATTTATTTCCGGGTTTACCAGACTAGGGGTCAGAACCCTCAAAAAAGTCACAAAATCTGAGAGATTAATAAGAGAGGAAAGAAGAAAACACTGTTAGTGTTTATTTAAACACATTTAAATCAATCCACGAGATAAATTAAGAAGGGAAATGATCTCATAATCATCATTATCTCAACAACTCATAGACATCAGAAAGTTTGGGAAACACTGGGTTTTATGTTAAAAATAAAAATAAAAATCTTACTCTGAAAAGTAACTGCAACTGTCAAATGACTGTAGTGGAGTAAAAAGTACAACATTTAACTGTGAAATGTGGTGGAGTTGAAGTATGAAGGAGCATAGATTTGAAAAACTCGTGTAATATGCAACTACCTTGTAAAAGTACAGTACCAGTGGTTTGTTCATAGAGCTGCTATGCATTTTGGTAGATTAATCCAATATTAGAACTTTGATGAACCATTGTTCATAATAAGACCATGACTCAACTTGGTTATGACTGCAGAGTAAATCACTTGCATAATGATGGAGTTCATCATGTATTGTGCTTATTCAAGGTGTGGAGAGGAAAAGTGCTGAGTTCCACTTCAACTCTGTCTCTGAAAGAATGCAAACTGACAATGAAGACAATTATGTAATTGTGTGTTGAGCGGGAGATTAACAGGTTTTCTTCACCCTTTAAGAACACTTGCAGTTGTGCTCTTCTGTCTGCTTTATATTCAGTATGCCTGCTATCAAGTGTAACTTTAGCATGTTGCCAATCACTGTCTCCGCTGAAGACAATATAGCTCCCCTTGCTGCCTCAGAACGTGGCCAATGTGTCAACATCTAATCTTTGCAGCCACTGCCATCACCACCATTATCACAGCCATCAGCATCACAGAAAAAACAACGCTGCATTTGCCGAAACAACTCCCTACAAACAATTCCTTTGTATTTGCACACTGCCAGCAACTGCTGATCTGGAATCTGTTGTCAACAATCACAGACATCTGGGATCTCATTTATAAACGTGGCGTATGCACATAACGGGGCTGAAAATGTGCGTTCGCCACTTCCCACACAAAGGTTGTGATTTATAAAAAAAGAAAACTGACGGGAGAATGTGCGGTCCTCCGCGAAAACTCTGACCCATGCGTACGCATATTTTGGAGATAAAATAGGAATTGGTGACGCAGATGGTGCGGTGGTGAACTGAAGTCAGACTGCAGAAAGTAAATGGGAATAACGATTACTCGTAATATTTTCAAGTATTGATGCCTCACGCACATTTTTTCACTCCGTATCATCCACATTATCAGCAGTGTTATTTCCGATTGTACTGAGTGATAACTGTTCTTTAAACACAAACTCAAAATAAAAATTTGTTCTTAATATTTAATTGGCGCTGTCTCACTGAGCTCAGGAGGAGATGGCCCAACTGCATGGAATACAGGATAGCATCAAATACACTATTAGATAAATGCAGAACACAGTGTAAATAACTAAATATCTGTCTTTAATACTGCATATATCATCAAATGTCAAAGTTTGAAAATACAGCTGTTAAGCTCTCGCGCAATCGTTACCCTTAATGTCCTCGTTATCAGTCCGAACTTTAATACTGTTTGTGACAAAACCTGCATGAAGAAAAGTGTGTTTGCCTATTACACTTTATTTCGTCTTCAAATTGTATCTCGGGGTGGGGGATACCACTAGTTGATGCTGTGTTGGCAAGGTGTTAACAATCACAAATTGTTGTAAACATATAAATACTGTGGGGACCCCCGTGCGTAATGCTGCATGATGGCACTGCTGGCCCTACAGGAGGACTACGCCAATGGAAGAATCAGGAGAGAAAGAGACTTCAGGGACCATGACGGTGACTGGCTAATATGCTGATTTAGATTCCATAAAGCTGAGCTCTTGGATCTATGTACTGAATTGGGTCCAGTAGAAAAGGCAAAGCGCCGGAACCGTGCCATCCCGGTCCAAATAGGCTACAGGTCCTCTCCACTCTGGGGCAAACCGGCTGTTTCCAGAGGGCAAATGCCAGACAGGTAAGTGTTTTTTTTAAAAAAAAATTTTATAATCTTCAACTTTATCACTAAGGCTTGTTTGGATATAATATATAGTTCTGTTAAATCTTATGATATACGTCTGGTATATCAAAGCTGTCCCTGAGTGGCGTAATGCCGTTTGGCTGTTCTGGACGTATTATTAATATATGTAGTCTATAGATCAGGTTTCCCTACACTGTGCAAGAACAGCCCGAAATTATAATTCAATTTGCAGCAATTCACCAGCGTCTGAGAAGTTTTTTTGCTTTTTCTCCGCCAGTCATCATGATTCGGTGTAACGAAAGAACTGCCAGGGTCATTGACATACTGATCAGCATTCATGAGGTGCTTTGCATTGACTATTTATGGTTAAAAATGGGTGTGTACAGGACGGGATAAGAGGCTGATTTACGTAGGCACACTTGTGGGTAATCTGTGATTTATAAGGGGAACATTGCTTTTTTTGGCGTACGCCATTTTTGGCTTTTGGCCATACGTAAACTTTTAGTAAGGATCCTACGCACAGTTTTATAAATGAGACCCCAGAGCTGTGAAAGCTGCCTGTCATTGCTGAAGCTGCTGAAGGGATGCTGGGAATGCCAACATCGCAGTCTTTACATTCACGGCCAAAACTAGCAGTAAAACATGAGTGCCAATTCACCACTGCAGCTGTGAACTGTAGTGAGCTGGTAGTGTAAAGAGAGAGTGAACATGAGCAGGAAAGAGTTGAGGGTGTCATCACTACTTCCAGTATCTGTCCTGGCAGTTTGCTTTATTAGGAAATCACACTGTGACTGGAGAATGCCCTCATCATGACAAGAATCTACCCCGATGAAGTGCCCTTGAGAAAGACATTTAATCACCCCCAGCTCCAGGCAGAGCTGCTCTGCAACTGTGAGTCTGTTCCTTGACTTCCATTTGCAACAGAGTGAAAAGAGAATTTCTCTACCAGGTGTTATCATGAAAATCAAACAACAAAAACAGTGAAAAAAAGTAAAAACACAGTTTTGGGGGGACTGAAATAAAACCGTTCATGAATCCAAGAGATGTTTGCAGGGTGAAAGATAAAGACTTTTGTGCTATCATATATATATCGGTCATTCCAAACTGTTATACCTCTGTCCTCAGATCAAATGAACACTGAGGTTTTGGCTTTAACATTGCAAGGGTCACTTTGTATGAGAGCGAAGGGTTGGTGCATCAAACCAAACTGAGACAGACTTAGATGTTCCCACGAGACAACATACATTATTTACACACCATCTGCTGGTCCAGTCATCAGTGGATGAAGTGCTGTCCTGTTTGTCTCTGCTGCATAATGTAGAAAACAGCTTAGTTAATTTGACGTTGCTATTTGGCGCATGCAAATGAGGATGGCAAGCAAGGCCAATCTAAAATATTAGAATATTTGTTACATTGGTAATCTGTCAGTTTTTAAATCTTCAATGGGCATACATTTGACAACTTGTCTTTTAAATTATGATTTTAATGCATATTTATAACTTTGTCTTGTTTAATCTGACACACACACACAGCTCATTCTGACTGCAACAATCATTCTGCACACATACTGTAATTTTTCTTAGAACAACATAGTTCAAAAGAGATCACAATACATATTTAAGTTTATATTAGGCTTACGTACAACTTCATGAGAGGATATAGAGACCAAAATACTTATGTGTATGGATATGTATTTCAGACATACAGTAGTGATGCTGCTGTTGATTGGTAACTTGTTTAGAAAGCAGCTCTCATTTTATATAGTGAGTGCACCGTCACTGTACAATGTGAAACAATGTTAAACTCAGTCAACAATGTATTAAGCTATATTTACCTCAGATAACCATAGTCAACAACAGTATTACAGTGCTTCAGAATACAGTATCTTTCATTTAGTGTCATGAAATCGCAAATAAACCTTTTCCATAGTTAAGGCACGGGTACATCTGTAAATTTCTCCAAATGTTAATACATGTTGCAAGAGTTCAATGCTAACGGGTACAACACACTGACCACACACACACACACACACACATATATATATATATATATATATATATATATATATATATATATATTTTAGTAAGTTCTTAACACTTTGGTCAGTCTTAGTTAAGCATCTCAACATGGCATCGCTTTGGTGAGTCGTGCATTGCTGTGATGCTGCGACGTGCATCGCAACATGGCAACAGATTGTGTGTACAAGAAAACACTGCCCCTGAGCAAGAACAGTGTGATCCCATGGTGCTGGAAATATTGCATTGAAATTAAGAGACTTCACAGGGGAGCAGATTGCAAACCGAGCCTTCAGGGACTGAAACTTCCTGAATGGGATCCAGTGCTTTATTAGACCCTTGTGAGTGTCACTTGCTCCCCAAGGAAGTACCAGCATCGACAGTGCCATCACTATTCATAACTCATGTCAAAAAAGCTTGTTAATACAGATAGATACTGGTAGAGATACAAATCTACCAGCGCATGTTTATGCAGGCACACTTCAAATGAACTCGGTAGAAACAACTTAAATTGGTAACCAGTAATTGCTAGTCTGAAGTAGGAAATCCTGTGAATGCTACATGATGTCATTGAAGCTATTATCCACTGTCACAGCAAATAAATAAAAAAAGTGTTGTGACAACCAACAGTTTAAATGTGATGTCATGAAAGAGAATGTGTCAACATCAACAACAATATAAAATGAAAGAGAACCAAGAACAATGAGATGCAAACAGAACCACACCCAATATCATTCAATAACTGAAAAGTCTTGTATTTCTAATTTGGCTGAAGCGAACTACTGTATGCTAAAACACTTTGATTTTCCCCACCTTTTTAGAAAAAGTTGTAATCCAACTACTGCATCAGATTCACCAGGGTTCCTGCATTGTGTTATAGAGGAGGTGGGTCTATCCTAAAATAGACTACCTCCACTAACGTTTTGGAAAAAATACACTTTTAAGATAAAATTCTGGGAGTGGAGGAACAATTTCACACAGCAAATGTTATAGCTAATTTGTTTGGTTATTGTTTAGGCACTCAAACTAGTAATAATACAGAAATTGATCATGAGGCAAGATGCATCAGTATCTGGGTGGCCCATCAAATCTTCTAAACAATGTCCTGAATTCAGTCATTCAGTGCATAGTGAATTTATACAATGCCAAAACGATAGGCTTTATTATGGGCAGCATCACAACACTATCAGTTACTTAAAGGAAGTGGAAAAAAAGCTTTAGAAGAGGACTCTTAGAGTGCAGTAGAAAGATCTAACACAGCACACTTTATTACAACAGAAGTTGGTTTCAAAGATTTACTTGAATAAACGGTGCACATATACACAACAACATAACCCATTAAAACAAACTTGATAATTAAAAAAAATTAAACTTCAACTAATCTATCAGGCTGATCAGTGTGTTAATGTCAAAACAGAAAGTGAAGTGGACTCTGCACTCATCTGAGAGCAGCTCAGTTAATAAATAACATGAAGTGAAGCTGAGAGTCTTTTGATTAGGCAGTGTGAAATCTCTAAAGTGGACAAAGAGTTGAATAGAGGTATCCCATTAATGTCAGAGTGTGTACCAAGGAGAGCTAGAGGGCAACAACAGCTCCCCCACTGCACAGATTTGACTGCAGAAGATTTGTCAAAGACAAGTTGCTCCTTATGAAACAATATGCTTCCGACTGTGCGGCTCATGCTTGTCATTTGGCAGAACTGCCGTCTACATCATAGCACGGCAGGATGCTGACATTCACACCATGGAGCGAGTGTGATCAGCTCTCACCCAGGCAAATGAAAAGTGGTTTATATAGAAACTGAGAGGCAGCATCATATGGTTGCACCTGGTGACAGAATATGGTGAGAACTGAGCCATATTAAATCCAACAACTCTCCGTAACGAGAGCACTTTAACTTCCTTTGGAATTTAAACATCTTGTTTGCATGAGATATTTTTAGTGATTTTTTTTTTTCATGCTACATCTTGGTTTACCCACGTTCTGAGTCACAGTAGTGTAAAACAGACATCTTTTATAACACCACATTAGAGATGAAATCAGCAGTTGTTTATTGAACTATATTGCCTTTAAACCTCCAAGAAGTCAGTTCAAACGAGACTTGAGAGCACACGCTGACTCATGTCCTCCCCATCTGCTTTCTCCTTGATGAGAGAGGAGGATCATTAAGTTGCTAACAACGGGAATGGAAAGACAAGAGTGGCTGAACATATCGCAGCCTAACAACCATCATCCCAACATCCGCTGTAATGCTCTCTGGTGTGATTTGGATTATAAAGGTGTAAGCTTGAGGACCACAATGGAAATAAGTTTGTAACTTTCTTGTGTTATCCTCGACAGTTCTGATAAATGTACAATGTCACTGTGATGGCATCTTGTTATGCATTTATTTCTGTTAGTGTCTAATAAATCAAATCAAATCAAGCTGGGTCATCATAACTCAACATTACTGAGTGCATTGAGAATATTGGGCCTCATTCACCAAGTTTTTCTTAAATTTGTTCTTAAGAAAGTTCCTAAGAAAAGTCTACGTCTGATTTATGACGTGTTCTCAAACAGCAGAATCGTTTTGGTGTGTTCTTTGAATGATGAATCCTAATGTCTTCGTAATTTGAAAGCTCGTGCCCGTTGCTCCTATTTAGCATAGGTAAATGCCCTGTTAATTCCCATAAAGGCATGAGATGGCAGGGCCGTGTGCACACTTAAGGGCCAGACACACTGGCCAGACGGCCAACCCTCGGCAGATAATTCAAAGACAGACCGTCATGGTGGCTTGTTCAGAATACGATCTCATATTGTACTAAAATAGTTCACCGAAACATGTTTCTGAAAACATTTTAAACAAGAAATAGGCCATGCAGTTGCTGAATCGGTCTTCATTTCAGTTCGACAAAGGTCAGTTTAAAAGATTTTCATCAGATTTTGAGAGACTCTAGTCACGCTCATTCCGCTCCCCGTTTCTGGGTTAGCACTCTACCAATCAGATGGGTCATTTGAGTCCGACTGCCGGCAGTGCAATTCAAAGTGCTTTACGAATGAGCAGAAGTGTAAGTGTGTTCATTAAAACAAACAAACCTATAATCATGTGTAAAATAATGAAAATGATTAGTTAAAAAATTATAAAGAAATATTTATATTTTAAATTAGAACGGATGAAAACGGTATAACTACTTATTTTGTGCGTACAATTGTGCGTAAGAGTGCTCTTGAGTGTGCGTAGATTCTGTTCTTACCTAAGAATAAATCCCAAATAAGAAAACATTGGTGAATGCCACAATCTTCATGAAAACTGTGTAAGTGGGGTTTAAGAACGATTGGTGAATGAGGCTCATTGTTGATGAGCAGATGCGGTCTGCAGCAGTGACGAGCTGCTTGCGTTGGTATTTATCTATTCCTCCAAGGCCTTATTCGTAGTCCCTTTGCTTCAGGTGTTTTCTGGCCTGTTTGTAATGTGATGCAGAAAGATCATAAGATAACCACAAATATTCCTGTAGGAGCCACATATTGTATGCTGTTTATGGTCTCATTTATATTGTTTGTTGATTGTTGTGTTGTGCACTTGTATTGTGGTTGGTGGGCGTTTTCATGGTGGTTTGAGCGGAAGTGATGCGCACCTGGTTGTTTTAGGCTTTGACAGAGAGGGCGTGAGCATGGGAGCGAACACTTTCAGTTGACCGCAGCACGCCGCATTAACGCTATTATTTCTGCTCACCAGGTAACAATTACATTTGGTAACTGCAGTGCTAAGTGTATTTTACGTGTGAAAGAAGAAGAATGAAATCATTGCAATACAATCTCTGTGTTAAGTCCCTCGCAACAGCACTTTGTTGGACTGCTTATAGCCGCAATAATTCCTATTCAGCGAGCGGCAGCATTGTGTCACAAAGGTCTCGGATACTCTGGTGAAGATACAGGGGGCAGTGTTATCTCACTGATTCCTCGCTCCTGTCCCATAGCGGCACCTTTTTGAGGGCTGACAGAGATCAGCACTGCGTTTTATGTCTGCAGTGTTACTGCCTCCTATTCGTGACTGTCCCTCAGAAGCTGAAAGGTCACAGCAAACGCAGATTAAATCTGTGATTTACTGTCGCAGTTAATTCTATTATATTGTATTACTAATTTGAAATCTTGCCTCATGTTGAGGGCAGAACAATAAACTACAACTGCTACTATTGTGGATCAAATGAGGATCTTTTTGATTAATCTGTTGATCAATTTTTTGGATTCACTGATTGTTTTACATTATAAAATGTCAGAAAATTATGAAAAACCCAAGAGCCAAAGAAAACCTCTTGAAATTGGTAGGTTTGTCTAAAACTCAATTTTCAATCATAACAAAACTTCAAAAAGTAGCAAATACCTTATCAAATGTTAGATGGAAAATTCATTTATCAGGGGAAAATTGCTAATTAGTTGACTAATCCCTTAAAATCTACAATTTAGCCTACACTGAATATCCGAGATATCAGGTGCACTCTTCATTTAGTATATTAATGAGATGAATTGTTCATAATAACTTATTGATCTCCCTGATTAAACCTAACCATCAACAAAAGAGAGGTAGATAAAGAGGTGCAAACAATTAAGAGAATGTTTTTTAAACCTATGGGGAAGATGTCCCCTTATAGCGTGCAGTGTGAAATATGTATATGCTTCATTCATCACGACAAGAAACACCCAAGCTCTTAACACCTCATTTTATTGTCCCAACATTCAAAAGTACAAATAATTCAAACACAACAGTTTTATGAAAAAGAAAAAACAAACATTTACAGCAAGATTTTTATTTTGTTTCCAGTTTCAGAAATGACCTAAACTAGCAAGGATAACATGAAGTCATTCATCGCAGTAATTGGATTAATAATAAGAATAAGAATACTAAGAATAATAGCAATAATAATCATAATAATCATCATTGATAATTGTTAAGTAATAACATAAGCAGGAGAGAGTAGAGAGAGCCGCGGTCGTGGGGCCCTGTGAACATTTTTTCGTCTTTTTTGTCTTTAAAGATTTCGTTTATAGATTTTTCAGATAGTAAACAAACACGTCTCAGGAGGAAAATGAAAACTGACAAGAAGAGCCGAGTTCCTCTGTTCACCTTCCCTCCTCCACTACTGGCTGCGTTGTTCCTACTGGCAGGCTGCCACTATAAGGCGCTACAGGGGATGGTGTGAGCCATAGGGGTTGGGCATAGAGCGAGGTGACGCAGCCCCATGTTACAAACACCCTGACATGCACACACTTTCACACACACAACCACACTTGCCATCTCTGTCACACATGCACTCAGGGAGACAAACTTTTGTATACATGTGCACTAAACAGAACCAAATACACACACTCACTCACTCACTCACACACACACCATATGTATATACTGTATATACGCACATTTGGATGTACTCCACGCTTACAAACATGGACAAACGCACAAAATGCACACACAATTACATAAAAGGAACACACACACCACACACACACATGTGCACACAGGGTCTAGGCGGAACACAGGCACGCATCGTAAGAGTTCAAAAGTCGTACAGTGTAGGAAATTAGTTCACACATCAGAACAACATTCTACTGGGGTCGTTGCATAATTCAAGCTCCCGACGGCAGCGGGGAGCATGAAGGGGTCTGGTTGGTGGGTGGGTGGGTTGGTTTGTTTGTCTGTTGCCGTTTATGACGTTAGAAAACTATGTGATTGGATGGCGCAGATGATGACTGGATAATAATGACGATATAAGATGACCCGGCCTGTCAGATGACTGAGGTGTGAGAGAGAAGGATGTACTTATGTGAGCATGCGTCTGAGTGTTTGAAATGCTCTCCACACACCTCCTTCATGTTTTCAAGTCTTAACAACAAACAGAAAAATCCAATTCCGTATATTTATACTTCTGGAACCATTCCCTTACCTTTCACCTTTCAAAATATATAATATATATCATATTAGAGTATATAAAATATAGAATCGGTACAATCCCTTTTCATACCTCCAGAGTACTTCTTAAGTATAGCAACAACTGCTTTAAATAACAGTTGGTGTGCAATGGTAACAATTTCTCATTTTTAAAGATTTGTTGGTATGTCATTTGAAAACATGATGAATATTTTTAAAAATAAGTTTGACTCTTCAGTGATTTTGACCGATTTAGTCCAGTGCAATGAATGACCCTCAAACAACAATGGGCATTTGCTCCTTTTAAAATGTATCTGCCCAAGCCTCCAAGAGCTGAATGTTATATAAAATGTTTTACTGAAAACTGAAAACTATGCTTTCAGACCCACATTTTTGCATAAGGTTTCATCACAAAGCGGTAGTAAGTGGAGGGAGGGTGTGGACGGAGTGGCTTTTTATAACTACACAAACTTATCACAGGTTATATTGAACCAGAACGACTTATAACATTCTATTAAGACTAAACTTTATTGAAAAAGATCTAAAGATTTCATTTTAACAAGACAAGAAAAAAGCAATAGCAAATTTAACTATTAACTAGGTTATGCATAGCGAGTAACTGTTTCTAGTAATAAGGGAAGAGCGTCCCCCAACCCTCCAGACATTTTTTTCAGTTTTCTTGACTTTTAGATTTTTTTATATTGTCATTTTGATATATTGGTACAAAGCACAAACGTACTAAAAGTTCTCTCAGTGCAGTGGACTACTGGAAGAGCCTCTCCACTAGTCGCTTTGTTCCCTTTTGCTCAGAAACGCCCCCTCCCTGTACCAGAATCACGCAAATACACAGACAATGAAACAAATAAATACATAAATACACAGATAAATTAATTAATAAATATATAATAAATACAAATAAATAGAAAAATAAATAGTTTAAAAAATAGAGAAGTGAATAAACTGGTAAACAAATACAGTTATAGTCTAAGCTTTTGTTCGGTTTCTTTTGCCGCGGTAGCAAACTGAAAGTTAATCCAAATCTTTTTTTTTTTCTCCACAAGCAACATGACAACAATTGAACAGTTTCCTCACAAGTTTTTCTAAATAACTGAACCACCACTTCATAATAAGTTGTCATATGAAAAAGACAAGCTCAAACAAAAGAACAGTGACAACTCATATAGTACAGTAGATATTGTAAAACAAATGTAGACTATATATGTATATATATATCATCTATTTGTACACAGCAAATAAAGACACAGTTGTCATAGATCCTTTTTAAGGAAACAAATATCTAGACTAACGGAACTAGCTAATCATCATTTAGTTTTGACAAACGTTTCACGCTCAGCAAGTAACCTAAAAGTCAGCAAGCCAAACAAAAAAATACAAAATAAAAATTTGTTCAGTGATTCTTACAAGGCCCAACTTCATGTATCTGGTTATTCAGCAAAGAAAGTCTCACCAGATTTTTGGGCCAACAATAAACAAATATTAAACAAAGAACAGCAGCTCAATTCAATGCCAACATCGAAGTTTTTTTTCTTTTCTTTAAACAACACATAGAACAACAAACTTGGATATTTAAGATATGTGAATAATGTAGTATAGCACCTACTGTTGATCGCTAAAAGGAAGTTCTTTTCAAATGTAAATTCACAAACGCAGACCGAAGAAAATGATATAGATAATGTATAGTATGCTGTCTAAATGGATAGATGTATATATATCTATTTACTGATATCCCATATTGACTGATGACAAAAACAGGAAAACAAGTGGACAAAGGGTCTTCTTGCTTTGGGCTCTGGACTATAAGGATGGTTAGGCCTTGGAAAGACCCCTCTCCCTTCCCTTTTGGGTATCGCTGTTGAATAATTACGCACTAGTACATATGTGAAAAATTACCAAAATCACCTGCCTCGGTTTGCATCCCTTCCATCTACAAAATCACTGCCAACTTGGATTCCCCAAAAAACAAACAACCTTTGATCCTATAAAGTACCACGGCAGAACGACAAGACAAGGTGGTGCCCCCTCCCTCCCGCCCCGGCCCCCCCTAGTTAGCCAGTCAAAATATTTTTCTCTTTTTTCAAATCCAGATTCTTGTAAAAATTCTTCAATAATTATTATTTTAATTATCATTTATAAAAATAGATCTTCTTTCTCTTTATTTTTTATCTTTTTCTAAACGCATTTTTTTTCAAGCAAAGAGATCTTCTCTTTGGCAACAGTGTTATTTTTTTTTTTTCTTAAATTACTGAACGTGTCATCAGGAAAGCTAACCCATCCCCTCCCTCGCCCCATCACCCTAAACCCCTGTGAGGAAAGACATTATGTTTTGTTTGCGATACAAAACAAAAACAATGTTAGAAATTCTTTTCTTTTCTACATTAGAGTTACTGAGATTGTGGAATCCCATCTATAATCGATAAGGGGAGGTTTTTGATACACACTTAAAAATGAATGAATGGTTCACCAATTTAAAAAAGAGCCCCCTCCCTTTCACCAACAGGGAGGTATATAATACTAACGACAGTGGATCCGGATTTACAAAAGAAAAACAAATCCTGAATCAAGACAGAGAAAAGGTTTCAATTTAAAAAGGACGTTCTCTTCTCTGAAATAAGGGGATACAGGGATTTGCTACTGTTTACACAGAAGAGAAAAATAATTTTAACAACCACAACAAACAGAAAGAATATACAATAAAGAGAAGCCTGCATTATCACAGGAGCTTCCAAAAACTCATGAACATTTTCATCATTTCATTTTTGTAATACTTAGGCAACATTGGCTTATAGGTCCAAAGTTATAATATAAGCCATTTCTAGTTCAATTTGTTTGATGGTTTGTCGGTTGCTTTGTGTTCCGGTTGGAGTTTGAGTTTGCTGTGTTGGATGGCTGTAGTAGGGTGGTAGTGACTGAAGGGGCTAAGGGACGGGTGGAGGTGGGGGGGAAAGGTTGGGGGCAATTTGGGAGCAGACAAAGTCGCGGGGCAACTGCTTCTACTTGTCAAAGTTCAGGACTTGTGTGTCTTGTTAGTCTTGAAGGAGACTTGCAAGACACGGTCGCCCAACCTGTAGCCGTTGAGACTGGCGATGGCCATGGCCGCCTCGTCGTAATTCGTCATGGTGACGAAGCCGAAGCCTTTGCACTTGTTGGTGTTGAAGTCACGGATCACCTTGACATTGTTGACTGCACCGAAGGGCCCAAACAGCTGCCACAGCACACTCTCATCTGAATCTGGGGACAGGTTGTACACGAAGATGCACCAACCAGTGCCCGTGTGCCCGGGGATGTTCATGCCAACCAGGCTGGTCATGCTGTCAATGGTGATGGGGGAGAACCTGGGAGGCAAGGGAGAGCAGAAAGAGGGGGAGAGAGAAAAGAGCAAGTTTTAATTGAAAGGGTGAAGGCATACAGTTGAACCCATCTAATGTAAATGAAATGGCCATAAACCGGTGAAAAACCTATCTCCATCTGGTCTTTTAGAGCCACATTTTTAAACATAATCCTTCCAAAACTAAAAGCTTGCCAATGCTGACCTGCATGATACGCTACTGTCTATAGCCATACAAAATCAAGCTTTAAAACTTAATCTGTGAAATGTGTATGGTTTACTAATCACACTACAAAAACTGATCTCCGAACCAAAAACACAACGTCCGATAAATATGGATGTATATGCATGGATCTATGTGTATGTATGTATGTTTAAGTCTAAATGCACAAGTTTGTGTGTGTGTGTGTGTCTGCATAGCCACTACTAAATGAGCTCAATTCTGAGAGGCCTCCTGTCAGGAATGACGACAGTGCTGCGTGATGTATCTCTGCTGAAGGAGATGCAGACGAAGGTTCTCTCTTTGTGTCCTTGAGTGGCTCCTTTAGGAGCTAAATTGCAGGAAGTTGTTGAATTAAACCGTTGCTAGAAATCCATCAAAGATCACGCACCAGTCTGCTAAATCTGTTCTCATTCGCCTCATAATCTTTTCCTTTTTCTTGTGATGCAAGAGATTTGAATTCTCAGTTGACTTCACTTAATTGCCTTTCCGCTCAAAGGAAAAGGGAAAGGAGGGAAAAAATCCCCCATTTTTAAATAAAAGGTAAATGAGATAAAAAGGTTCATTTCTTATGCCACCTCTCTCCAAAAACGACTATAGGCATTATTGGGTGTGCTTTAATTGAGATTTCCGCTTTGCTGCAGCTGTCTCAAAGAAGGCTGCTTTCTTAAGGAAAGGGAGGGAGGGAAGAGGGAGCAAACTAAATGGAAAATGGAAGCACTTTACAGCCCAGTGGCATTAAGGGACAAAGTGTATTCCTCCCACTCTTCAGTCTGCAGGGTGTTCTGTTCTATTCCAGAGCTTGTGGCACTGATCGATAGTGCTGCTTGCTGCTCAGGGGCCCCCACCCCTCTCTCTCTTCAGCGACTATATATGGCCGGCAACCACTACGACCTTCCTGCATGACTTTGGTCATGCGAAGTTTGCTTCTGGCCATTGTGGTTGCCGTTGACGCTAATTCAATTTTTTTTTTTTTATATACGGATTATATAAGTATATATCTTTCTTAAAACCAGGTTACAGTAAACAGATTATAGTATCACAAATCTATATGACTGAGATACAAGGGAACTTTCATAGTCACCATAGGGTTGGTGCAGCAGCAAACTATATTATAAAAGGTACCAAATCCTTTGTCTCACATATCACTACATGGCCTCAATGTCGAGGTAACATTTTCTCCAGTATTTAGCAGGTGGAATCTTAACCGGCTTCATCACGTCGAGGACTTGTCTGACATGCTCGGCTGCGTTCAGGCCTCTCCTGCTTGGCTCCAAAAAAAAACAACTTGGTGGTGATTTATATGCAAAAGCTGGAGGTTGTGACCAAGTTTTGTGAGAGTGTGACAGGTTGGAGGCTAGCAAACACTGCCACTGCGAGGATGTGGAGATGAGTGTGCCTGTATGTACAAGTGTGTGTATATGTGTGTGTGCATGTGTGTAAACGCGCATGCAGGCATACCCATCAGAGCGGGACCAAACACTAACCAATGTTACAGACGAGACCAGGGGTTGCATAGCAACAGTGTAGCTGACCAGATATCTATTCTGTCCTTATTGAAGCCAACCATCTCCCGCTCTTAAGACATTTCTTCTCTTTTCTTTCAAATAACCTCAGATCACTGAGAAGCACTTCTAACTTGATGGCATGCTTTGCAATCAGGACGGCTGAATCAGACACTGTTTTCATCTTTAGAAGATTATGTCAAGACTCATAGTGAAGCCACAGTGCTTATTGGGTATGGGAGGCACTAAGGGTTAAACAAAATCACAGCTTTCCAGGGGAACTTGCTAAGAGAACATTTCTCTAGAAGCTAAGCATCATGTCTGTTTGAGTTGCTAAGCTGACTTCAGATGATGTCCCTGTGCTTGCAACATGCAAGATGCCACCGTCAGCACATGAAACATCTATCACCACAGTGGCTGCTGCTCTGGGTTATGTAAGGCCTATGGTAGCAAGAAAGCAAAATGAAACATGGAGGCGGAAGGAAGGAATTCGAGCAGAGCAGTGCCGAGCAAAGCTGGAGCTGTCTGCAGTGAAACAGCATTTCCTGTTTCCAGCAGAGATCCAGGTTCATCCAGCCTTATCCTGTGTCCTTGCTGAACACTAACCTCATCTCAGCTAGTACTGCCAAGAAATTAAGGCAATATATAATTTTGTCATTTGCCACTGCACATTTATTATATAAAGGATTGTGTACATAGTTGGTAGTGGATGTGCAAAGGTTTTGTTGTTGTTTGGTTTTGTTCTAATTCTGTAGTGAGTTAATACCCATATAATCAAAGTGAGAAATTCTACATTTGCTCCACAGAGAGACTGTTCCCAAGCTATAGCTGTAGAGTGACAAGGCAGGAGAACCTGAATCCGGTAGAAAAAACACACACCTAGAAATTAGGAGTTTTACACCAGAGAACAAAATCCATTCAGTACACAGAAACAATCCAAACAACACCAGCACTTGTCATAATCAAAACAAAGCAAATTCATCACCACTGAAAACAAAGACTGATTTTTTCTTTTTTACACCTTAAATGGTTGGTAGGGTTTTAAAACCAACTCAAGCTTACGAGGAAAAAAACCAAACAAATCAAAGAACCAAAAATGCAGTTGACCTTGAACGAATTGTCAAACGCAAAGTGACGGCAAAAAATACAAGGAAACATAAACTAAAAAAAGAACAGAAAAAAAGGAAATTGATAAATCATTGAGTCAACATGGACATCTGGCATTGGGTGAAGTTTTTAATTACCTCTTTACGCCATAGGCCATATTAAGCAAATTGTCCAGCCTGTAAAGAGAAGGAGGGTTCTGGGGTTAATGGTGGGCAGATGGTCGACTCACTCAATGGAACTAATGTTAAGTCCCTGTAGGAACTGCATGGTCCTCCTCACTCAAGAACAAACAAACCCATCTATAGTTGGCCCATTACACTGAGGAGCCCCACCAGAAAATGCTATCATTGGTTAATGAATCCACAGTACCATCAGTATGGTCGGCACTTGCTCGGTTGGCCACTGCGCTGCTTCATGGACTTCAGTATAGCCCTGCACTAGCTAATGCCAGAGCAGAGTGTTACAGGCACATCGACATTACTGTCGGTGCAACTGTTTAATTGTTATACAAGACTACAGCAGTGGACTGGTCACAGTTCAGTCTTACAGTCACATACAGAGCACTAATGGCAGCAGCGCATGAGCAAAGCATGGCACACGCTATATTAGAATGCTAGGCTAGCCATAGTGATACGCAATGGCAAATCATTGGCTTATTTTATATGCAGGAAATTGCGTGTTCCATGCAATTTATGCCGCCACATTGATGGTTTATTAGAAAATGGAGGTTAATAAAAAAGATTTTCATAAACTATGGTCTTCGATTTGTGTTAACTCAATTGAGAGAACAACTGAGATGACAGGAAATGATCCAGAGTTCTGTCAGTGTAATGGTTTGGCATTTGAATGATGGTGAGCAGAAGCAGTGGTGAAGATTAGTATGTTTTCTATGAGGTGGACCAACAAGAACACAACTGAACATTAAACTAGCCATGGAATTGTGAATGTCTGTCTTTGTGGTCGGGGTCGACCTGTTAAGTGCTGACAGGTAAGGTGGAATGGCTGAGTGTTAGTCAGAGGGTGTCCTCTGTCTGAAAGGCTTACATTTTTGAAACAAATGTTTTGGTTTCATAATAATTTCAGCCCCGTGAGTGAGCAGCCATTGCAGTCAGCCAGGGTACAGTTTATGTGTCTGTCTGTGAGCGGGAGTTCAGAAACCTGTGGGCTGTATGAAATGTTGGCTGGATGCAGTCTGCTTGGTGACTCAATGACCTTCATTCCTCACTTGGGTCTGGCCTGTCTCATGTCTTATTAACTCCTCTGGCCTAATGGACAAGGGCCACGGCTTATTGAGCAACAGCTGGCCAGTGACGCCTCGTTCCTCTTAAACACACTACAAACTCTCTGACTTTGACTCAACTAGCAGGGTTGTTTCTCCTCGTCTCTTTCAGTCAACAAGCATTTGCTTTCTTACAACACACCTGCTACACGGCATAAAAATCTTAATTGAAAATGTCGTTTTTACCAAAATATAATCCAGGTAACTATTTTAACAGCTACATTATTTTGTCACATGATGTATACACAACTTCATTATTATTTGATTGCAATTAAGAAAGCGATTACGCTTTAAAGGCTTTTAATAAATAACTTAAATAATAATAATCACAATACAATTTACATTGAACATTTTAAATTATATTTATATTGCATGTTAGAGATAACAGATCAGTAGCCTTCTCATCAGGGATCAATTAAACAATGGGATGCCAGGTAATTACCTTATAAATTAGAAATCCGGCAGAACTCTGAATACTAAAGATCAAGACTGAAGAGCAGTGTGATAACCTGTGTTTTAAAATATTATTTTATACTGGCTCACAAGCTGCTCACGCTGATGATTTTAAAATTGTAATGTTTAAGATGCATTTAAATGTTTAAAATGTCTAAATAAAGTCATACTGTGATAGGTACTTACTATGCAATCCCCACATGGAAGTCAGCGAAGTTAATTTACATAACCTTTTTATTTTACATAAACATTTTAGGCCTACGTATTATCTGGGTTCAAAGTGTGTCTGCACTGTAGCGCCTTTCTCTAACCATTATCAAAAAAGTACGAAAGCAGCCCTAAAACAAAGAAATAAAATGGGGGGAAAAAAGGATATATGGAATCATTAAAGCAGTAATTAGCCCATTACGTGGGAAGGAAAGAAGCACGCTGCTTTGTGGGTAAATGAGTCAATTGGAGAGGATGCTCAGAGGAGAGGAGCTCCAGGCCCGAGAGCATGAAGACATCTGCTGGCCGCCGGGCCATTGGGCCACAACAAAACAACCTGCTGCTCTCTCTCTCTCTCTCTCTCTCTCTCTTTTTTCTCTCCCCCTCTCTCTCTCTCTCTCCCTCCCTCCCTCCCTCCCTCTCTCTTTCTTTCTCTCTCTACCTCTCTTTTGCTCTCTCAGTACTTCTCTCTTGCACATGTGCGAACACACACTGATGCACGCTCACCATGCAAACACTCTGCCAGCTTTTCACACTGCCTCTCCAAGCTCAATATAAACAATAGGGCTTTTGTGCTTTCTCTCAATGCCTGTTAATGGAGGAATGGGTGTTTTTGTCTTTTCTTTTTTGAAACAAAAATCTGTTCAATTAAAATTGGCTCCTGCCCTGGATATAATAAGGCTAATTTGCTAATTAGTACCATTAGTTAACGACAGAGGATCGGAAGGGAGCTAGGATCTAGGGCTCTGTGTATTGTGCTTGAGTCGATAATGTTTGCTGTCTTGGAGAGGGACCATACAAGCACATTATACATTGACTTGTGTTACAGCAGGCCCACATGATTTAGTCACACATGATAACTGCACTTATACGTTTTTTTTTAAACTTAGTTATTACTTATAAGCAGAAGCACAAACGTGTCAAGCATGTAAAGCAAGTAGGGTATTAGTTTTACAATCTCTAATTGATTTGATTTTCTAGAGCTAATTTCATTCTTTTCAGGCATACATCAGTAGATTATTTTTGCTTCATTATTTTTAGTTAATTCAATATATTTTTTACCTTTTGAACAACAAAACATCCTATTATATAACTTACTTTAGACTTAATTGTGTATCTTCGAAGATAAGAAGAACAACCAATAGCTCGGGTTTGACTGAATACTGTGTTGTGTTAGGGAAGAAAAGTCCTTTTGCACTGCCCTTAAAGATTTAGTAAAAAAAAAAGGGAAACTGTGCACATAGAGCACATTTCTAACTTCTAAAGTGTTGAGGTTTTAGTGGAGGGCTTGGGAGCAGAGAGCAGGAGCACAGAGACACAGTGAGGAAGTGTCCTGTGGTTGTGAGTTGTGATGGGAAGCGACAGCTCTCCTGCGGAGCCTGTAAATTGGCTTGGCGTATCACAGACACACAGCCACGCTACATCGCTCAGGTGTCACACCAGGGAAGCCGCTCCAGAAGAAAAATACCTTCCAAGCTCTGACTTTGATAGAGAGTAAACAGCACGACCGGCTTAGTGTTATTGAAAGAGAGAGGAAATTGTAAAAGCATATATTCTCTATCCAGTTCTGAAACGTTCTCGTTGGATTGGATGATAGAGCGGAATATTATACGATCACCTGTTTCTGTCTTGTTTTTTTGTTGTTGAGGTGAAAGCCCTAACCATCTGTAGGTGTCGTATGTAACATTTAAATTAAAAAAGGGCTGTTTGTGTCATTGTGAGTGACAGGAAATGACTAGGTAGGATGCCATATATACAGTACGTCAGCCATATACTGTATATGATGTGATATCTTGTTGTGGAGATTACTGACCTGGGCAAAAAGACTTTATAGAAATGAAAATAGCTTGAGGTACTTTATATGCACTCAATTGAAATAAGTTGCAACAAGGTTAAATACAAATCCTTAAATGAATTTAGTCATTTGTTTTATTTGCACTTTGTTCATTAGTCTCTCTTAAAAACAAACGTCATCTTCTAATGCAGTGGCTTACGCATTATTTAATACAATAGATTGTCTTGTAAGTCTGGCAAATGTATTTGAAGTGAGTTGAACTACAATATATATATATATAAACAACCTGGTTCACTGTATCACTGTGGCCATATCATGCAGAATTGGGGCTTTAAAGTCAGAAAGACAACGGTTTGAACATTTACAATATTTTTTATCCAAATACAAGTTTTATGCCCAGGCCCCACAGGGAATATTCTGGGAAGTGTTGACAAGATGACAGCATGATGAAATGAGGGGAAATGTGTAGTTGTGAACGACAGAACCCCACAGTCTCTTATGAACAGTTCCCCTCTGATCCGGGTGGACCCACACACAGCGCTCGCAGGGCCTGATTTATTGACACCTGCACCAGGTGCAGAGCTCACACCTGTTGTTCAAAAGGGGGACGTATTTGCCGAAATAAATGTTCACAGGAGAAAAGTTGCATCACTGTTGATACATAGACGTTGCTATGACTCATGCTCTCTATGTGTGGGTGTAACATCCCCTGTTCGAACATTGCAAATTGCATTTGGTGCAAATGTTTTCCAAATCAGGCCTGTTGTTTAGAACAGACGCGTTTCCTTGATTAAACTCATTTATTGTTACACCAACCAAGAATAATTGCTATCGAGTTTGAGACTGATGACATTATACATATCCACATATGAAATCCGATGCAATCCTGTTTGTCATTTAATGATACCAATCGCACTGGTAGTGCAGGAGTTTTTGTTAATGTTAATCACAACATCAAATCATACCACATTAGATAACATACTTGTCTCAGAATTCATGATATTATGTATAAACTATAACTGTTATAAAGTTTGCAGATAAATACATATTGCTTGCTTTCTATTATTCCTAACTTGAACATTTAAATCTGGAGATTCCCAACCTCATGGGCTAGTGACCCAATTCTTATTCTACATTTTATTATGCCTATGGCACTTTGTGTTTCATTTTGTTACATCATAATGTGTCTGGAAAAGAGCTGGGAAGTAGGACGAGCTGCTGGTTCTGGGAAGTATTTTTCCCACTCTAAATTCCCATCCGTTATTGTAACAATGCTAATTTATGTTACTGTATGGCGTAAGTATTTTAATGCACATAACAATTATTTATTTTAAGCTCTGTGAACGTAGCTTACTAAAATACACATTAGGAGTCACAGTTAACATATATTTTTATATTTCTGAAAGAACCACATATTTTCTAATGAAGATCCTTTTGTACTTCTACTATCAAACGGGAGAGAATGTCCATCCAAGTCTTAAAAGTGCTCCAAGTCACTTAACATTGTTTTTGGAGAAAGAAAAATTTCAACTTTGGAATTTTGGGGGTCACCAAATGAATATCAGAAAACTGTATACTAGGTTAGCTCCAAGGTTGGGAAACTCTGCATTAACTATGTATCTTTAAAACCATATGCCCGTTATACAACACCACCTGAACCCTTTTCCACCCTATCCTGTCTCTTCTCTACCACCACTTTCTCCTCCATGACCATCTCCATGCCCCACCCAAGCACTCACCTGAACCTCTGAGCCTGGTGGTGGAGGGGGCCTGGGTATCGGCGATTGGGGGACTGGTAGAGTTGTGACAGAAGGGCTTGGCTGGTCTTCTGGCTGGGGTTGTTGGCGAACTTGACGGTGATGGGCTCGGCGGCACCTGATGGCTTCTGTCCATTCAGGCCCTTGATGGCCTCCTCAGCCTCTATCCTCTTATCAAAGCGGATAAAGCCCACACCTCGGGAACCACCTGCGGGGCCAGCAGATCACAAACAAACACAGGCCCCTTTTTACTTTACAGTGTTTAGACAGAACATTAACAGTCCATACATTTGTACTACGTGTTCAACAATGTTAAACACCATTTTCCCAGGTAGTCTTTATACTTCTGCACACATCACAGAGCCCATCCACCCCACACCCCTCTCAAACAAAAGCTGATGTGCTGCATTTAACACAAGGATTAACAGCAGGTTTGGAGAAAGAGAGAAGAGAAAGATGAATAGCATAATAGTAACATACACACACCCGCCGTAGACTGAGCATATGGGGCTGTATTGTGGCATTGGCCCCAAGCCTGTTTGAAGCCACACAGTCCATTCTTCCTTCATGCTAGCTCCAGTCACAGTCATCCTTTCACACACCCTTCATGCATTATTCTCAGTGACATTTGAGCCGTTTCCTTGGAGATATTTTTTTGACTGCCACCTGAGAGGAACATTTAGAGACGTGCTTCACGGGAGGTACTTTATTGGTGTCTGTGAATGCTCTCTCTGTGTGTGTTTGTGTGTGTGTCTGTGCGCGTGTGCGCGCACACTGGTATCTATTAATGGATGCTGTGCTTTGTTTTAATGAGGCTGCCTAGATGGCCCAGAGGATGCTCGCTCAGTGGCAGCAGCACTCTGCCGAAGAGACTATTTACATAATACTGTGTGCACAGGCATGTCTCTGTGACTGAGACTGAATAAAAGAGAGGCAGTGAGAAAAAGGGGAGTTTTGTGTTTGAGCATCATTGTGTGCAGTCTCTTTCTCACACAAAAAACTCTCCCCGCCCCTTATTGTTATTCCACATTTTTGTACATGCCATCTCTCTCCCCATCTCTTTTTTTTTTTATACAGTACTTCCTGCTGGATTGTCTCATGGCGCTCACCCCCCTGCATTCTTATTTGGAGAAGCACCTTGACCATCCCAGTCCCCCTTTAGTTTTATTTTACCTCTAAGACACAGGCAGCACAATGTTAATGTGATTTACTTTCCAGCCAGGCTGTGAAATAAATAAAAACACTCTTTGAAAGTCAATCATTGATGAAACATGTCTTGTACTAAATCTCATAAGTCTCATAAAGTTAAGGGAATTTCAGAACAAGCTTATTTTTTGCTTCTTTCAAATACTGAAAGCATTTTCTTTTTTTGTTGTTGCTGTCAACATTTCAAAAGGACCTAATTTGCTGGAAACTGGTGATCAGTGTCCTCCTGCAGCACTAAACAACTTTTGGGTGCGAAAGGGACGAAAATAAGCAAAAACTGAAAACGATGATGTGTGTAATCAACAAGGTTCTGACTTTGCAGACACAAAAGAACAATCTTAACTGACCACACACACTCTGCCATGCACAGACCTAAACCACAGCATTTCCCTTGAGCCTGTTGGATGATCTCATTAACTGCTATTCATTGTAAATTATTCTGTTTTATTCTAAAAAAATTTTAACCTTTCTAGCTCAGTCTCCCCTGACAGGCTTTCACAATTTCCTCTTCCTTCCTTACTTCCTCTCATGCCAACTCTGTACCTCTACATTTTAATTAGCTTGTCAGAAGCAGAAAATAACAATTCTATAATGGGATCTACACAAGTGCAAACAATAACCATCGCTGTTCCTTCATTTATTACTGAGGTTGTCATGCATGTGCTTCATGTGAGGTAAAATGGTGGTCACTGCTGTGTCTTTGGGGAGAGCTGTTATTGAGCTACATCCATTAAGTGTGATTGGGAACAGACATTTGTAGTTTTTTACATATGTAAATTTACTAAGCATTAAAGCTCATCCAACACCATGCTTCACCTTGATATTTGGAATCTGCCCAATTTTACAACAGTCGAACTCTGTAAGGCACTTAGCAACTCCAAGAGGCTTGCTCAAGGGCACCTCAGTGGTAGTCAAGGAAGAGGAGAGCATTGCTCATTCACTTCCTCCGCTGAGACGAGAGGCGGGAAGAGAGGACTTTATTCGTCCTTTAATCCTCACTCACACTTGTTTGGCATTGAGCTGCTCCTAAACTGGTTCTGGCTGGAGGGCCTCTGGACAAATGCTTAGCATACTGAGCACACACACTGACACACTCACACTCACTGGCCACTTTATTAGGTACACTCAATGGCAAAGGCAATGCCTTGTTGATAGCAGAGGTTAGAAGAGAATGGCCAGACTGGTTCAAGCTGACAGAAAGGCAACAGTAACTCAAGTTACCACTCGTTACAACCGAAGTATACTGAAAAGCATCTCTAAACACACATGTCGAACCTTGAAGCAGATGGGCTACAGCAGTAGAAGACCACATCGGGTGCCACTCCTGTCAACTAAGAACAGGAAACTCAGGCTACAATTGGCACAGGCTGTCCAAAATTGAAAACTGATGAGTCTCGATTTCTACTGCGACATTCAGATGGAAGGGTTAGAATTTGGCATCCATCCTGCCTTGTATCAACCTTTCAGTCTGGTGGTGGAGGTGTAATGGTGTGGGGGATATTTTCTGAACAAACTTTGGGCCCCTTAGTACCTAAATGAGCATCGTTGCTGACTATGTCAATCCCTTTATTACCACAAGCTACCCATCTTCTAATGGCTAACTTCCAGCAGGATAATGCGCCATGTCACAAAGGTCAAATCATCTCAAACTGGTTTCTTGAACATGGCAATGAGTTACTGTACTCAAATGGCCTCCACAGTCACCAGATCTCAATCCAGTAGAGCGCCTCTGGGATCTGGTGAAATGGGAGATTTGCATCATGGATGTGCAGTCGACAAACCTGCAGCAACTGCGTGATACTATCATGTCAATATGGACCAAAATCTATAAGGGATCTTTCCAGCACCTTGTTGAATCTATGACACGTGCGTGCGTGCCCGCGCATCATCTTTTCATCATCATTTGTCTCTACACGCTATTGTATCCAGTGCAGAAAAAAAGCAGTCTTTTGATATAACACAATTCACTTGTTTAAGAATTCAGATTTTGAATAAGACTAAGCCACTATCAAGAACGCTCAGGTAGTAAAATTAAGTAAGATGTTCTTTGGCTCAGACGCAGATGAGTGAAGTCGGCCAGCAGTCCCAGTTCAAGGTTGTGCTGAGAAACACTCCTGCTTTACTCCGTTCAGCATCACTAGAGAGGAGGAATGGCTCAATGTGCAAAAAAAATATCCAATGGTGGAGTAAAATGTAAAGTAACACAGAACTAGGTGTAGAAAGTTTGTGCAACCAGCATCTATCAGCATTGATTTTTCTGCTGATTTGATCCGGCCATCCACTAATTTCTTTTCCTTGATTTTTGCTTTGCATACCTGGCTTGGTTATCTTTACCACCCTGTAAAAACGCACGTGTCTCAAAGTGCTATACAAATAATGACTTTTGCTTATTATTATTATTAGGCTGTTGGGGGGGAGAGACATACTCTTTATGATAATGTAAATCAGTAAAAGTTTAAAACTTAATTTAAAAGATAATGCAAAATAATTTTATATTTTGAAAGGTTAAGTAACTTAAAAAACAGCTAAAACAGCTGGGAATTGTAGTTTTTAATAAACATTACTCAAACACACAAGTAAATAGTGTTTTTTTTTTTAGGCCAATTTTAGTTGTGGATAAATACATGTTTTGTGAGCTAAGGAATATTAATAGCAGCAGGCTGGTTTATGTGGGAATGACGCAAAATAAACTACAATGCCCATGTTCACTGTAATGAATGAACATGTCACCCAGTGTGACTGTGTGGCTCATTGTTGTTTATAATAGTTGGGCAACAATAGAGGCACATAGGAACAGGCTCTATCAGGCTTTGGCTACATGGGCAAAACTTGTCAGTAGGATGGCTCAATGAATTGTTGGTTTTGTTCTTTTTATGGCATTTGTTCAAGATAAATCTAAAACTAGATTATTACCATCCTTGTCCTGAAACATTATCCTGGTATTTATCTAAGCGAGAAAAAAAACTACTTGAAGATGAAATTAATGAACTAGATTTAATGAAAAATCTGCTCCGTGAATCCACATCTCCACTTTATCATGCCATATTAACATAGTAAACCTAGGAAGAGAGTTTATTTTTCTTCAGGTTAAACATTAGAACAAAAACAAACTTGCAATCTATGAAGCAAGCTGCCAGTCTAGGGAATCAAACCTAATGACTGTCCTTTCAACCAGCCCCAGAAGCCTAGGCTACTTATCAACCGCCAGCCAGCCATACAGGCAACATTAGAGCACAATGTACTTACTTAGGTACAGAAATCTGTCTTTCTCCCTCTCTTCTTCTCCCTCTCTTTTTCTGCTCTCCCTTTCCTCCACAGTAATCAACAGCGGCTTATGTAACTCTCTCTACCTGTGCTTATCTCTCCCTAACACACACCGACAGGCACATTGGCTGCCTTACTAATAACACGCTACCTCAATCTGGGGAGGGGGAAACCGAGGGAGAAAGGTTGGGGGGCGATGAGCGAGTGCTGGGGGGGGGGACGGGTGCAAGGCAGGAATGAAAAATAGAAAGGGAAAGAGTGGGAACGGAGGAGTAAGGAAGGAAAGGACAAAAGGAGAGAAGAGTGATAGAGGAGAATGTTAGGAGGTGACAGTAAAAGGATGATGATGAAAGGAAACAGTGCTATTCTTGCTTGCTCCTGCCCAAACAAAGCCGCTCTCTCTAAAACCCACTATCATTTCCCCAAACACTGACTGACTGACAGAGAGAAATGACTGCTCTTCTGAGAGACCAAGAGAGAGGAGAGTGGTGGGAAACCTGGCGGGGTAATGAAACACATACAATTTCTCTCTTTCTACAACACACACACACACACACACACACACACACACACACACACACACACACACACACACACACACACACACACACACACACACACACACACACACACACAGTTTCATGCATCTAGTGCATTATATCCTTATAAGCCCATACACTCACTGAAATAGATGCATGCACTGATGCACACACGTAAGCAAAATCTTATGTTTTTAGAACCTCTGCCACTCCATCTCCCATCCTTTTATCTTTTATTTGAGAAGCTATATTGTGCCAACAGTATCAAATGATATGACTTCCTGTCCCAAAAGACTTAATAATATGGCAAAGGCAGAAAGAAACACTATTTCTGCTATCTTATAATTATGGGGAGAGAAAAAAGCAATGTCCTTGTTTTAAGTAACATTAGTGTGCCTGGGTACAGATGGTGTTTGAAAAATCATTGAGAGGAGAGACTTTGAAGAGTGGAGGTGCCCTGTGCTTTAGCCTCTGTCAGAGCAGAGCTTCAACCATCTGTCTCGTATGTGTGTGTGCGCATGTATCATGTGCATTTCTGTATGTGGTTGTGTGTGCGCGTGTCGAAATAACCACAGAGGCGTTATGCACTCTAAAGATTATGGGGGGAAAAAAACTAAAGGCAGAGAGACGATATTATGAGTCAGGGCTGCAGTCCCCCCCACCTAGAGGTTGCATCTCTCTGCTCGTATTACCTTGACCGTTCTGTTCTCTTCTGCTGGACAGGCAGAGAACAGGGATTCAGTGTGGTGTCAGTCTGAAGGGGAACATCCATTATTCAAGTCAAGAGAGGAGAGAACATACCAACCGTACAGAGGAAGGGTAATTCGTTTGAGAAATCAATTGTGCAAACATGAACGGTCTGAGTACAAGAAGAAACCAACTAGAAAACTGTAGAGCCATGCAGGTTTGTGAGGAGACTTCTAGGGCTCCATTTTCATGGCACTGGAAAGACTAGCACAAGCAGCACTACGAAGTGGCATGTCCCTGACCTTGAAATGCATGTTGTTTTGGTATCTGCACCCCGCACAGCAGGCATGGCACAAAGGTGGAAGGAGAGGCAAAAGGAGACGGGAGTTCTATGCAGATGAGGCAGGAGTGAAATTACCTCTGATGGTGCACTGAGACTGCTTTATCTGCTTTCAATGTTACACACACATACACACACACACACACACACACACACACACACACACACACGATTTTTGAATAATTTTGCTGATATTTACCACTAAGGGCAAACTAAATGCGAGCATAACGGAATAAAAAAAGAAAAAATGGCATTAAACTGCAATTTTAATATTACACCCATACCGTACTAACTATATCGGTTTAATAAAATTAATCTGCAATTGCGGTAAACCATAATTTTGCCAGCGGCATCGCCGTCAACGTAAACAGAACAAAACTGTGCAACACCAAACACTGCACCAGCCTGCTTTTGACTTTCACCATAAACATATATTCAACTTTCAAAGGCAGATCATGTACTTCTGGCAGCATATTTGTAATGCTGCATGTTTGTGCATTGCATTTCTCAAAACAATGTATTGTTTCTTGCAACCTGACCTCACAGAAATATGTAAAATGACCACGACGTCCACAATACGTGCTGGTGGCTGCACTGATGTGTTATAATTATGTGCCACCACCACAGAAACTATACTCAGCAAAAAAAGAAACGTCCTCTCACTTCCAACTGCTTTTATTTTCAGCCAACTTAAAGTGATGGTTTCGAATTCTTCTATATCATGACCTCGACAAAACCCCGGCTTTTTCACCTGGGTCGAACATTGGGAGAGTTAGCGAGTAGGGTTGGTCAGCTGAATAGCTTAAGCAGCGGGCGATCACCGCGTGTAGCTCGTAAGTTACCTCACTAATAATGCCGAAATGATACCAAAGTCTACAGTAGTAGCAAATAGGTTATGCACTCATAAAACAATGGATTGGAAAGTTTGTAAGTACACCAGAAGTTTATGTAAATAACACTTGCCTGCTTGCTTCTGCTCTTCTGTTGTTGTTGTTGCTGTTAAGACGGAGTGCTTAGGGACGTCTACAAATTACAACACCGAAAAGAGATGCAACAAAAATATTTTTAATTTAACTTTTTTTTTAAAGTAAGTGCTGTAGTATAACTAGCAGGAGACAAGTAATAATTGAGGTAAGTTTGGAGACATTACCTTATTTAATCATTAAATTAATAAATATTTTTGTTGTATCTCTTTCGGTGTAGTAATTTGTAGACGGCCCTAAGCACTCGCTCAACTGCAGGTAGCAGCAGCAGCAACAGAGAGCTGAAGAGAGCAGGCAAGTGTTCATAAACTTCTGGTGTACTTACAAACTTTCCAATCCATCGTTTTACGAGTGCATAACCTATTTGTACTACTTGTAGACGTTTGGTATCATTTCGGGCATTATTAGTGGGGTAACTTACAAGATACAAACGTGGGTCCATTAGCCCCTGCGCTAAGCTATTCAGCTGATAACGTTACTCTAGCTAACTCTCCCAATGTTAGACCCAGGTGAAAAAAGCTTCTGGGGGGGTGTTTGGCTCGAGGTCATGGTGCAAAGGACCCTAGGGTGAATTACTCCGAACCATCACTTTAACATGCGTAAAACTTTGTATGAACATAAAAAAATTCAACTACTAAGAAATAAACTGAATAGTGTTACATAGACACAGAAATGGAAAAATGTGTCCCTGAACAAAGGATGGTCAAAATCAAAAGTCACAGTCAGTAGCTGGTGTGGCCACCAGCTGCATTAAGTACTGCAGTGCATCTCCTCCTCATGGACTGCACCAGGTTTGCCAGTTCTTGTTGTGAGATGTTACCCCACTCTTCCACCAAGGCTCCTGCAAGTTCCTGGACATTTTTGGGGGGTGTGGTTCTCGCCCTTACCCTCTGATCCAACAGGTCCCAAGACGTGCTCAATGGGATTGAGATCCAGGCTCTTCGCTGGCCATGGCAGAACACTAACTTTCCTGTCTTGCAGGAAATCGCGCACAGAATGAGCAGTATGGCCGGTGGCATTATCATGCTGGAGGGTCATGTCAGGATGAGCCTGCAGGAAGGGTACCACATGAGGGGAGGATGTCTTCCCTGTAACTTTTGATTTTGACCATCCTTTGTTCAGGGACACATTTTTCCATTTCTGTTAGTCACATGTCTGTGTAACACTGTTCAGTTTATTTCTTAGTAGTTGAATTTCTTTATGTTCATACAAAGTTTTACGCATGATAAGTTGGCTGAAAATAAAAGCAGTTGAAAGTGAGAGGACGTTTCTTTTTTTTGTTGTTTATTTAGGTTTAGGCACCATAACTACTTGCTTAGGTTTAGGAAAAGATCATGGTTTGTGATAAAATAAGTACAGTATGTTTGTTATGTTACTGTGTTGAACCAGGGAATTTTTGTGTCTACCATGACAAAGGATTATAATTAACTTTCCATTGGCATTGTTTCCATGGTGCCGGCACATCATTTTACCACATTAGTGTATGTGCCACCACCGCGTTATTGTGGAACCCACGCAAATTCTAGGCAAGACCCGTCCTTCGATAGCATTTACACACTACTATTGGCCAGGTGACCATGCTTACGCAAGGTCACGTAACCCGATTAGTTCAGTCCTATTCCCTGACCAATCGGCTATCCTAACCTTAAAGGTCCAATGGTTAGGAATTTCTCCCATCTAGCGTTGAGATCATATATCGCAATCAACTCTCTCACACCAGGCAGTTCAAAGTACCTATTACAGCTAAGGTAGCCTTCACGTTTATTTCTGATGACGCCGGTCTCTTGCTCTTTTCAACATCCTTTTTCTGGGCGAAGTAAATATTCATGAAAAAGGACAAGTTTGTGAACAGGTAACACAAATTTTGATAATGAAAAACTAAACACGTTACACACTGGACCTTTAACCGCTCTAGGTCAATGCCTAACTCCAACCAATCGAGCTGCTTCGTAGGGCGGGACTTGCCTAGAAGTTATGTGGGATCCATAATAACGCGCCACCACCACGTAATGCTGTGTTAAGAGGTTGTGGTGATTTCACATATTTCTTTGAGATCAGGCTGGTTTCTTGTCTAGGCCGAGCGAGTCTTGTCATTTTTTTCTGAACTCCAATACAACAGAATACAACTTGGCAATAAATAATACCAAAGTGTCTGAAAAGATTTAAAACATGGATACCTCATGCCAGCAACATTTCAAGGTAACTGAACCTTAATTTAATGCTATTTTGATCAGGAACAACTTGCCTATCACAAAACTGCTCAATGCCAGATAATTATTCATTCACTGTGCAAAACACACTCGCTATTAGTAACACTGGTAATTACCATCTTGAGTTGTATAATGCTGTGAACGCTTGCGACTTGTTGCCATGGGAATCTTTCCCATTGCTACCTTCCATCCCACATGAAGGGGACTCGGCATCAGCCTTTTCACAGCCGATCCATACACACACTGAGCAGCAATTTAGTTTCACATCAGAGCCAGCGTTTGTAGAAGGCAAGTATGTGGATCGATTGTATTTGCGGTCATTGATCAGGTAAGCATTGACCTCTGACCGCGTACAGGTCTGTGATGAAGAACTAGGAATAGCTAACTATCGATCTAAAGCTTTCTCTGATATACGCTATCTGTTTCAAATTGAGGCTAGCCTAAACCAGCAGTTAGAGCACAAGATCACGGCCTTGCTGCCGTCCCTAAAGGTTAGAAAGAAAGGAAAGCGGGGGAATCCGGCCAACACTATTTGCATTGATAAAGAGACAAAATATGCTTATCCTTTTAGAAGGAATCAATAGACAGAGGAAGGAAGGAAGAGAGGAGGGCGGAGGATAGAGGAGGACATGGAGCGATATCCATGTCAAGTCGATGTTGTGTTCGCTCTCTGACTCTCTGGGGTAATTTGGCAGTTTTAGTGGATTTTGTTTCTGCTGCCTCTGACTGAATGATGCTAACAGTGATGTTTTAAAGTTCCTTCTTGTCTTTATGAACAGAAGAGTGACTGCAGGGTGCATCCTGTTGATGAGGAGGTAACTTAAAGAACAGACTTCATGTTCCCAATTTAGCAAAGCTGGAACTGGGGATCATCAGCCCATCTGCCGATGGTTACTGGAGAACATCCGTTACTTCAACAACATTATCTAGCATTGCTGTTTCGATGTCTGTCTCGTCTCCACAGCCTACTTTGTTTAAATCAGTCCCTAGTTCAGTAGGAACAGTGAATCACTGAGTGTATTGGATTTCAGGCACTGATTAGGTTCCTAATTCAATAAATATGGGGACAGTGGTGAGTCATTTAGTACATTTACATGCACACCAAAATTCCACTATTATTCCGAATATGACAATATTCAGAATATGATACAGGTCAGGTAAAAAGCATATTCCAGTTGGATATTCCAAATAAGGCCTTTTTCCGAATATAGCATTTTCCGATTAAGATGTGCGATATTCCGGTATTATTCTGGGTTTTAGAGGCATCCTTTTGACATGTATACAGCGCATTCGGAATATGCATCTCAGTTGGGGTTATTACCGCAGTTTATGGCCTCTTGTCTGTTTACAGCTTATGGTCAGCTCTATGCGTTGCTATGGTTGCTGTACACAAACCAACCAGCCAACAGTTTGCAAGGCTGCAGACCCGATGATAAGGAGAAACACAGCTACTTTTAAACATTATCAAAGACTTGGATATCAACAGGTTTTTGGATATGCGCACACAAGATGCTGGTTGAAGGAATGAAAGAGTTTGTTTGCACGGTACAGGGAGTCTACAACTGCTGGTAAACTTTGAAAAAATCTTATTTTGCACGGCTACATGTAAACGGGAATATTAGTGGAATATTCACTTTCATTAGCCATGTAAATAGCTTAGTCGGAATATCGTCTTTTTCGGAATAAGGGCAAAAAACAGAATATTATGTGCATGTAAACGTAGTGACTGATGAACTGCGACACGACTTCAAGGCACCATGTTGATGTCATATCAACAACATACAGTATGTCCCTCAATTCAAGAAGACTTACGTTTTAATGACGTCAAAAGTAAACTGCACAAATTGTAGCTGTAACAATAATTACATGGTCTTCTTCTCAATTGTCTTCTTTTGGTGTCACTGGAACACTACTGACATTAAGACATCCTGAGGTGGACAGTGCACCACCTTTTGGACCAAAAACCAGTCTGACACACACCACAAATCGTTTGTGTCTCCCTCTTCCTTGATCAATCTCTGCCTCTCCTTTCTTGTTCTGTACTTACATTTTTGGCAGTCACAGGAGAGTTTTAATTTGCAGCCTATTTCTCTCTTAATGGCAGTGTGTGTGTTTTGTGTGTGTATATGTATGTGTCTTGTGTGAGTATTTTTTATTTACTGTACTGTAACTGAGAGAAGAAAAAGAGAAGTCAATGATGTTGGCATAATACTCTCAAGGCCCTTCTAAGGTCCTCCATGTTTTTAATCAACAGCAACTCTAACATCTAATTGATCATTAACATTTCTCCTGCTGATCCTTAACCCTCTAGGGACACCTTGCAGAACATACCTTATTATCTTTCTGTCTCTCTGTGTGTGTACCTATGCGTGAATCTTTGTGTATTTCAGTTTTAAAGCAGGTACAGTAGGTGGTATTGAGGACAGCAATTACTGTAGCTGAGGGTATTAGCAGGCTAAAAGCGCTACACCTCCTGAGGCCTGTACTATGAAGCAGGATTTGGCGTTAGCGAGCTAATTTCAGGTTCAACCCAGGATTTTCTGTATCACGAAGGTGGATCACTTGTTATCGGGTTCAATCGCCGTGGTAACTCATGCTGAACACCTAACTTGGTCGGGAGCAGGTTAAGTTGGAGATCAGAGATCAACCGGTGTAAAAGCACCGCCTTCTGACCAGTCAATACTTGATTGATAACGGCGTCACCGTTCTTAAAGAAGATCAGGCGGCGGTGCGCAGAGAGAGAGAGAGAGAGAGGTGCGCTCATAAAAGTTAAAATATTTAGAGACTGACAACCCCGTTAACATTCCCTGATGGGTATTTTTATGAAATATATATATTTTAATGGGAGGGAATTACATATCGGCTATTTGTCGGCTTCTTGAGCTGTGTGTCGCCAATGCGCACATCGGTTTGAATCATGTTTTTATATTTTTTATTTGCTCTCACGATCGCTTCCCACTGCCAGGGTTGCAACTGAAATAATAGGCTAAAGCAACGTAATTATGGTCAGATCTTGTGCTTGGCTGATGGGGAAGTGATATTGGAGTTGTGATTTAAACATCTACAGCGTCGGCTATTTTTTTTGTTTTAGGAAGCAGCGACTGTATTGCGTTTTCCCTGTAAAACCGAGTCTGTGTTCTTCATATTTATGTAGACTTATAATTTGCTCTTCTTATATATAACATAAGCGGCTCTGGTAGATGTTTGCGATTGGTCGTGGTTCACAAACACCGCCTCTTTTATGTGAACGCGCACGCCGCTGGATTGGGAAACCCTGAGTTGACTGAACTAGTTGTTAACCAGCGTCGTGATACAGCTTATGCGGGACCGCGGTTGTTAGGTTAGTGGTGGGTTCTTTTTGTCTTGTAATCGCGACTAGTAGCTCGAGCGTGACGTCACATCCGTGTCGAAAAATGAATAACCGCGGTTTGTTGCGTTCTTTTTGTCACACAATACTACGAGTCGGAGAAAAGATGGATTATAGTAACATTTTTAGTAACATTTAGGATTCTATTCACCCAGTTATTGACATATTACACACATATATTTCACAGTTTGATACATGAAAATTACGTTTTGATTAACGTTAACGTTAGGCTACTGCTCTGCTTTCTGCTCAAGACTCGGCTTAAAGCCATTGTTGTCATATAGCAACCGAGCGTCTCTAGCCAATTTCAGCTGCACAAGCTACAAAATAACTAATTAGGCGGTATTTAACTCCTAATAAGACTGTAGCGACATGCCTATAGGTAGCAGTATACAGTGCTATGTGTACGACTTCTTCATTTGGTTACAACAAAGACAAAAGTGCTTAAAATTGTAGATAACCACAATGTTTACTACATGTGATGCACGACGTAGACATCTTTGAAAGTGAGCTCGGGGTCCTCTGAGTTCAGACGACTTGACGAGTCGTAAATACGACCTCGGGGGCTTTCTTTTTGCAACTTTCGGGTCGTAACTCCGGAAAACAACTCATAAAACGACTTTGGTGGACAAAAAGAACGCACCATAGGTGAAGCCGGATAACTGAAAGAGATCCAGGGCATGTTGATCTTGCTTCGTAGTACAGGCCTCTGCTCCATGTATTAAAGAGGGTACGGGCCAGTGATAAATCCACCGTCTACATGCTACAAGAGTCTGCCTTCACTGTCACCAACTATCGACATGGCATCACCTAGCACCAAAGATTAGCCAATAGCACATTTTACTAGTAGTGCTAGTAAAAGAAGTTGTTTGGTTAAATAAATTAATTTAATTAGAAGCCATGATTAAATTTGTTTAAAAGTTGCTGCAAAAGGAATCAACAATAACATTGTAATAAAAAACATAATTTTGTGGCACTGTATCATTATTGTAAATATTTGATTTAGCTGTTATTAACATCAGAGTTTTAACTACCAAAAGAAATTGTTTGAAACTCCATCCAACAATTTTCTCAATTGAGCAATTTCTTTTGATCTGGATGCTCATATTACTTCTAATGGTGGAAGTGAACTACTGCAGCACTTTATCTGGACACGCTCATGACTCATGAGAATGCTTCACTTTAAATTTGACCTTTTATCAGTCAAAAATGACCACATGAATTATTCTGTCACTTGTGAACCCAACCTATGGGGAACACATTGCCTTCCTGTGACCAGTACCACCTGTGTTGAAATCTGTTTTATCCATGCCACGTGGCCTGAGCTGGCAAGCTACAAATCAAAAATGTGCATGTGGTTGAACACATACAGTATGTGTCCTTGCTGTGTGTTGTGTGACTATGTTGCTTGTCTGGAGTCCCATGGGTCTTAGTAGCATGGTTGTACAGTTTGACAGGTCTGTTAGTAAAGACAGATCCGCAGGAGATGTGCCTACCTCATCTACATGTGTGTTGATGAGAGTAGAAATAGCCCCATCTTTTTTTCCACCTTTCCCTTCCGCTGCCCCCCTCCCTAGCTCTCCCTTCGCTTCCTCCCTCTTCTCATTTCCTCTCCTTCCCACGTCTCCACTCATCTACGCCGTGTTACTTGCTTTTCTTTCCTTTTTCTCAGCCTCCTCCCCCCTCGTCTACACTCCAGTGTCTCCTTTTCTCCTCTCCTTTGTTTTACTTTCCTCTACTTTCCCCTTTCCTCTCACCCTCTCTCCTCCTCTGCATAGTGTGTATAGACAGGCGTGCACTTCACCGACAGCAGTGATTTATTCTGCTTAGGCAAATGAGTGTGGCTAACAGCATACTGCTCTCTTTCTGCTTCATCAGTACACATTGCACATAACACTGGAGCAGGTTGCAGCCTGTAGGCACACACATAACCCCTGAAATTGATCTAAGAGACACACTGGAGGGGTTCTTCTGCAATACAATGGACTGATGTGATTCATTCCTGTGTTTTGGATGTAGTGGAATGTGTAATTGAGCATGTTTATTGCACAGCTTGTGCCTCCCATGTAATACTGTAACTGTCTTTACAATGGCCCCCTCAGCTGGGGCCGTGGTCAGAAGAGTTGCCTTTTGCGGTCACTCACTCACTAGGCAATGCTTGGTGGACGATAGTGCTGGGCAATATGGTTAAAATCAATTTATTACAATATTACACAAATATTTTTCCAATACTCGTACATATCGATTTTACTTTGGTTGACTATGGTCTACCATGATTCTTTCCTTTGTTCAAGTACTTCTGCCTTTCTTCACTGTATCAGTGTCTTAACAAACACACAGCAAATGTTTTCAGTATGTCATGTTTTGTCAGATTTATGCGTTTCGTGCTCATTTACTTACACTACTTTTATGCAAAGGTTAAATAACGAAGATATTATCCAGTACTCCGTAGAATCAACACATTCAGTGTGAATGACTGACACATGGTGCTCAGTAAACTGGAGATTTATTTAACTGTTACACTTGTGTTTACTATTTTGCAGTTTCAGCAGAGACAAGCACAGAGAAATATTTCACTTCCAGCTGCCATTTTTGTTTGGCTGAAGAAAATATGTTGCTACTTACTACTGGTAAAAAATCTTTTGTATTGTGCAATACACAGGTTATTTAGATGTGCAAAAGAGTATTTATGGATTCTGGAAATACTTTCCAAACGGGTTTTATTCGTCCTTCTCAAAAACAGTTACAAATGTAACAATAGTAATGACTCGAGGCACAAACTGGACCTAATATTGTAGCTGTCAATACATCAAATATTCACGTGACTGCACGCAGACAAAAGACACATTTAACAAACCATAATTGTTTAGAAAAATGTGTAAAATCATCAGTCTAAGTGTGCTTGTGAATGGCTGGAGGATATCCGCGACACACATGGATGTATATATACAGTATGTGTTTGTGCGCTTAGTGTCTAGCTGATCACTTGTGTCTGTGTGAAAGTGTTAAGAGAGAGGAGGCGCTGCCCCATGGATACCTGTGACCTGGTCGACGAGGATGCGGGAGGTGATGATGCGTCCGTACTGGGAGAAGAGCTGCTCCAGCTCCTTCTGAGTCATGGTCTTGGGCAGGCCACTTACATACAGGTTGGCGTCACGGATGGAGGCTGAGCTGGGTCGTGCGTATGACACCTGTGGGAAAAGACATAGTCTTAGGGCTTGTATAAAAAAATGAGGGCTCTAGTGCTTTATTTCTCATTAACATCCTGTGGGGTTTAAATCTAAACAAGATTAAAGTGTGAGAGGTACAAGGATTGTGTGTGTGTGTGTGTGTGTGTGTGTGTGTGTGTGTGTGTGTGTGTGTGTGTGTGTGTGTGTGTGTGTGTGTGTGTGTGTGTGTGTGTGTGTGTGTGTGTGTGTGTGTGTGTATTGGAAGGGCAGGGATGCGGGTCATTGGATCCACAGGGAGGAAAATGTGACTGTGTTTTCTTAGCACACCTTGCCTTGGGGATTATCGTTGTCAGGAAAAGATTTAGCTGCTTAGAACACTGGAGAGATAACACTTGAGTCGTTTGCTGGGGAGGCAGAGGAAACTTTGTTCCCTTGAGTAAACCACAGGTGTTTTACTTTGAAAAGACAGTTCAGGTAGCCAGGGGAACAGGATTGATAGTAATAGGAGTCTGACAAAAAAGTCTCTTCATTCACCCTATTAATTCCCCTATAGTGAGTTAAAGGTGAACGAATAAAAAAGGTAAGAGTTAATATGTTGTTTTTTCAGTAGGCTATTTAATTAAAGTGCTCATATTGTGCTCTTTGGCTTTTTCCCTTTATTGTGCGACATATCTTTTTTTGTGCACGTTATAGGTTTACAAAGTGAAAAAGCCCAAAGTCTACCCCAAAGGGACTTACCATCTCCAACAGAAAACACTCCAGCCTTTACTTCAGGGACGAACGTGCGTCACTTTGTAACCCCCAATTTCCACCGGCTGCATAACGGCTCCGGAATGGCGGCGGAGTCATTAGGTTTTCATTAAAGTCAATGTGTGTATTTCCACTGACTGCAGAACGGCTGCGTTCCAACTGCGTCCCAGCTCCGGCGGTCCGCAGCCCTCCGGAGCAGATACGCAGAGCTTCTATTTTTGCCGGACGCCAGAGAGCTCCGCAGCAATTCAGCACACGGCAGATAGTGCGGGACAGGAAGTCAAGCACAGAAACAAAATAAACATCCGGTGAATTTTCAAAATAAAATAAACCGTGCTCACGGCGGATCATATTTCCCTGCACTACACCATGAAAGCACAGCACAGAGTTGTTTCCCCTCTACTCCTCTGGAAGGAAACAAACTGTTGTTGGTTTTGACGGACGGCGGAGCATGCAGCAGACACGCAGTGGAGCTGGTCCGCAGCCGGTCTGCATCCAGTGGAAATCCGGAGTTACCCGCGTTATAATGCTCGCCTAGCTGCTAGCATGGCACGCCCTCATACTCTGCTTCTGACTGGCTGGCAGTGCTTACCTAGCTACTGCGCATGTGCGACTCGCAACAAAGATGGGATAGAAGTGAGATGTCTCACTCTGTAGCTAAAACAGAGAGCTCAACACACAAGGTGAAAAGAGGAGCTGCAGCAATGTGTAGTACAACAAAAATATGGTGTTTTTTGAAAATTAAACCATGTAAACCTATTCTGATATAACCTCTAAATACAATTATGAACCTGAAAATGAGCATAATATGAGCACTTTAACACATTAGCAATGAGCCTAATATTAGGTAACCAAGTACCATTTAGTCTTGCAAATCCTGCAGAGTGGATTTTACAGGTTTATAGTTTTTATATATATATATATATATAAATAGTTTTATTAGGCAGGTATACAGTATGAGTAAAACCTTTAACATTACTCCACTGCAGAGCATCTGTCCTGCATTTTTTCGAGGATTAGTACTAGAAGTAAATTGTTTGCTTTTGTATCCCTTCTGACTTACATCAAATGTGCTGTAAGAACACCTGCAACCATACACATACTCACACATGCTCATACAATCCAGTACAGTCTTGCCCTTGCAACAATCTCATGGACAGCAAATCTCTCAGATGGAGTAAAAAGACTTCCTCATGTTACCACTCACCCACACAACCACACGTATACTGTGTATGAATGTCCTCTCTAATGGTGCAAATGGGGATGACTGGATAACTGTCTATACTGTGCTGTGCGGCTTCCAGCGGCAGCTCTCTACCAATGAACCTTCACTTGTCAAACGTTATCCCCAACATCCTCATGTGTAGACCCAATTTTGCTCAAGCGAAAGTTGCTTAAATCCCATTACTACTGCTGCCGACTGGAGAAGCTTTCCCTTGCAGTACTTTCATTACCTCTGACATGTGGAGACATAAGCCATCAAATAAGGTTAAAGTCAGGCAAATATGGTGGATATGCAGTCATATTCTTGAGCAACAGCATGGAAATCCTGCTGCAATTTTAACAGTGGGAGAATGGGATTGGGAACAGCTGGCTTTCCCCATTTCTCACTTTTCTCTCACACATCTTCTCCCTTTGGCCTCTCTGCTCAGCTCCTCTGTCTTCCTCTTCCTCTCTGCATCCTTCGCTGCTGGGATCTTTTCCTTCTGCTTCCTTCCTGCATGCTGGTTCACGAAGCCTTTCTCTCTTCCAGATTCTGTCGCTTTTTGCTCTTCTTTTCTTCTCTGTGCAGCTCTCCCTCATTTTCTCTCCTTGTCAGCTAACTCCAGATGTCTAATCCATCAGCACCTCTTCAAGCTGTGAGCGGTATTGTGTACAAGTGTGGTGTGGCGCGTGTGTGAAACAGTGTGTGTGCAGAAAAGTTTTTTTAAAAATTGTGTGAGATTATGTGCATGCATGTCACTGTGAGCTCTTCTCACCTTTGGCATGCTGCTTCCCCTCACACCTCAGTAGGAAAGCAGCATCACAGCCATCCTTGACAAAATCTGAGGTGTCATGGAGGAGAAAACCGCAGCAGCGAAACCAACTCAAAGACAGAGACACACATCGCCTGAGAGCATGTGAATCTCTGGGCCAAGTGTTTCCTCACAAGTGTAGTGGCAGAGAGTAGGAAGGGTGTGACATGAAAGAGCGCCAAACTTAATTTTAGAATTACCGTGCTGCCTTTTAATTTACCTTGTTACCTTTAGGGTATTTCAGTCTGTTGTGGAGAGAGAAAGCAAGGAAAGAGTGTAGTGGGAGGAAGGAAATGAAGAGTGAAAGAGCGATAGCACCAGACAGAGATGCAGAGTTGTCTTCTGTCATTACAAGACCGCCTTTATCTCAGGAACAACTTGAGGCAACCTCTTGTGTCACGAGAGTGTGACGGTGAAACTCTGACTGCTACACTCAAAGACCTCATGAATTCCACGCTACGTAAATGCCCTTCAACTTTTTCTAGTCTTTATAATGAAAAAGCCAACTTTCACTTGAGTCTCCATGTTGCTTTTCATTGTATTGCTCATATTATTAGGAGCAGTGCTCCTGTAATGCTGATGTGTGCGCTCTCACACACAAGCAAATTCACCCGGTCTTTTGGTTCATACAGACACTTGAAATCGTGGCTCAATGAGAGCCCTGCTTTGCTGAAACTGTAGGTTGCAATGACCAAATCATACATATGTGCATATGGAACACACACACACACACACACACACACACACACACACACACACACACACACACACACACACACACACACACACACACACACACACACACACACACACACATATCCATCCATCATCATCACATCAAACCACCACAGATTCCACCTTAATGAACCAAAATGTACACACTTATATTTACTAATACAACACATGCAGAAAACACACATCACACACAAATCACATGTCTTTTTTCCGTGGCATAAGTTAGACAAGAGCCAGTATGCTCTGCTGAACCAAGGCCAGGCAGCGTACATTGTCTGGGGAATAGAGGGATTCCCAACTACAGGATAATCCCATCCTATTAGATTAGATTAAATGACAGAAAGCGAGAATCCAGGGATTATCACTGAGCAAAAGATTACTGCCCAGTTTAAAAGCAACAACATATCGGCAGGCACAGAAAGGACAATAGCGGAGGATATGAGAGAGGAGAAAAAAAGATCAGCAGGAAGACCTATATGTTAATGTTAACAATTTTTAGTCTTCAAAATATACCACCAAGCCTGCACATTAGCCATTAAATGCATTAATTAATTAATAACTCAATTATTTTGGAAAACATGCAATGATTGACATGTTTCTTATATATTTACCTTTTTAATGTGTCTCTTTGATTTAGATGGTCTTTTTTTATTTCTGAGGCTCATGCGTGTTAATCCCATTTTGCCCTCCAGCTCATTTACTAACAGCATCACTGACTAAAAGGGCTTTGCGATAGAAGAAAGCAGCCTTATCATTTAAGTTTAGCATGACCTGCACAACTTCATCATCATATGACTTTACGTTATTATCTAGCAATTGATTTTTATATTTTGCAGTGATGCAAATAGTTAGTTGAAAAAATACTGTGTATTTGTAATGGAAACAACAACAACTTGTTTAGCTGTACATGGTGTCAGTTACCTTGATCGTTTTGGTCTGAAGTCTGAGTCCATTTAACGTGTTGATGGCTTTCTCTGCGTCCTTTGGATCGATGTAGTTGACAAAGCCATAGCCCAGACTCTGTCCTGAAATGCCAGAAAGAAGAAAAGAAAAGCTTTTAAAATGTTTTCTCCATTACATTAGTTTGTTTCTTCAATTTGCTCACTGACAGCAAGAAAACATCTTAATTTATACTCATTATCATATGTCAAGATGTGAGGGGAGACAGAGACACCCCTCGTTATTAGAAGAGAGGGATAAAGGTTTTGTAATTTGTAATGTGGTACCATATTTCACACTCACTAATAGTTATTTCTCTTCTATATTTGGCATCTTGTATTATGTTTTTGAAATTGTTGGTAGTCTAAGGACAAAAAGCTAATGTTACATTTAGACTACTCCTACATTAAAACTAAAAATGATACCCAGCCCTTGCTCCCATCCATAGTCACAATCTTGGATATCATTCATCTTTTCCTCGAAAAATCCTTTGCAACATCTTTTCATCACTACTGACAAGATCACAGTGACTCCTGCCCGGAGCACCAGGAGTCTTGGTGTGATTTTTGTCAACCATGTGTCATGTGAATCCTGCTCAGTTGCCACAGCCCTGCAGATTTGTACTCTACAACATCTGATGGATGAGACAGCTTATTTCCGGCTTTGTGTACTGTACCCTTATTAAAGATCCTTCTCACTACTCTGTTCAAATAACACTTAAAAAGGTCAGCAAATGACCATTCAAGAGATAATCCAGGTCAAATATAAAAAAGAAAACCTCTCTACCTGATAATCTTATTGAATAAGGAATGTGTCGATCTTTGCACTCCATTATTGGCTGCTTGTTATAGTGGTGATCTCGGAGCTTGAGGGAATCTACTAATGCATTTATTTTAAATAGCTCAACATAGAAGTGTCAACGACTGATTAATAGACGAGTTATGAATCAGAATCAAATTCTCTCTGAATTAAGTGAAACTTGAATCAGCCACAGCAAATAAGTATCACAGTGCGTACAAACAACCTATTTGTTACTGTCTTTGCAGCTGTACACACAGAGCGAAAAAAATACCACCCCCTTTTCCCTCTAAGCTCAAAATGTCTTTCGATAGCAAACTCCCTTTGAGTGTAAAGCAAGCCTGACATCTCCCAGTGTTTCCCCGACAGATCAAGGCTTTGAACAGGCATAGGACTTTAAGCGGACGCCTCCAGCCTTCAGGGCCTTCAGTCGGCTAGTTTTCAACAAACAGCCGCTATCCACTAACGCCACACATGCACAAAGAGAATCCCAGTCAGTTAAAGAGGAGCTGCATGCACATATTCACGCTAATGGGAACAGACCGCGGTTAGTCAGAGACAAAGTGAATCACAAAATATGGAGCATGGCTGTTTCACAAAATAAATACATTTGGGCTATGGATATCATAGGCACAGAACGGCTCAGCAGCGAGCAGTGAAAGGGCCAGGAGGGACTTGTAGTCCTAACTTCAAACAGCTGATGATTTTCTCTTCTTCTCTCCGCTCCTCCCTCTTCTCCTTTGGATTAACTGTGGATTATCAGACGCTCTCTATTGTTAATTAAAAACCTGCCATCCTGGAGAGACTACTGCTATTTTTAACTAACCCTCCTCTCCTCCCTCTCCTCCTCCTCTCTAACTCTCAGCTGACATCAGGTGTTAAGTTTGGCAGTTTAAATATAACTCCTTATAAATTCCTTCTTTGTGGCCTGTCTTTATTAAATAGTGTACACACAAAAGTGACAACAAATAATGAAGAGAAAGAGAACGTGGCAAAATTAATTAATTGAATTGAAAAATGCATGTACTGTAGCTTTAGCTTGCCAATAAACCGAGAAAGGCCATGAACAGTATTCTAAATTGCAGTAGTGTACATTATGCTGATGAATTAAACATTTCCCCCCAAATAAATATGTTTAAACATTTCAAACTATCTGTTCATAGGGAATGTAGGTGCATTCCAGATGGGGGCAACAGCTGTAACGCTCCCCTACGGCATTCGCCATCTCTCCCACCCTCGCCTCCCACTTTCCCATCACCTTCCTCACCCCTCTCCCTCATCTTCAACAAGAAATGTGAGGTTCGACGAGCGCAGCTACCAGAGGGGTTAGCTGACAATGAAGTGTGCTGGCGAAGAGCACTCATGCAGGGCAATTGAGATGGGCTGGCTGGAGCTTAATGGTACCTAGACACTTAGCACTCATGGAGTAGTCCAGGCAGCCAAATGGGGCCAAACTGGCAGCCATGGACGCTGCTGCTGTGTGACGGAGGTCCAGGGGGGGCAGCCTCAGTGTAGGTTGAGTGTCTGTGTGTGTGTGTGGGCGCGTGTGTGTGGGCGCGTGTGTGTGGGCGCGTGTGTGTGGGCGTGTGTACAAGTTTTACATGTGAGTCAGCAATGGGTTACAGTCTTGCAACAATGATTAATTTGACTTCAGGCCTGTATTCAGCATCTGCTATATGTAAATGATGTGTTTATGTAAGTTTGTGTGTATGCACTTTTCACGAGTGTGTATGTCGTATACATGGGGAGCTTATCTGCCCGCCCCCACTCCTTCTTCACTCCATCTTTGGCAAGGCTGAGGGCCTCCAGGCTGGAGGAAAAAGGGTGGGAGCGAGGCTCGCTGGCTGGCAGCATTCCCCAGGTGAGTGGGGAGATGAGGGGAGATAGAGGGAGACATCTGCCTGCAGCATCAGGAAAGCCCCGGGAGGGGATTCCACCCTTCCACCAATCATTTCCAGCCTGCTATGGAGCAGCTAACAGCAGGGAGTCACCAACTGGCTGCCTGGAATCTGCACGGATGGGTGGGAGACGCCAACGCACCACACAGATGTAAACAAGCGCACACACGTGCAAATAAACATGTAATCACTCAATCACAGAGGCACACGCAAACAAACACAAGCAGTGAAGAATGTCCTCGCAGCAGGACAGTGAGGAGTGGAATGGCTGGCAGTTAACCAGTGAATGTATTATTGTTCATGTGTAGAGGTGGTTATCGTAGTTCCTAAACCATTTAGTGAATGTCAACACTGAACAGATGAAGAACACAGTCTATTTCTATCTTTTATCAAGTGTATGCACGAGCAATCATATAGACCAGTGTTTCTCAAATATTTTTCAATATTGAACCCCCTTTTGAATTGTTATTTTAAGCAAAGTACCCTCTGACCAGTGCAAAACATTTTTGGTAGAAAAAAAAGTTTATATAAAGAGGTACAATACAGCGCTGGCAGTAATAGATAAACAACAACCTTTATTAAACAAAAACATTTAAATTAGGGCTGTCAGCATTAACGCGTTAATCGCGATGCGATTAAGGCCCGAGCATAGCACGTTTATTTTTTTTAATTGCCATTTATTAATTTATGTTACACTTCACTCAACTTCGCGTCGTGCCTAAGAGGCTATTATTTTGACCCTTTGCAGCACCTTTACTTATCGTGAAGCTGCCATACTTCCTCGTAACACATCCTACTGCTGCAGACTGCAGGCATGATGGAGAAATGCAGCAGCAACACAATTCTGAATGGCGCTTTTTATTTTCCAAAACTCCCGGACGGCTCGTAGACGAGTCGAAAGCCATGTGCACATTGTGTAAAGCCGGATTAAAATATCACCGAAGCACGTCAAGCTTGAGCTACCACCTAAGAGCTAAGCATAGTACAGTTAACGTGACTCAAGTTGCTGCTAGTGAGGATTATCTACAGAAATTCAGCGATTAATCGTGATTAAAGTAAATTAATCGTTTGACAGCCCTAATTTAAATGCTACATTTCAAATGTTTAGAATCCATCACTTTGTTCATTCATTATTATAGTATAATTATTTTAGAGTCATATTTTTAAATTAGCATTTTTGCAAAAAAAATTCACGTACCCCCTGCAGTACTCCAAGGTACCCCTAGGGGTACACGTACCCCCATTTGAGAAACACTGATATAGACGGAGGTATTACTGTAGGCAGTTATCCATCTGTAACCTACAGTATGCATGCAGACAGTGTAGTTGGCTTCAGCCTGTCACAACGCCTGCCCTGCCCTGTCCACCTCAGTACTCCCCAGCAGGATTTGCCTTGCATGCTGCCTGCATTTGGATCACACCATCACAGTGCCCCGCTCTGTTCTGGCTCAACACACCACGGTTAAGCACAGTTTAGTTGCGTTTTAAAATGGCTCAGCATCATTTAACCTAGCATGGTACCTAATTGGAATGCAGGATAAGACCAGCTCAGGCTGCAACACACAACACCAGACAAAATGTATTTCCATAACGTAAAGACAAAGCAAAACGTGATATTGCTAAAGCTGTTTCTAGCCACGCATTAAATGTTCTTCAAGATCAAGTTTTACAGTAAAAGTAATTTTTAAAGTCATGTCTAAAGTGTGTACATCTATCAAAGTTGCTAAACTGCTGCTGATAAAGTAATTTACAAACAATTGAGCATTTTTATACCCATGTAAATGCTGTTGAACAGAATAAAAAAAATATGTGTATGGGACATTACCTAATATTGCGTCCCTCATAAATTTGTCACAGGAGTTAATCCTTTTAAAAGACAGTTTTCCTGTGAAAACTCTAAAATCTCAGTGGTAGACTTTCTTCTGGTATTTTATAACTTCAGAAAAATAACTTCAGAAAGTACTGCATCTGAGGCAATACAGAGAAGCTATTAAAAATGCATGATAAATAGCCTCTAATGGGGTTGTAGCTAACAGAAAAATCAGCCTTGTGCTGATCAATTAGCTTAATGGATACATTAACTTATATATTTTAATTGTCAATTAAAACCAAGAACCCAAATGATTCATTGCTTTCATAATGGCCTTTTAATGAGGTTAGATATTCATTTGCCTGTGATTCGTCAGCTGCTTACAGTGCCGATTGCAGATTGTGCAACAGTTGTAACGACTTAAGAAAATGTTCGGCAGCAATGAAAGGGCGCTTCTTAATAAAATTATGTTAATGTAATAATGGCAGAGGTCTCCCCAAATGGGATTTATGTGAAGTATATTAATCTAAGAATTGTGGTTTGTTAATGATATTATATTGTATGGGTGAAGTATTATTATTTTTTTCTCAAACACAAGTTGTTTTAAAAGGGTAGGCAATATAAGCAAGAGCTTCAGCCTACACCTGTTTCAGACTAATATTTTTCTTAAATGCATTGTTGCTGGTTGACTCTATTGTTGTTGCTGAAAGCCAGTCTGAAATAAACTTAAAACTATGTGTATGCACCTGTACATCCGAAGCTGATTAAATGACCACTATACTGTAGCACTGCAGCGTTTTATCATATAGTGCCACGTCCCGTTTCACTAACAGACTAACCACATGGGGTGGGGGAGTGAGGAGGTGGGGGCTAATTTGAACCCATCTCTACTCTTTTGGCAGTGCTTGTGTACAATCTGACATAAATTGTATGGAGAGGTGGGCATGTTTTTCAGTGGTAAAATCACTGCTATTTCTAGTGAGTAGCTCTTTGGTGAGTTGGCGAGGTGTTATGACTAAGCCATTATTTGTTTCCTGAGGAGCAGCAGGTTGCTCAATGTGTGAGATAAGAAAATGAGTGTACTTGGAGCGGGTGTCCTGTCTGCTGGCCCCACTATGTAATTTCACCTTTCCTTTCCCCCTTCTGCACATGCGCACACACAAACACACACACACACACTCTGAATATACGAGTTCAATCAAGTTAAACATATTCATCATGTACAAAACTGTGAGGCGCACAGTGAGGTAAACAATCATATGCTGTAAGGTCACGGTGCATATAGTAAGAGACTCTAGTTGCATATTGCCTGTCATTATTTTGTGCTTTTTTTGTTATATTATGTGACTAAGAGCCCTGTACTGCAGACATGAAAGCATCTTCATCTCCTGTTATCAGCAGACAAGGCTCACACAACACTATAGACTTTGATCTAGAATGCTGCCAAATAAATGCATAGCAGCAAGAACCTTCTATTTCGCTATGTACCTTCCTGCAATCTATTGTTCTTGATACTATTCCCTGAAAGTGTAGCTGTTCAGTACAAAGTTAATTGAACAGATATAATGTTTTACTTGGAATAGAGGTATTGTGTAGTTTTTTGATACACCTGCCAACTTGTTTAAATTTAAAGGTCCCATGACATGGTGCTCTTTGGATGCTTTTATATAGACCTTAGTGGTCCCCTAATACTGTATCTGAAGTCTCTTTCCCGAAATTCAGCCTTGGTGCAGAATTACAGCCACTAGAGCCAGCCCCACAATGAGCTTTTCTTAGTATGTGCCATTTCTGTGTCTGTAGCTATTGAGGAGGAGAGAGGGGGGGGGGGGGGGCAAGGTGGAGGGGGGGGGTGTGGCCTTGACCAACTGCCACTTCGTTCGTTTGAAAGCCATGATGTCTTCTCTCTCATGGGTGGGGCAAATTCTCTGGGTGGGCAAAGCAGAGAAAGGGGAGGTAACCTTGCTCCTTATGACCTCATAAGGAGCAAGATTCCAGATCGGCCCATCTGAGCTTTCATTTTCTCAAAGACAGAGCAGGATACCCAGGGCTCAGTTTACACCTATTGCTTTTTAGCCACTGGGGGACCATAGGCAGGCTGGGGGAACGCATATTAATGTTAAAAAACATAAAGTAAAATTTTCATGCCATGGGACCTTTAAAAAAAGTCAAATGTTTTGACGTCATTGGGCAAAAAATCCATAATAATCTTTCATCATATTGTAATTCAAGTAGTCTGAGAGAAAATTAGACTTGGCTCTTGTTTTCAGGCTTTACAAAATCTAGCCTGTGACAGGAGACTCTCGCTAATCATGGGTTATTTTAGAAAGAGAGCTTTCCTATTGGTTGTTCTACAAATGCAGATGTGTGTGCATGTCATTCATTCAATGGCATAAATCCTACAGAAAAAGTTGCTATTCCAGCATTGGCAATATCTGCCTACACTGCAAAGCAACCAAATAAAAGTAAGACGGACTTCTCAAAAAGAGTCTAAAAGAGAGTCTGACAATAAACATAATAAAACGTGTCAATATTTGAGAAGCATGTCAGAGAGAGAGAGAAAATGTTGCTAATAGTTTCTGCTTACCGTAGCCAAAGGCTCACGGCTGCGGCTAATAAAAGTTCATGTTTATGTACCTAGCCAGAGCCTTGAATCACAGTACGTCACCTAAAAGGGCTTTACAGGCCCACAAGTTTGCAAAGAAAACAGGACAGTAATTCTCGTAGAATTGCCGATATATAATGGCATCGGGATCACAATCACGATCTGGATGAAGCATTTGCATATGCTCGTATGGTGGGAGGGGCTTAGAACGGAAAGGGGAGAGCTGCAGAAGGAGGGCAGTATTTTCAAATGTTGGCGTTTTCTTAACTTTTTCCATAAAACTGCTTACCCCAGCTTTAAAGCCTATAAGTCTCACCACCGTCAGCAGTGAAGTTTGTCATTCAGAAATCATGGGAGAACAGAAGCATCAAAAAGGGGTGAGTGGCAGCTTTTAGAGATCATCAGGGCTATGAGCCGATGATGCTAACACACCTTGAGAGGACCAGCCCCTTCTCCTCAGAAACAGGCAAATCCTTTTGGTCAGTCTTGAAGTTAGCGTCATTTTAAGATGAGGCGGAAGGCAGAAAAAAACATTTCAATTTGTCAAAATAAATGTGTCACACTCACTGCTTCCAGGCTCTCCCATCCTCTGACGTTTTGCCCCTTGCTGCTCAGCAACTTGAGCGAGTGCTATTTTTGATGGGCTAGCGCTCCCAAACATTTGAAAAGGTGCCCTGTCACCAGCTTCATGTCAAAATACACTTACCTTAAAGAGGGTCAACTCCATAGGAAATAGGGAGAAGGAGTTGAGTGAGTTTTCAAAAAGATTAATACAAAGAGAACAAAAGACTACAGTGCCTCAAATACTAGCAGTACAGTTAGAGCATATCATGTGGCATGTATTGAGCCCGTTTAAATAACTAAATTCATAAACAGAGCCACGTCCCCCGCACACATGCATCTACTGTAGATCCCTCTCCCACTCACTCATTCAACACATCTTTCCCTCCTGGGTTGCCAAGGTAGCAGCCACTGTTGCAGTCAATAGGCTCCCACTCTCAGTTCCCAAGGCCCTGCTTCCACCAACACACACACACAGACACACTTGCCCACGTAGAAGCTCAGGGACAAACACACGTAAACCACCCCCTCGTGGTGGCTCCCTGAGCCTTGGGGTCAGTGGACTGCAGCCTGCAGTGTGTGGGCTGGTTGGCTGGCTGTGCAGCTAAGAAATAGAAGGCAAGCTGACAGAATGAGAAGCCCCTTTAAGTCTTGGATAACCCTGTTACGTCAGGATTGCGGAGCCTACACTGCTGCACCTGCTTTAGACTGGAGGGTCGGAGGGCAAGGAACCAGGCTTGAGGCACATTCAGCCTCTGGATCTAAGGCTGACAAAAGGGACAGCAACATCTGTGTTCCATGTAAAGGGCACTCGGAGTGGAATTAGAAGGGACAGAGGCAGTCTGAAGTTAGGGTCACAAGAGGAGCAGTGGAGCCAAGCAAGCTCTCAGGGCGTCCAACTCTGGGTCCTTAGCAGAGGGAGGAGGAGATTGAGGGTTGGTGCTAAGAGGAGAGAGACAGGACATTCTCGGGACCTGGGACTCTGAAACTTTAATGTGTGTCTGCCTGCTTGTGTCTGCACTTCTGAGCTTGGCAGCTCTCTTAATACCTGGCTTTAGAGATGTCAAATCCTTTTTTCATCTCTTTCCCTGTCAGCTTTGTTCACACTATCTCCAGCCTTCAGCCCATTTCAGGTTCAGATAAATGCAGCCTGTATATGAAATTTTAACACTGCGCCAGATCTTCCTCGGGATGATTTTGGTAAGGAAAAAGTATGTAAAAAGTATGTAATGGTTAGTCACCACAAAGAACAACACTGCATTTGTGTTGTTTACGTGTTTTGGAAGGTGTGAATTGGTCTCATCATAAGACAAATAGAGGAATAATAGGAAGTTTTGTTCCCATCACTCTAGTAATGATGTGAAAACAGCTTGGCTTGCAATCTGAAGTACAAAGGGAATTCACTTTGCTCCCAAACGTGTTGTCAATGTATATTTTAGTAGCAACAAAGAGATGTGGGTAAACTGAGGTTTCTATGGTGAATATTTGATCTGCTTCTGTTAGACTGACAGACCTTGTGCAGGAGCTAAGCTCCACCCGTCTGTCCTCGCAGATCAGGGTTAGATGCATATTTTATGTTTGCAATACTTGTGGGTGCACTTGATGTTCCATAACAAAAATGGAACGACAATGACACTAATGGAAGTTTGCTGCCTGAAACGCAGGCTTGTGCGTGCAAAGCACACCAAATCCAGCAAACCTGAGATGTTTTTTGCACCTACAGTATATGGAATATGGTGTACCTGTCCTTATGTAAGAATTGGGTTTGCAGCAGGCATTCACGTGGTACTGAAGCTGCTGTCTGTCAGAGGTGCTCTGGCTTGATCTACTCCACAGCTGACATCACAGTCCATCCATTTTTCATTGCCAACATCTGCTTGGCTTGCTACATTGTCACTATGATTTGCATCAGCTCCCCAGATTCCATGTATAAAACCAACACATGGAAGGTGACTAGAGTAGTGTGCACCAAAGGCTTCAGTCGGTGTGCTTAGGGATGACGTCTTTAGAGGGTTTTATGTAGACATGACGATTGTTTAATCTGCATAAACAGAACAAAAATGCTGCTCCCATTATGGAAAGGTGAGTAGAGTTAGCTGCTCAAAGCTGGCAATAAGCAAATGCTGTGACTAAGTAAGGAAAAGGGTAACACAGGCAGCCAGAACAGGGCAGACATATAGCAGCTGGTAAACATGGTAAGTTGTTTACTAAACAAGCAAGTAAAATATATCTATTTATAGTAATGGTACTGAGCTTTTGGCTACTGTAATTATTGGCACAACATAGGAATCCCCAAAAATAGTTGTCCACGAAAATATAACACCTCACCCGCCCCAACTGCAATCAATTATTGTACCAGCATGGAAAGCCTTTTCTGCTCTTTCGTGTCATTATGAAAACAAGTGCATTAATTTCTCCAGCAGAAATGCAGCTGATGCAGAAAAAATATTTTAAAGAAAGACTTACTGAGAAGGTACAATTTCATTTCTGTGGCATGTATATATGTTCATGAGTGCTGATTCAGTATATTGCAAAGTTCATATTATCTAGCTCTCAATAATGGAATGCATGTTTGTTTCTTCTCTGTAAGGAGTGGTTGCTTCCACTGTTGCTCAATATGAGCGTTCACACTGGCAACTTGCAGCTTAAATAGACGTTTTTAATAAAGAAAAGATGAACAGAGCGCTAACAGTGGAACCATCTACAGTGTCTCAAAGCTGTCATGCCCTTGATATAAAGCATTTGTACATGTTGCATTCTTTGTGCCTACAATGCAGGAGGACAAAAACTACTACAGTATACGCACTTAATTTAAACAGCAAAGCGTTTAAAATATCTTGTCTTTAAGAAGACAGGCAGACAGGTGGAGGCTTGTGGCATACTGTATGTGCAAGTTTGTGTGGGCTTCAGCTAGGTGCATGTAAGCTAGCCTTAAATAAAAGATTAACCTGCATGTCCCTGCTGTGTTATGAGAGCACCAGACAGGTAGGTAGGTAGTTGTGCAAGCAGGCAGGAAGGTAGGCAGGCAGGCAGGCAGGCAGGCAGGCGGGCGGGCGGGCGGGCGGGCGGGCGGGCGGGCGTGTGGAGAGCAAGAAAGACACCCAGAGGTGGCTTTTATACAAGCTGAAGTCAGCCAAGGTGACAGACAGAGCTGGAGTGTCTACGCCTACCCTCACCCACCAGAGCCTCACGCCACGCTGCAGTCATTGGAGCTGACAAGAGCAAGTCCACAGGAAGCTGAGGACCTGTCTGTCTCTCGTACCTCTGAGAGGCTCATGTGCTCACACCTTATCAGCAAACGCATACAGGTCAGTTAAGCTGCAAACACTGATAGCATGAGATGCAAGCAAGCAAATACTGATGAATGATTGAGTGCATTTGTCTGCATTTCAAGTAGTAAAGCTAAAACAAAAGTACCATACAATGCAGTTCGTTGAAGTGAAAACTGAACTTCAATCTGGTAATGATAAAATATTGAAACTATATTTTTATTTAAATGTTCAGTCAGTGAATTTATTTAACTTCTTAAACTTTGTTCTATTTTCCTCATACTTTTCACACAGCATAATAGAATATGAAGGCCTTAATATTCCTAGCAATATGAATAATGTGTAAGTACAGAACACAACTATCCTCAAGATATTCTGAAGTTTCCTGCTGAAATTTCAACATAGTAAAACATTTCCTTTACTTCCTTAATCTTGACTCACTCGAATAAAAAGTCTAATTATTAAAGTGCAGTTGAGGCCACATATTTAAATACACCTGCCCTAACAACATTTAAGCAAACATTTTTTACAACTCCACATACAGTATTTCATGTAACATTTCATGAGTTAAAGGTATTCTAAGCGATGTCGCGCGTTTTTTAGGCTACAACATTTTTTGTCACATACAGCAAACCTCTCCTCACTATCCGCGAGCTTCCGGTCCCCTGAACACACTTTAAAAAAGACTCGGTCTCTGTAGACAGCCTAGGTCCACACACGCCAATAAAAACAAAGTGGTCCAACCTGGACCACAAAAACATAACAAACCATGTTCCAGTGTTCAGCCAATAACCGACAAGAAGGATTTGGGGTAGGGTTTGGGGTGTGTGTGTGTGGGGGGGTTAGTTCGCTGAAGCACAGAAGGGAGGGGGAGGGGACGGGATGAGGAGGAGGGAGGGGTGAGCTAGTCTCGTTTTGTTTGAAAATACTTTGAACGTCAACTAGATTAATGTCACACATCGCTTAGAGCACCTTTAAGTCAATAGGGTATCTACTGTATTTCTATGAGATAATTATAAATATAGTAATAGCCAAGAAAGAACTTTATTTCAGCTTTCATTTACTACCACAGATTTTTAGTGGGTCAAAAGTTTGAATACACCAAATTCACTATCTCTTTAAACTGTATGATTCCAGAGATTGATGGAATTACTTTTGGAAGCTTCTGATAGGCTTATTGTCATTATTAGAAGCTCACTTGGAATGTACCTGTGTTATAATGAGTAAACCTGTATTTAAGGACCTACTCTTAGAGTCAGCATTTCTTTTGCAATTGATACGATGGGAAAATCCAAGCACTTAGCCAAGACCTCAGAAAAAGAATTGTAGCCCTCCTCAAGTCTGGTTACAATTTCTAAGCGACTAAATGTCCCACGAGCATCTGTGAAAAACATTGTACGCAGATATAAAATCACAGAGCCACAGAGTCAATAAATTGTACAGGAAGGAGGAGATACTGTAACTATCTCCTAGTGCTGAGCAAACCTTGGCCTGAAAGGTTCAACTGAACCCCAAGAGGAGCTAGTAATGGAATGTTGTTTGAGAATGTTTTCAGATGATCACCAGGACGGTTGGATTTAGGAAAACAATAACGGGACGCAGGACAACAACGGCACGGTTGGGTTTAGGAAAAGAAGAACCAATCTCCCTATGTGGATTTTCGGCCTTTCATACTACTCGCTACGGTGTAAATTGACACGCAATCGCAAGGTAATGTAAGTCAATGGAGCTCCAAACGGCGTTGATAAACACGCTATAAAGCGATTATGTATCTTGATTTTGATGCCAAAATTGTGTCATACATACACTACTTAATGAGATGAGTCTGTTGGTCAGATGAGACAAAAATGTAACTGTTAAGAGTCAGAATAATAAGCGCTATGTGTGGAAGAAAAAGGGTGAGGCTTTCCATCCAAATAACACCATCCCAAACTGTGAAGCAAGGGGGTGGGAGCTTTATGTTGTGGGGTTTAGTCCTGCAGGTCGACCCACAACCCGTGGTTTGGGCGGGTTCCGTAAGCTTACTGGAAAATATCGCAGGCTGTTCAAAAAGTGACATGCCAGCGTGCGTGAGTGCAGAGACAGAGAGAAAGGGAGAGACAGAGTTAATTTCTTTAATGAAGGGTTGTTTTGCTGGGTGAGTGTTAAAAAACCCTGACCCGAGCATTACTAGTGGGGTTGTTGTGCTGGAAATTGGACTGGTACACTCAGAAAATAGATGGCATGGTGAGGATAGAAGAATATCTGCAAATACTCAAGCAACATCTCAAGACATCAGCTAGAAATTGTCAAGCTCTGTCGTGATTAGGTCTTCCAGCAGGACAAAGATCCTAAGCATTCCGCCAAAGTTGTGCCACATGGCTCACAGACAACAACGTAAAAGTAGGAGTGGCCATCACAAAGCCCTGAACTGAATCCAATTGTGAACTGAACTGAAAAGGCGTGTCCGACGATGATGGCCTACAAATCTAACACATTCTGTCAGGAGGAATGGGCCAAAATTTCATCAAAGTATTGTGAGAAGCTTGTGGAAGGCTACCCAAAGTGTCTAATTTAAGTGAACCAATTAAAAGGGAATCTCACGAAATACTAAGTGTCTTTAAACTTTTGACCCACTGAAATTCAGTTCTGGTAAATAAGGTAGATACCCTATTGACTTAACACAAGACATGTCTGGTAACATGAAATATGTAGAGTTGTGAAAAATTGAGTTTGAATGTCGTTAAGCCTCGTTGTATTTAAATGTATGGCCTCAACTGTCGAAGTTGATCTTTCTTACATCCATGTGTAGATATTTATGACAGACAAGAAAGGGTAGAAGAGGTGTATATATCGACCTCAAAAAATTGTGTTCTCTTTAGTCTTCCTACCATCCTTCTCTTTGCACCCCCCCCTCCCCCCTCCCCCCGCTTGCAAACCTGGCTTAGTCTGTTAATGATTTGGATGACTGTTAGAGAACATAAAGCCTCTTGGCATTGCCTGCTAGAAGAGGGGATCTGTGCGTTGTTAGCCTAAAAGTTTGCATGAGGAAATTGCACCCATGGGAGAGCAAAACAGACATACACCACAGGGGGAGATGGAGGGAGGTCAGAATGTATTTATAACTTTTTGCGTTGATGCTAAATCATTAGCGAGACCTTGTAGTGCAGAGCAGAGAAGTACCCAAAATGGTTTAGAAGTGAGCAAAGAAACATTTCTACCTCTCCCTAACATTCCCCATTTAGGGACCGAGCAGGTTTACAGCAATTCTGTTTGTTTTTTTCAACTCCCTCCAAGTACCTGCTTGGTTCCTCACTGCTGCTTGGCAAATCACACTTAAAGGGGAAATCGGGACGAGAGAAAACATGGTGATGTTGATGATGATAGCATGTGGTATCCCAGTGTTATTTTTGTACACCGTCCTCCATTATCCTGGTGTATCTGACTCTCAGGCTCCATTTTGTGGCCCATTACAGAGGAAGAGGAAAATAGTCCTAGAGAGGAATTGTAGTGCTGCAGAATACAGTTCAAAGAACGAGAGAACAGAAGGAGGCAGGAATGGCTGGGCTATTGGCCATTTTTGGTTTACAGTCAGAATTGTCATTGCTATTGGCCTTTTGGTTCTACTTAATCTATTCCAGAAAATCTAATTCAGTGATTATGTTCACGTATATATCTGTGTCTGTGTGTGTTCACTCTCCTCGCCTTGCCGACTGTCTGAGAATGGCTTGGTGATCTACACTGCCTGCCAGCCTGGTGCTCTTTAATGAGATTATCAGGAGAAGAGTGTCAGTAAGTAGGATCTAAAATGAAAGCCATTATGGAGCATTATCACAGAGCCGCACCACCCCAACCCATCCGATCCATCTGCTGTATGGCCACCCACACAGCCACTACGCCCAGATTACAGCCATGATTAGCACCGCGAAGTGCTGCTTAATTTAAACACCTCTGGAGAACATGTGGCACTTTGCTGCATTGCTGACTAACAGCGCTTGAACACATAGAGGGCAGAGATGGATTTCTCCTTGTAGAAGACAACACACGCAATGACTCCTCTCAAACACTTGGAATGGTGTTGGACTTTGAGCTTATGTACACACGTGTACATCTATTCATTTTGTATCTAAATCATATCTAAATCTTAACGTGTCTACCTTTTGATCTTTTAGCAGTATGGGAACAGTCACGTAAGCTGTGTGCTTCATCACGTCTGTCTCTCTATTTTATTATTCTTACCGATCTACCACTTTTTTTAAAGGCAAATATGACAAAAGGATTGTGGAAAAAACACAAAATAAATTAACATATAGATGACCAACAATTTAAAAATATGTGGGTTGTTGAGTATTATCCTTTAAAAGCAGGATGCTGTCGTAAATAGGAAGTCCAGTCATTAGACCAGTTAAAATTGGGGCCTATTCTATTATATCCTAATTTCATCATCATCCTTATCATATTGTCATTGAAAGCCTTTTGACCTCACTTCAGGTTTTTACTTCAGTGAATTACATGCTCCTGTATGGGCTGAGAAATCCTGATATCTTTGTTTGTCTGATATCTTTTTAAAACCTTTTGGATACACCTCAAATGATGTGAGGGCTAAGCACATTACTTTCTTAATTCATGAAAAGTTGATATTTTAGGAATCACAAATGCAACGTAAACATTCTGTACCTGTGATCTTGTCGCGAACCAGCTTGCAGGACTCAATCTCTCCAATGCTACCAAACAGGCTGCGGAACTCCTCCTGGGTCATGTTCTGGGGCAGGTAGTTGACAATGAGGTTGGTCTTGCTGTCGTCATTTGATTGGCCAGTCTGCATGGGCGAGGGGCAGCCGCGGCTGTTGTTGGTCGGTCCGTTGGATGTGGTGCCTCCTCCGCTTGGGCCATTTGTCACTGGAGCCTCCATGTTACTGATGATCTGGAGGAGGGCAAAGAGGAGGAGGAAAGAGGGAGAGGAGAGGAACCATAGAGCGAAAGTGCAGGAAGGAAAGAGAGAGATAGCATTGATTAGTAAAGGCTTCTGTACTGTATTTAGCCAATTTGGAACACTGAATATGCAGCAAGGCATACAAGACTCTGACAAAGTGGTTATTTTCAAAAGAAAATTCTAAAAAGCTAAATTTGTTGCATTAGGTCAAATCAAGAGTCTGGGTGACTTTTAAAGGCCTATTTCTACACATTTGAAATGTTTTAAACAAGCTTTGCACACAGTACTTCTCGCCATAGATTCAAATGCTGTAGCAGTGAAGTACAATGCCAATGACATTTCACAATGTCTCAGTTTGGAATAGAGTTACTAAATGCATTTTTACATCGTTTAAGGTAACATGACAATATATAGAATGTGGTGACAGAAATTTCTGGGTTGTTGTGTGCAATGTTGCAAATCAGTGGGCAGGACTGCTTTTTAGCAATATTAGACTTAAAGGATTTTTTTTTGGGATGAAGTACCTTGACTTTTGTGGTATTTAATAAACAGCTATTATTATGAATAATATTTTCAAATTTACATTTAACATAGTAAAGTTGAATAATAGTTGTAGGCATTTACTCTGCCTACAACTATTATTATTAATTTAAGGCGGAGTAAATTCTTATACATTATGCTAAAATGGCTGAAAAAGCAGTCTTTAGAGTTCTCTCATTTGTGAGCAGTCCTACTGTCACCAAATAATCTAATTGGTGAAAAACAAATTGCTTCTCATATCATGATCTCTGTATCATGATGCATCATTAACATTTATGTAAAACATTGCTATTGCTAAACCCTAATGTGAATCACAAACAAAACATATAGTGAACACACAGTACACAGAACATGCCACATCTCTAAACAGGGAGAAATACAACAAACACTAGACACAGAGGATAAAGAGCTAAATATTCATGAAGACAGTAAGAGGTGTCGCTAAATGTTTCTCTGATAGCTGCTGAGGTTTGTGGGAGGGGGCAACTACAGGGGCAGCCCTTCAGCTAACTATTTGATTGCTGATGCTGCTGCTGTGACAGAGAGACGATTGCATTTTCTTATTTGGTTTTGCAGAGCATCTTAGGATCAAAGTGTTCAAAAAGGAACTGTGAGCTTGGTGTGAGAAAACAGCAAAAAAAAAAAAGGTGAGAAGGAGTGAGTCAAAAGTCGGAGGAGGAGGAGGGAGGCAGGTTGCACTTTGCTTTTCTACCAGAGCACTCTAGTACATATTTAATTCAAATGCTTATTCTGAGCGAAAATCATTCTCGAACAAAAGCAATGTGTGATGTGAAATTATTCATTTGCATAAAAACATTTGTTTGATCAAATTAATGGCTTTGGTTGCATATATGTGTAGAGTGTGTGTGAGGGGAGTGTCAGCGTTTCGCAAATGGATGGAGTGGAGACGACTAAACTTTTACATTTATGCACTGTTAAAGTATAGAGCGTGTCACTCTTTCTTGGCTCATGCTTAGGCAGACCAGGAGAACGTAAGCTCACCGTTGACAGAATGTTTGTTTACTTGGTTTATTACCTTTTCACTGTTCTGCAGTGTCCCCTTGCACAGATAATAGATCTCGTGGTGCCTGTATCCTATGTATGGAAATCCATAGAAAAATGCCTTTCCAGTTGAGCACAAACTCAAAAGTTTCCATCACAATGCTGCACAAGAATATTTGCATCTTAATTTGGGTTGCAGCATGTTTGGTCATAATGAACAAACATGCTGCAACCCAAATTAAGATGCAAATATTCTTTAATATGATTCAATCTAATTTTTTTAAGTCATCACTCAGATCTCTCCCTTTCCCCTGTTCAACCATTCAGCTCTCGGTCTATTTTTAACCATTCTTAAGGACACGGAGACAGGCTGCACTTGGAAGCAGGGCTGGTTTTAGCAAAGGAGAAACGGCACATATTTCGCTCTATTTCTGGATTATCAAAAGACTGGACCTGTGTTCTAATAATATATCTCAAAGCAGAATTTAAAAATTTCCCAGTTTGTCCAGAAATAGTTTTTGAAACCATTTTAGACATTTGCAATGCGTGTACTTCTCGGCTTTAATCACTTTACTTTTATCTATCTATCTACCTGCGTGCAATGGTAAGCAGGGATGATGATAAATGAACAGTGGGCATACAAATAACTCTTAGTTACAATACAAATACCACAATATATTAATATTAATATAATATAAAATAATATTGTCAGTACCATAAAAAATGTGCAGTTAATTTTAATGAGAAGATCAGAACCGCCAAGAAAGGTCTTTACTTATGTAAAAGTGGGAATATCTCTAAATACCTATACCAACAATGTCACAGGATGGCATACAGGGGCTTGAAGCATCCATAATTTTCTCTGGCTTTAGGAATAGCTTTAGAAAAAGGCTTTATTTCTCATTATCTAGTTTTCTTCTTTTCCTCCATCTAAGTGTTTAGGAGCAGCAGCAACACAATGTCAGTCTTTAATCTGCTTCCATCCTCTCTCTCTCTCTCCCTCTCTCTCTCACACACACACACACACACACACACACACACACACACACACACACACACACACACACACACACACACACACACACACAGAACAATGGCCCAAGCCCACAGCAGAAAACAAACAGACAGGGAGATGTCTAAAAGCTCTCAAGATGAGAGCTGCATGCAAATTGTTCTTTTGACAGTATCCTTTCCTACTCACTCACCCCTTTACCACAACAGAGATACAGAGACAGACAGAGGGAGAGAGAGAGGGGGGGGTGGGGGAACGGACAGAGAGCGTAGATGAAGAAAAGGAGAGAACAGTATCTAGCCATAACAGAGTTGATTGGAGAGGGCCTTATTAAATCTGTTTACATTCCCTGCTGGGTTCCATTCTGTCAAAGAGACTTTCAACTCCATGGGACGTTTTCTGAGGAGTTTTTCCACCAAAATGGCTGCCTCTAATTAACAGGGACCTGCCGAGTCCTGGTGGCCAATTATATTCCTCTCCCTATCCCTGCCCACCAGCATTTGTGCTGCTCAGCAGTCCACTTCTTGTTGGTTGTGAACACTTCGGCTGCCCCAGCTCTCCCACTGAGAAGCCTAGTGCTGTGGACAGAACTCACTGCATGCCCTGCTGAGTTGGTACAACACACAGCCCTCTCAAGATCTCAGCCTCAAGATGCAGCTTCTTATACTCACAAGTTGTAATTCTACTCATGTAGGAGGCAGAGTCAGGACTAGTCTGTAGATGGTGTGCAGTGTTAGATAGAAATTAGAATATTTGCTTATTGTCGTAAGTTGAAAGATACCTGATGGTCATTCCTAAAACCGGCATCCTAAGAATAACAAAGCAATTTGGCTTGACCAGAACAATGCTGAAGCTACAATTGCTATTAAGCAAAATGCATGGGTATTCATTTGGGATTTTTAATGAATGCTGGAGCGCTCAATACAGGAGAAAGGGCAGATTATTGTAGTGAGCAAGTGTCTGCAAGGAAGTAGAGGTCCATCAAAAATGCCCACAGGTGAAGCTTTGCATGTGTTAACGAAAGCTAAACAGCACAATTGATTTGTAACGGATGTAGTATAAATACTAAAACATCAATATGTACATATAAATTGAAAAATAAGCATTTTTTTTGAATATTGCTTTTCACTCATCTCTGCACAACTTCCTCTACCCTTGCAATCCCCTCTCCTCCCTCCATCAAACAATGCTCTGGTTCCAACCGTCTCAGTCAGCAGCATCACCAACCAGTGCGTATTCATGTAAGCACAGTACAATATCAGATCATATTACTTCATGGGTGTGTAAAATGGCTGGGCCATCTTTTTGGCAGCAGTAGTCTCCTTACCATCTTTGGCTGTGTCAGCAATCCCTTCTCTGCCCAGCCCTGGAGCTGTGGGAGCTCTGCCTGACGCCACTGTGTCTCTGTCGACCCCTATGGAGCGGAGCACAGGGAGGGAGGGACGCACAGCCCACCGTCAACATACACTCACTATACAAGGTTAGGGTTGTAGTGGGATTTGGGGTGGGGGTTAGGGGTTGGGGTGATGGGGAAAATGGCGGCTCAATAGAAAAATACAGCTACACCTTCACAGTCCTTGCACCAGTCAAACTAAAACAAAGACGGGTGGCTCAGGAGTTTTGTGTTTGATTGGGATCACTGGTTAAGATAAGTGTTTTGCCTTTGGGAAAGAATAAATTGGGTGATGGTTAAGATTTGAAAAAACTGCATTACCTAAATTGTTGAAATATTTCTTCATGCTGAAAATGAAAAAGATTTATTCAGTTGTTTCAGTCTGTTTTAATAATTTACTTCATAATAGATTTAATAAAATTGCATCTGTGTGTGTGTGTTGAAGATGGCAGATTGGTGAGGTGACTGCAATGACCTTGGCAGAGTTTATAATGAGGGTTTCCCTCCTGCTCCCTTTGGGTAAACAAGCCTGTGGTTGAAAAGACAGAAATGCCACAAATGAGCAGGAAGTCTGTTCACTAGCTCTCCAGAGCAGGGGGCTTAAATGCCTGCAGGTATCTACGGATGCTACAAGCAGCCAATTTAGCAGGAGAGGCGGAAGAGAGGAGGGATGACCTCTGCCTTCATATACTCCTTCAGAGAGATGACGAGACAGAGTGGGGGATCAGATGGGAGGGGGAAAAAAAGGCAGGGGCTGAGTAATGGGGAAGACACTTCCAATACTTCAAAGAAAGAGAGAGACAGAGGTGGGGGAGGAGAGAGAGAGAGAGTCTGTACATGTTCTGTTGTCAATGTGTCTTGTAAACTTGAGCAGGAATGCATAATGGAGGTCTAAATGAGTGAACTGTCAGCTTGAATGGGCAAAAGAAGATACAGGGGACCATGGAGGTCAGGGTAGAAAAGAGGACCGGAAATATTATTTCTACTAGCTGACTGGTAATGGTGAATATTGGGATTTTTTGGGGATGATCATATAGAAATATCAAGCTGAGCCACCTTTGTTTTAGTCTAGTGAGGGCCAAAGGGTTACCGTTGAATAGCGACTGTGTCAAATATAAAAACAATTTATACTTTGTAAATCTGACTGGGACAAATTGGTAAAAAGCATTAGGTTTTTTTATGTAACCATTGTCAAGTTTTTAGCTGTGTTAGGTCAACCTCATGCAGGGGTGCCAAAGCTAGTAAAGTGTACATCTGTAAGAGCCAAAAGTGTTCAGCGCCAGGGATAGCTACAGCCCTGGGGCTAAGGTGCCCACGCTAGGTACAGTTTGGAGCCGCCACGTACAGTATAGTGGTCCTCTAATTAAGAGGACAGAGGACAACATAGGCTGCTGTTAAATGTAAAGTTGAAAAGCCTCCCTGAAAAAAGAAAATGTTAGACAGAGGTGAAACATCAAGAGCATTTTTCACCCATTCTGCAAAGCCGTCTTTTTATGTCGGGGTGGAAGGGAATGGTGTGCCGCAGCAAGCAGCCAGTGCAGTGTAATTGTAGCATGTTCAAATGTGGTGATAAAAATGTAAGGAAGCAGCAAGCAGATGTATGTGAGTTTCCATTTCAACAGCCAACACACAGTGCAGGAGAGCATAATGTCGGAAAAAAAGGAATATTACATTTCTCAGAAGTGCGGTTAAGTCTCTGCACAACTCAGTGCTCAGTATTCAATGCTCAACCATTCGATAAAACAAACAGTCTCAGGCGTAACACACACATGGCACACACACGGTTTCATCTTTCTTCATATTCTCGCTGTCGTTGCGTTTCTCACATGAACACATACATGCGTCTTCTGATAAAATCTCAAATATCTTATCTCTGGAATAAGGGTGCAATGCAATTACATTCACCAACCACTGAGATGAAAAACCGCTCATGGATACATTTTCAATTATTCAGGGAATACATTTCAGTCGGTGCTCAGATGCTGGGAAAACTTATTATATAATCAATACACTCTATAACACTGTTAATATTTGATGCCACAAAAGTGCTTCCTGTCTCCTTGGGCTTCCAGCCAATGGTGTCTGGGTACTGCAGTCAAATAGGATGAGCCTTATTCGCCTACAGCAAGGAAGGGGAGTAAACATTTGTTTTTCTCTAACAGTCGAAAATACCAAAGGCATAGGCGGCTTTCTTTTAGATTTACTGTATATCAATCTATTTTTACAAGTATTTCTTTCATACTATGCACAGATGCACAAAGCTGATCTCTGTCTCCACTTCTCCACAGCCCTATGTCACTCATGGTACAAGCTAAAATTTAAACGACCAAGGAGTTTGTGTTTTCCTTTCCTGTCCTTTTCACCTTCATCATTCCTCTGCTGTTTTTACACAATAAAACCACCACTTTATATTTCTGGCCTAGTGCAGGCTTCCCTCCCCGTTCTCTTACAGAGCTTAGACAATCAATTTACCCTGACTTGGCCAGGATAGATGGAGGCTGTAGAGACTGCAGAGTAGGCAGTATGCTGCAGGATCTCTCCACTGATAGACACACTGCTTGGCAGCTACAAAATGGAGCCAGCATGCAACCATCTGACTTGTTAGACATCGCCTCACCATCTTGCTTCAGATATTATTAGTGATTTCCTTATGCATCTTATTTTCATTTGGTTTTAATTATTTGGCTTGTAAAAATGAGAAAATAGGATGATGTTAAATCATCTGATAGAAACCATCACCATATTATAATTTAACTGTAAGATAAAGATATTTTAAGACAAATAATTACATCCAAATATACTGGCAAGTTGTGCCATGAGTCCCCATCTTACTACCATAAAGCCGCCACACCAGATACTGCTAAACTCAGACTGAAACTCCTTCTTTGTCCCCCAAAATGATACTGAATTGGAGTTCCGATTAAACTGACAGAGACACAAAGAGATTAATATGACTTTACAATCTCAGCTTCTCGGCCAGTCAAGTTCCCTGTAATGCTCACTATGCTATTGATTTTTATTTTTCTCTCTCCCTTTCTTCCTGGCCTTCTCTCTTTCTTGCCATCTCTCCACCTCCACCAGCATCTTCCGAGCTCTGAAATGTCCTGCAGGTCAGACGGATGCTGGGCCGGATCAATCAGAGAGAGTAATCTGGGACGCCTCATGCACGCAAGCACACACAGACACATCACATAGAGACACATCACAGATACTCGAAACACACACACACACACACACACACACACACACCTCTTCTCTGTTGCACTCTGGTCTGCCTGCCTCCAGTCTCATCGATCTGCATCTACTTTACCAAATGGATTCTTCTCTTCTTCTATCCTCCTCCACCACTTTTCTCTCTGTGTGACTTGGAATAATAAATGTTCCAGACTGCGCGAGACGTGTACGTAAGCAATTTTTCATTTAACTTTGGCTTGACTCTTTCCCCCTCTCTCTCTTCTTTCTCTTTTGTGATGTTTCAGTCTTCCAGTGAGATCGATGCAGCTTTCCCACACACTCCCTCACAGCCCATGGGCAATCGGCACATAGTTGCGTTAGGTCAGAGGTCAGGAGATGACAGGATACAGCCAATTGCCGAGGGGTATGGCAGACAGGATCTATATAATAACCTCAAGATTTATACTGGAGGATGAGTCTGTTGGCAGAGATTACTATTTTCAAATGTTAAATATCTGATGTATTGCTCAGTTTCACTTATTTCTGAAAGCTTAAGATTCTGCATTTTGCCGTATGTTCATAATCGAGGTGATGTAACTTGTTCTACTTTATTCACATTTACTTGGCTTGATTATATCTAAAAACTTTTCTCAAACTATTTCATGCTGCGTTGTGGGCAGTCAAAAGACCATCCTTCAAGGACAATGACTAAGGACCTGCAATGCTCCATACATGCACAGTCACATTTCTCTCTCTCTCTCTCTCTCTCTCTCTCTCTCTCTCTCTCTCTCTCACACACACACACACACACACACACACACACACACACACACACACACACACACACACACCACAGTCTCCTTTACTCAGCCAAACTGTAGGCGGAACTGGAGCCATTTGTCCACTGGCTGAATCCCAACTCTGCACCAACGCATGCAGGAAATTGGTGAGCATCTTGACTCTGGAGATGGCACTTCAATTTGTGCAGCTCCAGTGACTGGTGCTCTGCAGTTCCTCCCTTGTGGGGGTGTGAGATCAGCTGGACACCTGCCTAGCTGTTTGGCTGAAGCCTGGAGCATGGGGACTGTGCCTTGGAATGAAGGCCTGGCCTTGCCTGTCAGCCCAAGTCCCTGTCCCTCAGCCCCAGCCCGAGCCTGGCTTCTCAGGTCCTCATCAGAGTTCCACTAGTTTCACCCCTGTGCCAGGAACAGTCCCTCGCTTGATGCCCCTCACCCTTATTTCTCGATACAATCCTCAACTGCAAGTCAACACAGCCCCATCATCCTAAGTCTTGAACAGAATCAAATCCCCATCAACAGCTTGCCAGCCTTTGTTCCAGTTCTAGCTGCTGCAGCCGGCATCTCAGTTCCCAGCTCAGTCAAATCAGCAAGATACCTCTGCTGTGCATTGCTGTCTGTCCTTTCTGTAATCCCTAGCTGTGACGGATGGGAGCGATCACTGTCAAAGCCCTGAGCTAGGACATTTTGGTGGATTAGAGGCTAAATCATCGTCTCATCCCCTACATGGGATTCAATTCTTAATTAAATGTCATTAATGTCGTTAAAGTTTTTAGTGGAGATGATATCTATCATGTAGGGCCTATTCAGTAAGTATTAGCCTTGTTTCTGTGAATGGTACGCACAAAAGACATCGTGAAAAGGGTTAAAAAAAAAACGGTAAGGACCCTGCTAACATAAAGTAGGCCTACATCACGCCTGTTATTTAACATGACATAAAACGTTCCCAATCCGTCCCAATAGGGCACATCTTTTTCAAAACACAAAATCATGTTTGTCGTGACTATGTTAAGATCTAACCTGGTTACTGTGACTGTTCTCTGAATAAATACAAGTGACACTGCAACAGAGTCTACAGCACTGCGATGACAAAAACCTGCACTACTCTGGATTGCATTTCAGGGAATAACTTGTGTTTCCATGCAGTGCTCATTTCCGTGTTGAGCTGAAATTGCTTTTAGCTGGGCCGGGACAGAGGATCGAGGACGCAGAAACAGACAGCGAGGCAGGGAGAGCAAGCAGGCTGATCCGATCTGAGTCAGCACCATGTGTCATAAGCCAGGACGCCACCTCCACAAGTAGCTGGCAGGTGAATGTGACCACGCACCTGTGCAGGCAACGAGCCATTTTAGTGAAGCTGTTTCCTATCTTTAGCAAAATACCCTAAAATACACCAGCGCATCGTAAAGAAGCATATGCAAACATGCACAAATCATGCACACTCAACTCAACTACCTAACTATACACCGTTACTGTGCCCACCTGCATGTACAGTATCAGGTCAGAAATAAGCAATTCAGCAGTGTCATGCTAATGCAACCAACTAGAAAATACATTACTCACTTGCTCAAGCCTGCATTCATACTTGTTGTATGTATAAGAAAAGGACTTGAAGAACAAGGTAACTGGATAAAGCAACTTTCCAAAAAGGGGTCTCTAAGAATATTCTCCCTGAGCAACTGAATAAGAAACTTGTAAACTCTTCTGACTGAACTCAATTTTCTGTAATTCACAGTAGGAGTTGGTTTGAGGCTGGAATGGGTAATATTGGTATTTAAAAAGCTATAAACAGCCTTGAGGTATATGATAAGAACAAAACCTACAGCACAGCACTTACACGGAGAACAAGGGAGAGAGAAGAACACGGGCACGGCTGCTAAGCAGAGGCAGAGCTCTTCCTAATCTAATCACTGTTTCCTCCATCAGCTGCTTCTCAGACACAGCCTGTGTGTGTGTGTGTGTGTGTGTGTGTGTGTGTGTGTGTGTGTGTGTGTGTGTGTGTGTGTGTGTGTGTGTGTGTGTGTGCGTGTGCGTGTGGGTGTGTGGGGGGCATACTAATAATAATAGCTAAATCACATAGACCCAAACTGACCGTTGTACTCGAGAATTCATTCAACAGCCTTGGGTACTGTGGGAGGGTGTGGCTGAGTGTATGTCAGTGTGTGCTTCGCTAATCTGGTTATTGATTCAGCTCTGAACCGGAGCTCATATAATCAAATAGCTGCAAGGGAAAAGGACAGCCGTCCGTCATCTGTCTTTATAAGTAAAGAGTTTGATAGAGGCAATGAATAACTGGAAACTACATGTAGATGTAGAGGAGGTTATGTTGCTGATAGACAGACAAGCTAAAATGTTTATAACTATCCTCTGGCAAAACTTTTGGCAACCTTCTTTCTCAGTGGAAACATGAAATATATAATTATTTTATTTATTCTTTTGATAGATATAAGTCTGGGAGCCTGGGTTAAATATTCAGCTACATTAATCACACTGATTTCTTTGTGCTTTTTGAATATGCCGTCACTGTAATAGCTAAACTATTTCAGTCACTTTCCAAATGCTCTAAGGTTGCTTTGTACTAGTCATTACACAATCAATTTGGAGTTTGACTTGAGAATTTATAGTGAGCCCATCTTCTGTGCAGATCTAATCTCAGTGTAACATGATGTGAGAGTCGTGCAATTTAGAGATGGCTTCTACTGCAGCAGGAAGAGAGGAGAGTGAGACACAAAAGCCTAAATGTATATCGGCACAGCTGACAGATGAGGCCCGCCGGGCCGGCACACCAGCTACACCATTAAGTGTAGCGTGCATTCAAATGAGCAGATTAATCCCCCCTACTGCTATACAGTGCAGAGTAATTGAAAATGCCCACAGGAGACTATCCTTGCGCGTATACTGTAGCATGTGCCAGGGAGGCAACATATAGAAGGAGGTGGCTGATTGCCATCGAAAATTCTGCAACTGCGTTTAAGTCTGACAGCATATGCCAGAGAGCCGTGCAGCAAAGAGATAGCATACATCTATCTCTCATTTTATCTCTCTCTTTCTGACTTTTTTTCTCCTAATATCAACTTGACAGGTGCTGTTCATGCCTGCTGCCGCAGTCTTGATAAGCACTGTATATCCCATTCCCTCCATTTCCATTTAGTTATACTGTTATACTAGAGGAAGGAAGACATTCCTTCCTCCTACTGTCGATTAGAAGGGAATATGCATTGACTGTGTGAGAATCCATATTCCTGTTGGGACTAACACCTTCAATTTTAGAATTACTATCTCAAATGGTGACCCGATAACTGCCACTAGGTGTAGCTGGTTGGGTATCTCTGGTCTCACATGTGCTACGTCAAAAAGGCCAACCAAACCTCTGACTGACAAGAGAAAATAGTCAGGGTTTTATCTACCTGCTTGCCTGCGTTTTCTCTTAATAAATCATGAGGAGATAGCCTAGCAAAGCATGCACAGATATCCTGTTAGAAGAAGTCTGTCAGCTTAAATATTATAATCTGTATGTACAGTGGTCCTGATCTTTATGAGCAACTGGCCACAACTGACTTTCAGATGGACTTTCTACATCCCTTTTTTCTCCCGCTGTGGGATTTTTCAGTGTCTTGGTATACTGCGTAGAGCACAATCAGCCTTTTTTGTCCCTGTGTTAGTGTTGCTATTGATGAGATAAGGCAGGCTGGAGGCTGTCGTGTGAAATGCTGTGTTTGTAGGCCCTAATGTGTCTGTTACCAACAACAATGGCGCCATTTTGTAGCATGTTCAGTTGCATGTTCAATCTATAATTCATCTGGCTACAGAAATATATAAATGTTTAATATGTTAGAGGCGGTGAGGACTGTCGAAAGCATGACCTTGAAACGTCCTTTAAACATCACACAGCAACAGTGCCGGGGCCAGTTAAGCTGCCAAAGCCAAACAGGCAACGTACACACACACACACACACACACACACACACCCTGTCTGCCTGCCTGCTGATGCTTTCCGCTGCTTTCTGTTCTCTTTTTTTTTTTCCTGGGATGCAAAATGCAGATGAGACGAGTCAGCCGCTTGTGCACAGCCTCAGGAGAAACTGCCACTCAAATCCAAACATCTGTATGAATACCAAAACACACACGGTACAGTGGAGGATGAGAGAAAGAGAGGGAGGAAGGAAAGGAGAGAGAGAGAGAGATGTCGAGGGAGAGAGAGGATCGAGAAAGAATGAGCAGTAAAGTAGCTAAGAAAGCCAGTGTTCCTCTCTCCTTCTGTATCTTTGACTGAACAAAGGGCTATAAACACATGAATACCTCTTTCCTCCCACTGTATTTTCCATTGGGATATTTATTCTGAAAAGCAGCGATGCACAACAAGGGCTCGGTCCTGTGTTTGCTAGTGGGCTGAGGCGCTAACACTCCCCAGCTGATTATGTGTCTGTCTGTAGCAGTTTGAGCTGCTGCCAAAGGAATTAGGTCTAGTATTTGTGAATGCTGCTCCCCGCACAGCAGAATGCCTTGCCATGCCTCTCAGATTTCTAGCTTTTTTTTTAAAAGAGAGGGAAAAAAAAAAACACATTTTAAATAAATGAAGGAAATCGCTGTGGAAGCCTATTAAATTTTCAACGTGACCGTTTTGTGAGTCTTCATGTGTGTTTAGGCTTCACACAAAAGGAACATTTTAAAAACCAAAGCGTGCTAATTGGGACAGAGATTGTTACAGCAGCTTCTTATTCAAACAGGCTTTTGGCTCATTAACTGCTTCCATCCAGCTTTTGTTTAAAGGAAAGTGGAAAAGACATTTAAAGACAATAAAATATTTTATGATATTTATACAGACACTGTACCACCAAAATACTGATAGATTGCATAATGCACTGGCACAAAATATGCGAAGGCAATGGAAAAACCTCTTACCTCAAGTGGAAAGGCAAGACGAGAAATGACTTCTTCTATCTTAGTCGTGTCATGTCACACACTAATCAAATCTTTACTTTGTAATAGCAGCTATATTTTAACCAGCAGTCGACCACATTTAATTATAGATGGATTTCATGTCATATTAGTGTAATGCAATATATCTGTATTTTGCATGAGAATAATTCAATTTCTTTCTTAAAATTGAATATTACTAATTTACTTTGGCAGGTGTTCGATTCTAGCATAAATTTACAACCTAGTTTAAATACTGTATTATTGTGTGCGTAACTGCACATCGAGGTAGGACCTGACGCCCTTCAAGGGAAATTAAAATGTTGGGGGGGGGGGGTTTACTTTACAAGTTAATATCACACTGTTGTGAGTTTCCACTTATTCATGAAGAAATAAAGAGGAAAAAGCTTCTGTACGGCCTTGCAGGACTTCCCCAGTTGTGCTCGGAGAGATCTTACCAAACAAATGTAGTCCAACTAAATGTCTTCGACTTATTTCTCTGGCTAACACATATCACTATAACCTCTGTCTAAAGGACCCCACTCTAAACCTCATTACTGAGTGGGGTCAAAGTTAATGCAGGAACCATGTAATTACAGCTGACTGATTGATGTCTATTAGTCTCTGCTGCGACCCATCCTTTTCTACACGTCTGACTGGGGCCGGCCATTTACCTGAAACTAGAGAGGGGCCATGTACAGTATGATACACACCTGACACACATGCACGCACACACACTAAACATTAACTGTATGTGTACCCACATGCATAATAACTACATACACAAACTATACTACGAACATAAACATAACGTGACATTTGACATCTCAGCATTAATTACTGTGGATATGATGAACTGTAGTGCAACCTCTGAATGTGAAAAAACAAATTAAACCATATTAACGGCAGCACAACCATGACTAGACACACAAAACACAAAGCTTCTGGGCGCCTGATTAGCTCACCTGGTAAAGCGGGCGCCCATATATAGAGGTTTACTCCTCGACGCAGCGGCTGCGGGTTCGACTCCGATCTGTGGCCCTTTGCTGCATGTCATTCCCCTTCTCTCTCCCCATTCAAGTCTAAGCTGTCATATACAAATAAAGGTCTAAAATGCCCAAAAAAATAATCTTAAAAAAAAAAAACACACACAAAGCTTCAGAATGCTGAAGGCCCTCGGCCCTAGCTCGCGTTTACCTATTGTCCCCATACAAGTCTATTTCACGAAAGTCAGACATTCTCTACACTACATGCCAAGAAACAATGCACACAGCCACAAACAGCAAGTCAAACCCACAGCACGCATTATTCACCTCCACCAAAATGGATGTTTTTCTGCTGCTCAGTAAAACATACATCACGAACAATCAAATTAGCCATACACCATTTTGAAAACTCTTTCTACACGCAAATAAGCACACTGGGCCCAGGAGATAAGCTTAAAGGAAGTAAAAACAGAATGCTTAAATTTGGTTATTCTGTGATGAAAATCTCAAAAGAGCACTAGTCTGGGTGGTCTGCCTCAGTTTGTTATATGTAAGTTTATCACAAGAGGTGTCAAATGGTCAATGGACGATCTACTTTTTTTTGAGCAATTTATTTTACAGCAGCAAAATGCTATAAGATTAGAGTTCTTAGAAACTAGAAGAAAAAAGTAACAGTTTAAGATACATCAAATATCTCTGCACTTCATTGCAGGTTAAGCTTAAATTCCTCTATCATCATCCTTATCACTAAGAATTTATATTTCTACTAGCACCACGCAAAACAGTTAAAATACATACATATATGATGACACAGCCAAACACACCTACAGTAAATCCTAGAGAGCAAATGTTTGAGAATAGAGCAGAGGTCGGAAAATCCTCATAGGAACACAGGAGCGAAGATTAGTAGCCAATTGTTCCTGTGTCTAAACCACTTCTTCTCTCTCTCACACACACACTCAATCAATTTGCTTGGTGTTAAATCAGGCTCTAGTTAACCATGTCACTCTGCATCTGGACACACGTCAGTCGCCCCTCTGACTGACACGCACACACGCACGCACACATTTACAAAACACATCACAGGCTACCACGTAATTTAATTGACGAAGTAATATTTACCTTTACTTTATTTGTTAGCTCATCATCCATCATTTCTTACTTGTCTGTGAATCATCTTTATTGTTCCTCAGACCTATAATCACCCCAGGACTACATATCCAAGAACCTATCCATTTCTTATATTTATCTGACCTTCAGTTACATTTAAATCACTAAGCACACACTCTGTCAGTGCACTGTGGCTAATAAATTCCTCACACACCTTACCCTATTAGCGCTGATGTGTAACCTTGGAGCTCATGGTGTTCTGCCTGAGGGTAATAGAGCCACTTCATGTTTGTGTGTATCTCTGTGTGTGTGTGTGTGTGTGTGTGTGTGAGTGAGTGAAATGATGGTCCGTCTCCAGCCCAGATCCCCACTGGTTCCCATCAGGAGGTTTTATGGTGCAGTCTCATATCTAATGCCTCCAATACTGATGAACATTCGTCATTTTCACTCCTTCTGCCACTGTTCCTTTTCATTCTCCTCTCATGTCCATGTATTTCACCCTCTATACATAATAATACTAGCCCTATCTGTATATACGGTATAAATTATATACACAATTTCTCTGTGTTCAAGCCAGTCTTCTCACATTGTCAGCCCCTCCATCTATGCACATACACTAGGCTGCTAGCCATGAGGCTCCAGGGAGACAGCATACCAGCTAGCGTCACTAGCACCAAACAGGGGAGTTGCCTTCGTTTCAATTAGCATTTTGATTGCATCCGATGAAAAGAAGTCAGCACGCAAACAATCAAACATTTACTTGTCAACAAATGAATAATGTCCACTGTTCTTCGTGCACATACAAAAGTGAGTCGGTCCACTTGGTGGATGGTTAAGATTTTGAAAACAGATGGATAATGGTATGGACTCTATAGTTGTGACGCAGTATCGGCAACAAATTAAAACTCTGTCTTACATGACAGGTGAAACCGACAGGAGGAAAAACCGTGGCCGCAAGTTTTGTTAGTCGATCTCTCGCTCTATCGCTTGGATGTGATGGATGAATGGATAAATGTATGAAAAGTTAAAGTGAGTGTCGGGAAGCTGAGCAAAGCAGATTACCTGTAGTTTATTATAATTTCTCTCATGTCGACACCTACTCACACAGTCAAACACATAATTGAGAATACAGTCATATTTACTCACACACACACACACACACTCATATGAGCAATGGGTTTAAAACTTCTGCTATAATCCAGGCGTGCATCTAACTCCAACCGACCTACTCCATCTTTCTCCAGCTCTGGTACAACTTATGGACAACACAAACTCACACTGCGGACAAGAGCAGCATGACAGATAACATGTCAACTCATATAATTAACAAGGACTACTTTGCATACATGAATAAAAAATCCACAAAAGTCTAGTTTCCCTACCATCTTACAGTACATTTAGCATCAACGACGTGCATTCCTTCTCTGCTGCAGTAATATACTCGGGTAAATATTTCAGAGTGGTGCAAAGGCAGGAAAAGGGGGGGGACACCTATAGCCCTGGCTTCAACATAAAATGGGTGCTGTTCCCCGATTTAACCCTTCCCTCCCTCCCCTCTGCTCCTTTCTCCTCCCCATCCTTCCTTACCTCTACACCTCTTCTATTAGCATATCTGGCTCCGTCCCTCCATCTATCTCCCTCTGTTTTTCATTCTGCCCTCACACCTGCTGTATCCTTCTACCCTGTATGAAGACACTTAACATTCTGCACAACAAATAGTTGAATATTATCACTGCATTTCCTGTGCTGAAAGAGTATTACATACTAACTGTGGGTGATAGTATATCTACAACCAACTACAACCTGCTCTAGCCATTGTAGGCTGCCCAAAATGAAACAATGGTTAACAATGTACAGTGGATTATAGTGGCAGGCTGCCTGTAGCCTTCTTTCCTTACCATCTTAAACCCATTCCACTCCATTTGGGAGATGCCGGCCGTTGTCTCACGCTCTCTCTCTCTCTCCTCACACAACAGCTACAGCAACGCCTCAGCAAAGAAAATCCCCTACTCTCTCTCACTCTCTGTCACTGTCTACTTATTTTTCTCAATCTGCCTCTCTTCTTGTTACTGCCTGAGTCTTAGCGGCGAGCAGGGAGCAGCATACTAGAGGCGTACGGAGCAAGCATCACCTTCTTCCACAGATGCTGAGAGGAGAATGGTGTGCCTGGATGAGAGAGTGCTGGGCTGCAGCAAGCCTCCCTCCCTCACACCGCCCTCCCTCCTTCCCAAAGCCACCCGCCCAGTCGCCTGCTCAGCTGGAAGGTCAGAGCCCGCCCACTCCCCCCCCCCACCACCTCTACTTTACAGTCTGTGATTGGCTTCTTGGCTTGCCTGTCAGCCCTCGGCCTCACCTCCCCCTCCCTCGGTGTTAACACCTTCGCTCTCTGGCTGGCTCTGAGCCCTCATCGGCACACGCCAGCCTCAGCCTGGTTTGGCAGAGAAAAGGCTTTCTGAATCCCAGCAAAGCAATCAATCGCTGCTGAGGTCTGTGCTTGAGTGAGCCGGGCAGAGCAGCGCGGTGCAGAGCTCTGGGAGAGTGATTGCAGCCTCAGGCACTATGGTAATAGGATGCCTGCGCAGCACTGTGTATATAAATTAGCTATTACTGGGTGCATGTTAAAATCCTCTGTACATTTACATGCCTGTGTATACAGACTGTCTCATTCTCTCCTAGCTACTCCGTCTCTTTACCTTACACACACACACACACACACACACACACACACACACACACACACACACACACTTTTACAAATAGCCTACACACAAAACTGATTAGCCTACAGGTTTTGTCTTACAAAATAATGATTTTTTTTGTCTAACACAATAATGTTGTTTTTCCTCTAAACAGCCAACACCGTTTCAAATTAAAAACACAGACTTAGACGAAAAACACAACTATCTATGTCGATAATTTATAATAATATAATAATTACCTGGGGATTACATTTGAGAACGGATACACGCACACAAACCAACACTTGGCCATACAGGTGTAGCTTAAAATGCGATATAGTTTAGCCTACTCTTTGTAAATGATGTATCTGTAGTAAAGCAATATGCTTCAGGCAAAACAAATAATTGCGACGCTACCTGCTGCCGTACGCGGTTACATTGAAGCCCGACTGGTTGCAGAATAGAGGCAATTAAACAAACAGGTAGCCTACGATGGAAAAGCTCAAAGCTGTGACCTACGATAACCTGTGTACTCACCATGACCATTCTTGTGTTAGGCTGTTGGTGTTACGGACGGCAACGGTAGTCTCGGCGGACAAACTGTAAAAGCCGGCGAAGTCAGCGAGGAGAATCGGATGGAGTAGTGTCAGCGTGCCGGAGAGGCTGAATGAACTGACGTGGTGATGTAGCGGAGCCAAAAACTAAACGGAGCGAACCCGTGGGTGTGGAAGACCTGCAGCCCTGTCCCGTGCAAGCAGGAGGGTGGAAAACCACTCTCGCTCAGTGAAAAACTAAGACAAAACAACGCGGCGAGAAAAGAGAATCCACTCAAAGGAAATGATTGAGAGAAAACACCCCTCTACCTTTTCCCAAAAAGCCATTTATGGATTGTCCAGTCACCTCGCGCGCGGTCTCCCATTGGCTAGGGAGGTGCCGACTGGGCGGTGCGTTCGCTGATGCGAGTGAAGGAGGCAGGCTCGTGTGGTCCTCTAAGCATCATGCGGAGAGGTAGATGCTAAAACAGTTAAGGTGACTTTATGTTCGTGTCTGCACATAATTATCCCTCACCTGACTGTTAATAATTATGCATACAGTCAGTCTACGCTTTAACTCGTGCATATAGGCATACGTCTTCATATCGCCTACAGTACGTTGCCTTATTTGGTCATTCTGGTCACTCTTATAGAAAGCAGGTTCCCTGCATTGTTGCTGCAGTGTTTGCGTGTGTACTCCCTGAGTTAGAAATGTGATAGAACTCTGCTGAAAAACAGGAGTAGCAGTTCTTTTTTTTTCCACCTCAACAAAAACAGGGGTCCTAAAGTCACACCGCCCAAATATACTCAAATATACTGTCACTACAGTGTATAGATAGTATATTTCTATAAAGCAAATGATCTATGCCCAGAAGTAAACAGGCCACAGGTTGATTTTGTCCTGCTGGCCCCTATCTCAGGCAGACAAGAAGAGGGAGCTCTTGCTTCCCTTAACACACCTGGCAGACAGGAGTACTTAGCTGTACCTTCACACCTACATAAATTTACCCACACACGTGCATACACTCAGAATGCACATACTGAAACTAGCCCACACCATACCCGATAAGCATAAGCATATTTATGTGTACACACACACAAATATCTACATGTACACACTGTCTCACAAATGCTCTGACACATTATTCAAGCTGTGTTATGCTGTAGATATAAACATGTAGCCTGATGTAACTGTAACACATTGCTCTTACACTGGTAATTTCTTCAAGTTGGCAGACAAGAGATCAAAACATAATCAACTTCCTAACACATGCTCATACTATTCCCTTTGTGTTCAACTCAGCAGTAAGAGGCAGTCAGCAAGCCAACGCTTATTCTGGTTTGTTTCAATATGCATTCAGCTGCGTGAGGCCTGACAAGACCTCATGTGACGAGTGGACGTCCATTAAGCTCAACAGGATTTCTCTGCTGTAACCACCCCAACACCTGTCGCGACACAGGATCACATTTTATTTAGATAGTCCATTGACAAGTGTTTATAATGTGTCACTAAAAGGTTTTACACAATATTTATAATAGTAAGCCAATGGATGTAATTGAGATGTCAATCTCTGGTCCCAGCTTCTCAAATGTAAAGATTTGGTGCTTTTTCTTTGGATTGTTGGTCAGACATAACAATTTAAATATGGTAAATTGTGATTGGAACTTTTTACTATTCTATGACATTTATAGACTGAACAATTAGTTACATAATAATAATGAAACCGAACACTTTATAAAACATTTACGGTACTATTTTTCCCCCTTCATTGCAGAAAACTGATATTCCGGTCTCCAGCAAACCATCTAATGCAAATCAGGTCCAATATGAATTACAGTATTAGGGTCTGACTCCTGGAGCTAAATGATGCCCTCTGTAACTCACTAAAGGCTCTGTTGTGCACACACCATCCACTGTCAAGCCACATTGTGAACAGTGTATTATATTCTATACAGCATGTATCCCATACGTACTCGACACTTGCATTAACAGTTGCTCATACGAAATTGTGAATTTCAACCACACACTCAAGTAGCTACACATATTAGATCATATTAGATTAGCTCCCAAATGAGCACACTGAAAGAATAATGTTAGGAAAAAAGAAAAACAGTAAGAAGACAAAAGTGTTGTGAATGATATGGCCAGTTCTGACAAACAAAAAGGGAGCGGTCAATTAAGCTCCCCAGTCTCTCCACTTCAGCCCTGACCTCTCCACCTGTCTGGTTAGCTACAGCAAGCTAGCTAGCCTAGCAGAACTATGTGCCTGACAAACTAATGAGGATCCTCACTACGCCTTCAATTAAGGCTGAGCAGTGCACACACACACACACACACACACACACACACACACACACACACACACACACACACAGAGGGGAAGATGGGCTGAACAAGCTCGCTATTGTTTCTGATAGAATAGAATATGCTGGCATTCGCAGTCTGGAGATTTGTACCGATCATACTGTATATGACACAACAGAGGAAGAGTAATGTTGAATGAAACACAAAGAAAATGGATCAAAATAGAAATGCATCTTTGTCTATTTTCCTTTGTTATGTGCCTCCATATCTTTTTCCGCCAAAGAACAGAAAGAAGCTAAATTTGCAGCTGAATAGTACAGACAACCAATCCACAGTTTCCTGTCCATCTTTTATCGTTCTGCTCTGACCTTTGAATTTAATAAAGGCTTTGGGTTGGACCCAGAAAAAAAGCTTTCTTAACCTCACTGCCTCTAATATCCTCCTCCCAAACATGTTTTTATTGTTGCGTTTTAATTCCCGACTGTAAAGAATGGAAATTTAGATCCATGCTAATGACTGAATCACAAATCACATCTAATAACTGTTGACGTTTAGAGGCAATACAATGTGGGAAGAAAATAGAGGGTGATCATATTCTTATTTCATAAAGGATAGTCAGTGTTTTGAGGTTGTTTTCTCCCTCTGTAATATGATCCAAATAACCTTTTCTCTAAATGAGAATGCAATTTAAAAGTGAAAATAGTCTCTCACAGTTGACTTGCTCAGCTTGTTGTTTCACTAAATTGCTCTACAGTACTATGATTTTATAAAGCAATGAAAGTGACTGCCCCTACTCAGTAAATTAGCTATAAACCCAATCTGCTGTTGTGTTGTGGAGTGTGTGTGTCTGCATGTGTAGTTATGATATAAAGATTCATACCAAAGATGGAACCGTGTTGCTGCCATGTCCTAGTTAAGGGTACACACTGTGCATTATAATATTGTGTATGGACAGATGGAGGGAGTGGTTGAGATAGTCTATCAAGGGCATCCATGCTGAGATGCTTTACAGTCTGGATGTTAGAGATACTGCAGTGTAGTTCATTATCTTGTGGATTTGGCATTTCCCTACTTATAGTTTGTCTGTCTGTAAATAAAATGCAATATAGCACTGAATAAATGTAAAAATGTCAAATAAGTAAGGACTAAAAAAGACTATACTTTTTTTAATGACTTTGCACAAAAAAAGTCCATAGCGTTGATTGGATGAATTATTTGGCCTTTTAGATGATGACTGATGCTAAATAGTTTTTGAGGAGGCAATATATTTATTTTCTCTTGTAAAGTTTTGAAAATTAAAAAGCTTTTGTGGCTTTAACCCAGGAGGGCCAACCATACTTGTCAGCAATGAGAAACCCCATCTCACTGATTGACTCTGGCTCGCATCCATGAGAACACACACACGCACACAACTGAAACCATACACACACAAAAACGTGCACGGACAGGCATACAAAAACACACATTTTGGTTCATGAAGTGTATCACAGTCTGACGGTGTGACTGCCGTGAAACCGGAGCTTTAAAGGACTAGACCCCAGAAGTGTTCTTAGCCTCTTAGCCTGTGCTTCCAGCCTGCTAATATGGAAAGCAGAGAGCTGGCTAATTGTCATGAACGCCTCCTGACCTCCATTCTGCCCTGCTTCTCCACCCTAAACCCCTCCGAGTCACAGATTAATGCAGGCTAGTGTTGTCCCTCTCGCTCTCCCTCACTCAGTCTCACTTGGTTCTCTTACAAAAACTCAAAAAGCTATATCTCTGCCACGCCCTGAATTTTTTGTCGGATCTCCAGGATTGAATATACTGGTGGCACATGTACTGTACACAAACAATATACTCTGGTAGCAGCTAAAACGCTGTATTCCGATAACATAACTTACGCGTTAAACATAAGTGTTAAAGAGCAGGCAAAGAATACAAAGTATAGCAGGTTTGAATATGCAGCGTGCACACGGTGATAATTGTGGGTGCTCTCGGTTTAAATCTTGTTAACTGTCAGACGCAGTGTTTCAACACCTGTCTTATGTTTCACTCTGCATAATAAGACTTCTATTTAAAGGTGGAGAAGTGACGATGCCAGCAGAGGTGTTACCTCAAAGTGATGTAAGAAAATACCTTGATTATTAACAAGAAGGAAAACTTGTTTTGCAGCAAACCTGATCTTTGCAATTGTGAGTTAGCTTCACAGGGAATTAATGCAATCAAGGACACAAGACAGGAAACAAAATCTGAAACTGAATTATCTCTGTTACGCTACGGAGAACAACGCAATGCCTATCAGGCCCGGTTGATTTCAATTCAAAATATCACAGCAGTCTATGCAGTAAAACAGCCTAATACATTTAATAGCCCAGAACACACTCCTCAGTATGCTGCGGCTTACTTAGGCTCCTTTTGATTTGCCCTTGAAGGATAGATTTAGTTGCTGTATTGAAGTTCTGGCAGTAATAGCATCTTGCTGCGCTACTCAGACTGATGATCGCCTCTTTCCTGGCAGGTGTCCACCCTCTGCCGGTAACAATCAACAAATGAGAATCACAGCCTTCAACTTGCCCGTCTCCCTGCCCAGTGACATACTCTGCATCACTGAACTGAACACTAGACCGCTATTAACACTATGCGGCTGTATGCGGACAACAATGGGCAGTTTGGATTCAGTTGACTTTTGTTGTTTGCTTAGTGTTAAGACCAGGGGGTTAATTTTCATGAATCAATGACACACACGGTGTGGATGGAGATTTGTGGTAATTTTATTGTCACCTGCATCGCTGTTGTAATTTCAATCAAATCACCTATTTTCCTTCTCTTTTAAAGCAGGGCTCTCTGTGCTCTGAGAATTTACTGTAGTAATAGAGGGGAGCAGTTGGTAGTTCTGCCACAAAAGATCCTCCAAAGAAGGAACGGATGGCCTTAAGTGAGAGGAGCAGAATCCCCACAATGCCACCTTATTAAACCACAGAGAGCAAATTACGTTAAATTATCTTGGGAGGACAGTGAAGTTCACAGACAGTCACTGAAATGCTAAATGGGTGCAGATGAGAAGAAAAGACTGTGTGCACCGAAAGAAAATCCCAATTCACCAAAGCAAGTACTTGCCAACATAGAGCCCTTGAAGGCATTTAGAGAGCACAAACTATCACCTACAATGATAACATGATCCAACTAGGTGTTACAAAAAAAGACATCAAGTACATCTCTTACATTTTCACTTCAAATCACATTCTGACCCTAAAAATGTGTCCTTTGGATTCGTAGTAAAATCTCTGTCTGCATGCTTTTTATAGCTATGGTTTAAGATGCTAATTATCTAAAGCCCAAAATCGAATAGCTTGCTCATTATTTCAAAGCCAAGGATATTCATTCATACATTTTTGAGACATCCTGTTGAAAAACGAACCAAAGGGATTGAAAACGTGTTGAGATCATAACTGCTTTGGGTTCAGTGTTTCTGGTGTTAATTGAATAGAAAAATTAAAATGAAGTTGACATTTTGCTTTAGAAAATCTTTCTTTAAAAAAAGTTAAAAACTAATAACTGAATCCCACTTGGCCCTTCCAAGAAGAGTGTGTGAATTCATGGAGGCGCTTATGGGAAAGTGGATTCCCTAAATGGCACGTTACTTATACACTATATTAAATAAAGTATTTTGGTAAAATGTAACTAATCTAGTTGAAACTTTCCTCCTACATCCTCTTCCCTCCCGTGTCAGTGGGCATGATACACAGTCAGCTTAACCCCTGCCTGTGTCACTCTCCCTGGTAGAAACTCCTCAGATCAGAAATGAATTCTTCATGCTGATCCCGGAACAAGGCTGTGCTGCATTTGTCACAGCCACTTTCTTCCACTTTAACTCAAAGCTGTTTGGTATGGCTGGAGCTTTGCAGACTGCAGAGATGTGACGGGGCTGTTTAAAGGCTCAGGCTGAATGCTCTGTCTTTATCTGTGGAATAGGGAGTGGATGCTTGTTCAATGGCTATGTAAAGTCTGCTCTGTTGTAGATTTAATTCAAAATAATGCTTAGATAACTGCTTTTTTCACATTTAAAATCCACACATTAAAATAAATCATTTTTAATGGAAGAGATCATGGTGGGTCGTTGAGGCTGTAGCCTAACACAAATGAGAGAAGGTTTGTGAAGGTGCCCAGAGAGGCTTAGCTATGCATTGGCTGTTGAGTCTGGCATGTATTCTGGCACTGGGAGTGTATTCTCAACAGGACTCTGGTGGATTAGTGTCCATTTGGACAACAGAGTGGTCCGCAGCTTGGGTTGACATTCAACTTCAGCAGGCCAGCAGCTCACACACTGATCATGAAGTTTAGTCTAGCTGTTTATTGTCATTGATGTGTAGTAAATGTAATGCCATTTGGAGTTTCTTGAGTCTTAAAAATTAGTATAATGGCTGGGATATCAAAACCTCTCTTCTCCTGTCTTCTAGTCTAAACGGGATGACTCGGTATGTGTGAAATATAGCCGTAGCCGTGGCCATGCTGCAGTGTGGTGGGTCAGTGGATCATGGGGTATAGTGGTGGGCTTTGGGGCTGTGGGGACGGCAGCCCGTTTTGCGTTTGATCCCAGTTGGGGTCCATCCATGCTCACAGGCCGACTGCTGTGGTCCATCTGGTGGAGGCTTTAATCACAACCATGTGAGGAGCTAATGGTAGCTATGGGCGTGGTTTAGGTGTGTGTGATGGCCGCGATTAATGGCGTACGTGATAGACAGATGGCTCATCCAATCACCTGCCAGGTATTTTTTTTGAAAGAGCCTGCCCTTTTCCAAACAGTTTCTAATGATGGTTTCTCGGAATGTTCTGTGTAACAAACCATCTGGTGCGTCGGGTTAGTATCTTCCTGCAGAAATGAGTCCTGTTTTCTACTTTTACAGAATCTCCTACTTAGACCTTAGGTGGGAAAATGAAAATAACCTAAACACCACCTGTCATCTGTAATGATGTTTAAAACCTCATCAAAAAAGCTCACACTATCTCCATAAATGGCTGCACTACGGCTTTTAAAAAGAAATAACCTTTTAGAAAATGAGACGTATCCAGAGTCCTTCCCAGGGATGGCCTACGGTACTGTGGACCAAAACACGCCCATGCTGCACAAATCCAGCACTCCAAATGTCACTTCATGCTTAACCACCCTTTTTCATGCTTGAAGAAAGGCAACTGGGCAAGGCAAAAAAAAAAAAACTCCACCGGGCTTCAGTTTAAATGCCTACATGCTTAGAGACATGTTTCAATTACTTTGTGTTGTTGAAACATTTAGCCGATTGAAGAGAAAGAAATTCATTAGAAACAACTCTAGAAATAATTTCCCACTATGAAAATAACAAGACATTGTGTACTGAAGGTATAAATCATCTTCTGAGTAAATGTACTTTTATAATTTTACATGAAATTAAGCCAAGACAGATTCATGTAATACAAACAGAGGTAAATGACAATATTTCTTTACAAAATATGTATGCATTCCTGTAAATTAGCTCAATTTACAGTCACTCTATGGCGGTCCGTTTAAACCTGAATGCTGCGGTCAGAATGTATTTATTATTAAAGGGAATAAAGGGTCAGCAGATAATGATGCTGTTGGTGCATCTCCCTGGGTTGTGTAGAGGAACCACTTACTGTTAGCCTCCTCTTGGAAAAAAAATATTTGTAGTATTTTAATGAATTCAAATCTTGATTTAGCTCGACCTTTATTAATGGCTGGTAGTCACTTAAAAAAAAAAAAATCACTTTGTAAACTACTTTATTTTCTGTACATACAGTGTTAACAGGCCCCGACTACCCGAGAGCTCCTGGTGGAGCCAGCGGCTAGCGACTGCAACTCAAACGGTCACTCCTCCTCGGCACTAATGCAAGGGTAAGCCATACATCATTTATTCATGGTGACAGCAGATACTTTGCCTCATCCCCGGCAATTAGCGAATCAATAAAAACGCATTGGCTTTGAACCTATCAATTCTGAGAGGACAAAATATAGCACTGTTCATCAACATGACAGGATCCCAGACGCAGACAATCACTCAAGTATCGGCAGCCTTTGTCAGCTCAGGCGCTGAGCTGACAACAATAATGCACGTTTCCTCACATTGCTGCTCTTAAAATGAGTCGTCACCTGAAAAATGGGTATCTGTTCCGATATAATATCTCAAGTCGGGGTCTTCAAAGGCCATAATCTATAAATGTCTTTTTTGAAACATGATTTAATGTTCTTTTCATCAGGAGATTTTGTTTGTGTTATGAATATGTGTCTATTGTGAAGGAGATGACAATGAGTGAGATTATCACAGACATGTCAGTAAAGGACTACCTAATACCTCTTTTGTCAAAGTTTATAAGGCTGACATATCTGCAGTACATTTCGTCTGTTTTATAATTCATTCAGTAAATCTGCTTGATCCAATACACACCTCAGGCTGTGTTATGTCAGCCTAAAATGACATTAGATTTAGCCAAACCTCTGAATTTGACTTTACTGTCAAACTGAGGCTACTACGGTAGCTGAGGCAATTTTCAATTTCCCCATAATAATTGGTAAAGTTTGTTTGCAAATGACAAAATGTGAAGAAATCACCACATTTGAAAACACAAAACTGCTTTCTCTCCAATCTTGTCTGTTTCATTATTCTCTCTCTATTTATCCTTTTAAGCCGAATGAAATAACTGCAACTGAATGTGAAAACATTGTCCACGAGAGGCAACAAATTTGTTTCTGAAATTAAATGCTTTTCCTCTACCGAGCAAAAGAGCAGCCCTGGGATTCTTTTAAATTAAAGAAGAGAAATGAACAGCTGAAATTGAGGTTATTGTGTTTGTTCAATCTATTGAATTGTAAAAATGTAGCCACTGACCTGATAAAGGTAAATCCCTAGAAGAATTCAGGCCCACTATGGATATATAATCCACTACTATATAAACTGTGAAATCATGTGTGCCTGAGGATTACACAATTGTGTTTTCTATTTTTCCATTTTTGTGTTACTTCAAGGCCCATGTCTGTATTTTTTTTAGCACATATTTGTTTACATATATCACTGGAGACTGTGACTTTCATGAAACCTGCATTTCTTAGTTCAAAACATCAGCCTGTTCTATTGCTATGTTCATAAACATTATAATTCATTAGAAAATTTGAATATCTTAGATTAAGTTATGTTAATCCGTGTATTAAAAGCCCTGTCAATCCAATCAGTGTGGGAATAATAGCAGGTTAAAATCTTCTGCTTTGGTTTTTGATGGTGGACCCTTTTGTTTACTTTTGGATTATGTGCTGTGCTCTTCCTCCATCTCCTATACAAATCTCTCTGTGTTTGTGACATGATCAGTGTGCTACTGCTGTTTGGTCATGAGCGCCAAGACACATTCAGTGGTGCACAGACTCTACTCAGAAACCCTGGGCCCTGCCACTGCCATTATGTAGGTGAAATTACAGGCTATTACTTCCAGGTCAAAGTACCTGAACACAGAAAGGTGACCTTTGGTTGGGCGTGGGCGCTCGTGTTGTTGCATCAAGCTATTCTGTTGTTAGACTATTGTTTATGGATCACATCGCAAGCCTTTTTTTATGTCTTATCTACCAAGGCGATGGGTATGAAAAATAGGTTGTGTGTGTGTGTGTGTGTGTGTGTGTGTGTGTGTGTGTGTGTGTGTGTGTGTGTGTGTGTGAGAGAGAGAGAGCCTGCAGACACCTGCTCCATTCTGCAGTGATGGCTCCCAGTGGGACACAGGCTCAGCTGCTGATCTCTAGGCCCTCCCTGCAGTACTGGTGGCCAGCACACACACACACAACACACACACACACACACACACACACACAGCTCTTCCAACAAATCGGAGAACCCTCCAGGCCCCCCTTGCAGTGTCTCTCAGCCTCTCTGTGTTCCTCGAAACTGACACACCACATGCATGCTCATGACATGATCTACAGACAGGCACAAAGCTGCACAGTCTGTGTTCATATGATGTTGCATGTAAATCTATGACACGGTGTGGTCATAATCTGCTCCAGTCTGATATATGCTATAGAGATGATATGGCTGAATAGCATGTGTTTTTGGTTGTGGTAGTGTTTTTCTACTACCATAAGCTAAAAAGCTACACTGAACACTGAAATATATCAACATATATATATATAACACATATATCATCTTATTATTTTCTGCTGTGAATGCAGTTAAAAAACGATAGAATGATATAAAGGCTATATTGGCAGTTTTGAATCCCTTGGCAGGTCACTTAATGATTGATGTTAAAATATTAGACCACATTTGTTTTTGTCAGTCCTGCATCGATCAACCACCATTGTACTTATGGCACAATTGCTAGTGTCAGGGCTGTTGTATTTTGCACATATCTCCATCTCTCTGTTTTTCTCACTATGAGCGTCTCTTCCCCTCTGTGGCATCGTTCAGTCTGCTGCACCTGTTTGTGCCTCACTGGCGGCAGGGTTGTGGAGCATAAATGAACTAATTTCCTGGATGTAGAGAACACAGCAATCAAGGAAAGGGGAAGTGCAGCAAGCGGCAGATGGAAGGAGCTAATCATTGTTATGAAATAGAGATGACCTCTAACTATCTCCTGGCTGCTAATATACTGTAGCTACACACGTTTGCCAGCCACTGTCCCATTTGCCCCTCTCTCTTCTTCTTCCTCCATTGCCTGTTTGTTGTTGTGCTGAAGATGAACCTCTTCAGGCAGGTTCGAAATGCAACCCTCGTTTATTTTTTTTTTTTTTTTTTAAATGTTGAAACGGAAAAGATTGGAGTTGTCAAACAAAACCTTGTGTCACATAGAGAACGGCAGCTGCCTGCAGTGGGTAATCAGTGGAGCTTTCTACAAATTAACAGCATTCAGCTCTGAAGCACGGCGCACTGCAGGTTTTTAGATCTTGGCTTTTGAAAATTAGATCTCAGTGACTGAACTATGGAATAATTAGCAATTTAGTTTTTGCTCACATGTTCTTTTAATTGCCTGGTCATCTTAATGCTGTAAACTGATACTGATGCTCAAATTTAAACTGAATAATATCAGTCTAAATTTGATTAATTGCAGGCCGAATCTCTCCTCCGTGTGCTTGGGATCTGAATTTCAGATTTAAATTCTTTGAATGCTCTTTTAAACGCACTGTCCTACAGCTGGAAAGATGCACTACTGAGAACATGCACACACACACACACACACACACACACAAAATGCTCTGAACAAACTGAACACATTGTTACCAGTGATGGTAAACTTTGCTGCAGGCGTATAGTGTGTTGGAGGACGAAACCATTTAGCTATTTATTCATTTATCAAGGCACTCATTTAATGCAGTGGAGCATTAAATAGAAATACAGTCTTAACTTCGAATGGTAATATTATAAAAGAATGTGAAGTATTTACATTTTTAATATACAGAGCAATGTTGTGCTGCCGGTATAGAATTGTATTTCCGTTTGATATCCCCGAGGTAAAAGATGCAATGCTGCTTTTGAGGCTTTACACACCAAAGCCACCAGAATCTTCCAGCACATTTATCTAATGTATGCAAATGATGTTGCTGTGCTTAATGAAGGCACCATTAATCACTATAACGATGGTCTTTCTTAACCAGGGTAATCATGCGTGTGTGCGCGCACACTCACACACACACACACACACACACATTAAAATACTTACACAAGCATACACTTCCACACACTCGCCCACACACTCACTTAGACACACACACACACACACACACGGAACATGCCTCATCACCAGCATCACATTTATGACAAATGCGCAAAATCACCAACATAAACCATTTTACCAGAAATGTAACTGCGTATGATGAGGACCTCATAGTCACACATGAATTCTGTACTTTTTCTTCCTTCATTTATACTTTATAAATGTTAAATTCAATGTAATTTAAAACTCATCAACTGACCATCATGTTTCCATCTGGAATTGGCTGGTTAGGCAATCACCTCAAATTCAGTTACTCCACCCAATACGAAACCGATAAGATGCATCAAAATATGTTAACACGGAAACTATATTTATATAATAAATGTAGCTAATTAGTTCCACTGGTTTCAACAAATAATTCGTGGTCCAGCAGCTTCATGCAAACAGCAGATAATACTGTTGTGAGTCAAAACGGGCACAGCACACAGGCATTTTGTGTGCTGTGTAACAATAACAACAAAACACTGGACAGACGTCTTTGAACTCATGTAAGAATTCAAAGCGAAAACTGAAAAACATTTTTGAAGCCCAACTCCTCACAGAACGTATTTCACCGCTTATCCTCGCCGCGCATTTGCATACAGTTGACGGAAACCCCTGGGTACAGTCAGCAGCATGACAGTGGGTTATGAAGGCTTCCGGGAGGCTCTGGGGTGTGGATCTGAGCCAGTTTGAAGGGGAGCCGAACCAATGAAGAGCCCACAGCGGATTAGACACCCACAGCTTCATGTCGCTTTAATGCGGCGAGTCAGGGATTTTCTTACAACGCTTTTGCCTAAATGCTCAGGGTTTTCTCATGCCCCTTTTTCTCTCTCATTTCCTTTCCCTTGAAGTAATCTTTCTATGTAAATGGCAGAGTAATGTTGTCTCCAGTGCAACGTATCCCATCTATTTACAGCGTTAGTGGTTCCTCTGCTAATGTGACTTGTCAGATGTTAATTGGAATTGATTGGATTGATAGTTATGATCAAATATCCTTTGAAATATGTAATCTTATACAACTGTTACATCGCCTACGTGTGTTGAAAAAATAATCTTTCCTTTTCAAGGATGTTCTATAAAGTTAAAAATGGTAGAGGTGGACTGCTAGAACCTATTCATTGATTTACTATGAAAGATAATTCACCATCAAATGCAAACATTAAATGCAAATACTGCACATGCGCTAACAGAATTCACAAAATACTACAAATATATTACCCACACAAACACACACGCACACACATGCATGCACACAGACACAAACGCCTCAAATTCCCCTGATAACAGTCTGACTGGCAGAGGCTAAAGACAGAGTAGGCGTCCATAATTGAACAAACATAACAATGTAAATATTTACTAATACTATCCATTGGGAATACAGGCAGAATCCCACAATTGATTTGCTCTCTTTCTGCCACTTTACTCTTTTCCTCACTCACACACACACACACACATACACACACACACACACACACACACACACAGATTCACATACACTAACTACCGCTTTCTTCTTTTTCTGTTTCTTTTCTTGGTAATATGCTTGCCTGTGTTTCATTAAAGAGAGATATTGATATATTGGTCTGTCTATCCTCTTACCAGGGGTGACCTGTAGCCCATCTGGGCTGGCGATGACAGGAGATCCCTGGGAAATAGCGGCGAGTGCGTCTCGGGGACGGAGCCCACGCCACTGGCTGCTAGTCCCGAGAGCTGCCCGTACCTCGCCATCATCTTGAGATGCTGCTCACAGAACACACACACTCATACACAGACACAGGAGGAGAGGGGAAGAGAGAGAGAGGGCGAGAGAGGGAGGGAGGAGAGAGAGAGAGAGAGAGGAAAAAAGATAGAGGGAAGGGGTGTGAGAGGATGGAAGGAGAACAGATAACAGCAGGTAGGAAGGACGGTGAGAATGGTGAAGGACAGAAGAGGGAGTGGGGAGGGGGGGGGGCACATGAAGAAAGAGGAGGTAGAGGGGGATTACAGAACACTTTGCTCTCACACAAATGCATGTGTGAACACACACCCATACATACACACTCGTATTTACATACATACTGTACGTGAAGGCACACACAATTTTAGCCCCAGGTGGGCAATTTCACGAGCAAGCCTATGTTGGAAGGTGTTGATAGCTACCTTGGTTTTGTTACAATAGGAGGATATAAAGTCTAGGCACTAGCTCTCCATTTATTTTTACAAGCAAGGATGAGTGTGAGAAGCGGTGCAGTCCCTTTTTCTCCGTACCGACTATGGTGCCGGGGAAATGTAATAAACAGCTGCTGTTATCAATCATCCCCTCTGTCTTCTGGCTATGAGCATACAGAAGTGTACAGACACACACACGCACGGACATCCAATAACACACATGACACAATGGTTGGCAGCAGACATGCACAGGTGAAGTGCGGAGAAAGAAGCAAATCCAAATCTCTTTACCTCATTGCTCAACAAAGCGGCGTTGAGTGTTCGGCTTATTTCGAACATCTTTAGATTCGCTGCTTTTTTCGTTCTGTCCTTTTTATTTTCAGATTCTCTTCAGTTCTTTGCTCCTCTTTTTCTTCTCTACGGCTGGGAGTCAGTCCCGGGAACACAAAAAAGAAAGAAAAAAAATCAAATCAATTGAAAAAAAAGGGGGGATATAAAAAAAAAAAATCCTCTTAAATTTTCTGATTTTGGAGTTGTGATTTTTCAGTGCTCTTTAATTTCTTTCTCTCCTGTCTTTGGATGCACCTCTGCTGACTGTGGCTGTAGTGGTGGTGTTTGTTCCCAGGGTCTCCGCACAAGTCTAAGGAGTCAATATGCTGCTGGTTTTTTTTTTTAAATCTCCCCAGAGTCAGCACATTAAAACAGGCAGTCAGGCGGTCGGTGGGTCGGGCTGGCGGGCTGGCTGGCTCCCTTATCTGTCCCCCGCACACTGGCTCACACAATACGCTCCGATCCTCACACTGCTCGCTAGCAGATTAGCCTGTCCCAAAACATAGCACTTAGTTTAAACTCCCCTCCCTTTTGCTCTCTCTCTCTCTCTCTCTCTCTCTCTCTCTCTCTCTCTTTTTCTCTCTCACTGTATCACTCCCTCTAGCTCGCTCCTTTGCTCTCACTCCATCTCTCTCTGCATTTCTCTCTCTTTCTCTCTCTCCTCCTCCTTTTTGCTCACGCATTGATGCAGCTACAGTTCACTGTGCTACCACAAGGTGGGAAGACTGTTCTAGCAACAGCGACACCATCGCTGCCACATCCCTTCCTCTCCGTGCCACTCCTATCTTTTAGATTTTCCTCTCTTCAGTGAGTCTATAACACACAGCTATAAATGGTGAAGAAACGCTTGCACTTAATATAGCAGCTCTCACTACCTGACCAGATGAAACTTACAGACAGGGATAAGGGGATTTGTTAGAGGGTGTGTGAGGACTAATATTCTTCGGTTCTGTTATCTCATTATGGCTATTAATTATGGATTCAGGAGTGGAAAAGGACCATCGAAGATATTTGGGAAGGAAATAATTCAGCACTTCCTTGGAGGTGTTTCTGTGACAGTTACATGTATAGTAATGGAATGTAATAAAGCTACCAAGAGACCTAAAGAGAGTGGAAATAAATGCTACCTCTCAGTTACAGGCAGAAGAAGAAAGAAAGTGAAGGTTGGGCTGATGTGAGCATCAAGGTCAGGTTGTTGTCCTTTCCTCAGCAGGGTGTGGCCCAGAGATGACGAAGCAGCTAGTCACAGGCATGGCAGGAGATCCCAACTTCGGAACAAGTAAACAAGAAAAAAAAAAAAAAAGATTAGGGAGACTTGTGCCAAGGATATGATTCACTACATTTTTGGTTTCAGTTGATAACACTTGAGAGATTTCAGAGTATGACTCACAGTGTTGTATATCTGCATGTAAGTCAAACATGTTTATGAAATTCAAGCCTATGCTTGAGGAGAAAATAACGGGACACAAAATGTTCTATGAAAATGATGCTGAGAGAGTGATTGGGATCGCCATCCTCTTCACTAATTCTAATCTTAGTGGTGTCTTACTCGCGGCTCCATCAGTGTTGCAACAGATTTATTCCCAGTGCTTTGAATGTGCTTTTTGCTGTCTTGGATCAGAGTGGGGAGAGCGGCCAGTCAATAGCAGCCTATTGACACTGAACCATCTGTTTAGGTGGACACTGTCCAGCATAGCAGAGATGGAGGGAGAAAGGGACGGAGAGACAGAGGAAGTGACGGAAAAAGAGAGAGCAGAGGGTACAAAGCAGAGGATGTGTTAGCAAACTGTTAGTTTTAACGGGTGTTTATGTAAAACAGGAAAAGGAAAAATATGGGGAGAGACTCGCACTTAGCGAGGATGTGACATATAATATTGTTTACATGTTTTAAATTAGCACATTTTTTCCTCTTTTTACATTTTTGTCAGTAGCAGGATATGTGAAAGTATCATCAACGACATCACTGTGTTTTAGCAATGTTTTGCTGTCTTGGCTTCAATTCCATTTTTTTTTTTTCTCAGAAAAGGACTGCTAGCCACATCCCTGTTCTGTAAAGCCCGTGGTCTCTGGGGAAGGCTGGTCCAACAGAGCACTGGGGGGAGGCTGTCAGTTGAATCATCCAGAGTGAGGGCTGATTCCTCAGTCAGCTGCCTCTCAAGCCTTTCTCTCTGACCAAGCCCTCACTCCCCTGAGCCCCCTGATTGCTGTCACCATAGTGATTCTCTGTGTACTGCCGGCTGGTCTCTGCCCCCCTCTGCTCCTCACAACCACCCATCTTCAACTCACTGCCACTAGTGCCCTGTGTTTTGATTTTTGCATGACTTCCTTCTTCATTGATGATGGACTTTATGTGTGAAAGTCCTCAGCTGGCCACAGTCAAAAGGGTTTCCCTGTACGTTGGAATACAAATACAAAAACATAGATGTTTGCTCCCCCGTCACACACACACACACACACACACACACACACACACACACACACACACACACACATACACACATACATAATGAGCTTCAGGCTGGAAACATAAACACAATTTTTTTTTCTTCTTTCATTTATGGTACTGAGCTACAAGCACTGACTTATTTGATCATTTCACAGTTTAGAAGAAAACGTATCTTTCTGAAAGAATGAAAAGCAAGGCTTAAAATACTTTTGCTGTGCCAAAGCTACCGTTTCCCCAAGGGGTTTCTGACATGTTCTGCATGAGATTGTGATGGTGCGCTGTGTCCTCCAGTCAATAGCTACCCACGCTTAAAATAGCCACCATTTCTTAATGTTACTGTAGATTCTGTATTTAACCATGACAGGGATGTCTACATGTGAAGCACATTAATATGTTCGCAAATCATTAGAGGTCAAAAATGTTTTGATAAGCATGTAAAAATACACTCTCCTGAGAGATAATTAAAATTGAAGAGACCACGGTGTCGACCGTACTTCTATTTCATGTTATCCTGTTTTCCAGTGATGGATGTTCATTAAATCATTGCTGCACTTGGCAGACACCATGACACAAAACTGTATGCAATCATGTTACTTTGGCAGAATGTAGGGGTTATTGTTGAAAATGTTGCTTTTTTTCCCCCCCCCTTCACACTTGTTTTAATAAAGGAGGACACGCCAATATAGAATATAGAGCTTTAAAAGAAAAGGAAAGCCATCAAGACACAAATACTTTTGTTTTTATAAAACTACAACACATTTTAAAATAACTAAGGCACCACACCACATGTTGAGTTATGAAGTTTAAGTTCCAACATGGGACACCATTGTTTAGTGCATTGCAATATGATATCAAATTTTTTGTAATGAGATTTAAAGGTGCAGTAGGTAAGATTTATAAAACTAACTTTCTGTCATATTTGCTGAAAGTGACCCTATGTTCGAGTAGAACTACATGAAGCAGGTAATTAAAAAAAACAACTATCTGGCTCCTCTGGCACCACCTACAGCCTGTAGTGCGATTTGCAAAAATCCACAGCTCCCTGTTCAGATGCACCAATCACAGCCAGGAGGGGTGTCAATCACATCATTCTCCCTTGTGGGGGGAGGGGCTTAGGAGACCGTTTTGGGCTTTAGCAGAAAGGGGGAGGGGGAACTGAGAAGTTGTCGATGTTCACACTTTTTGGCTAAGTCCTGGATCTTCGCAATCCTACCTACACCTTTAATTATATGTTGTTGTTTTTTAAATGTGACCTTAATTTCAGTGCCCCTTTTAAGTTAACAGTGTCACAGCTTAGGACAAAAATGTCAGATCTTGTCATGTTATGTAATGATAATGCTCAAATTCTGTCTTTTACAAGCCAACAACCAAATGTGTGTTTCAGCCATAAGATCAGGTTACCAACAGTATCTCAAGTGCTCCAACTCTGGCAGAGACAAGCCAGGGTCTTGCACTAAATTCAACTGCTCCCATGCAGTCTCTCTATTTGATAAGATCTGAGAAACAAGGGAAACATGTAGTGTATCTAATTCATTCTTCTCATGCTCCATAATTCAATTTCAATCTCCCTCTTGAAAATGAATGATTGTACCACCATAGAGTTCTTTAATTGGCATAGTGTTAAAGCAATGACATAGCATGGAGGACAGCTTTTCAATTTTCAATTTTAACGAAATATTATACAGCAGCTCTGTATTCTCTTCCTGTCATCTGAGAAATAATCAGTCCGACCTATCTACTCAGCGGCCTGTTGATGCTTGCCATCAAATACAGATCACACAGAGAGAAAAATCATTGCCATCTCCCTGGTCTTATTCATTTGGTCCTGTTACACGCAGCTTATAACCTGAAAATTAGCAGCAGCCTGTATGCCTCTTGCTCCAGGAGCTGTGCGACTGCTCATTTGATGTACTTAATCAGGTGCAACCTTTGTAATGGGAAAGGAATAGGGCCAGGCTTGATTGGCCTTGATGACATCTATGCTCCAATTGTCTAGAAAACCTCCAGCTTTAATCAATCTGCAGGATAATACAGAATATCTGGCTGCTGCCTGCAATGATTGGCTTTCTTCTGTGAAAATACTATTAAAAATGCAGGTATATGGCTGTAATAAAACTGAGGCGTGTACGATATACTGATTACAGTTTAGAGGTGTAATGGGAGTCATTGCTAGTTTAGTGTTGCCTGCTGAATGTGAATGTCATAAGTGTACTATGTTTCACATTGGCATATATGAATATTTTCCCTAATCATAATAATAATATTAAGTGTCAATTCTGTAGGCTACATTTGGGGATTTTTGGTTTGTTTTCAGATGGAGACAAAATCTGAATTATAGACTATCTTTAAGACAAAGGTTTTCCTGAGCTTGACAGTAGAATTTAGCACTACAGAAAACGAGTTTGATTAGCATTTCTGAGATGCATGTTTTTGCTCATTTGTTTGCTGTAGCCTACTGTATTTAGGCCTATTTAACCTTGTGTTGACTTCGGGTCACATTGACCCGTTTTCAATTTTTGTTTTATATAAGAAAATATGGGACGTAGAAATAAGCGCTGAAAATGTGTAGAAGAAAAATTTAACAATTTAAAACGTTGGAAAAAGCAAAAACAAACTGTGAAAAAAAGGCGTCAAATACTTGTTTTTTTCAAGGTTGACGGGAAGACAACACAAGTTAATGGTTTGTGTACTTAGATATAAGAATTCAACAATACCAAATCAAAATGTCTCTTAATATTCTGGTATTTTTACTACATATAATTTAACTTGGCTTAGTTTACCTATATGCACTGCGATCTGCAAACTGATGTGGTGTTTCTGCAGCGGTGTGCTGTGGACATGACTGCACCTCTCCCTCTTCCTCCTGCTCCGTTGCCGTGGTAACACACTTGGAGCGTCGGTTGCTCTGTAACAGGATGGAAAGGAAGATGGAGGAGAGTACTGTTAGAGACGTCGAGACTGGTGTGTAAATATGAGCCGTACCTGGTTTCTTCTTCATTGCTATACGAGCAAAAGGACGCTGTTGATGCCCAGTTGTCTAACATATAATAACTGCATGTTTCGCGCTTGCTCCGTGTCTTTATATTGACGCTAACGTGAAGTGCGCTAACCTGCTATAGCTAGCTAGCAGGTACAGGGATGTAAACAAGAGCCATGTCACGTTGTGTGTGTTATGAGCTTATGAGCTAGCATTGCTGCTACAGACGATAGCAAGCCATACAACTAGCTGTATGCTGGAAATGCACCTCACGGAAATAATTTAGAAAACTGCTGGCATGTTAACGTAACCACTTAAATTCGGGAGGGCGAGCAGTAACGTTAACGTTATTGCAGGTGTAGTTATACACCTGTAGTGGCTATGTTGGTATCTGCTAGCTAGCTATGTGTCAGGGATAGTTCCTCCTGCCAACTGCTGTGTAGCTAATAAGATAGCTGTCGGTACTACTGGAATTAGTTTTTTGTCCGTTAAAATTCTAAATTAAAGCCATAATCCGCGAACATTTGGCGAAAATGGGAAGCACCCCTGTTTTGACAGTAAACACATTGCACAGAATGGACCATAACATAATGGATATATCATTACATATATGGACTAATATTAGACAAAATCCAAGTTTGTGATGTCTTGTGTTGCTCACTATAATGCAAACTATACAGTATTTGGGTTTTTAATGTGCATATAATGGTAATAAAAAATGGTTGCAAAATAAAAGGTACAGCTTTTACGTTTTTATGATGCAAAACAGCAAACAAAGCCACACATTTAAGCAACATTGTTTATATTGTCCATTTGTGCTGCAAACACAAAAATAAAGATTTATTTCAACCTATGCTTTGTTTATTTGTGTTAAATAAATGCACTGCAGATCAACTGTTTGGTTTACAGTTTAAAGTCGACACAACTCACTCTTAGAAAGATGTTATGTATACATCACTATTACAGAAGAAGAAGCAGAAGAAGAAGAAGCAACATTTAACTTTGAAATAATTTATATAATTGACCCATAATTTGAGTTTAGTGGTGTTATAAGGCCCGGCATGGCGGCATACTGTGTGTTTTTACTTTAAGGTTTAACAATCCATGACTGTTATTCTGGATGAGAGACTGTTTTATTTATCTACAAGCTAAGGGATCACACCCTTAAATGAAGTTACAAAGGGCTTACTGAACACACCTTTGCATAAAGTGAGACTCATCTTATACCTGCATATTGCACTTGTTCTTCAGGCAGTGACACTGGAGGAGAGGATGCCTTGGTGGGAAATGTGAACAAACTGATGGTGAGCCCACCAGGTTATTCAGGAGCTTCGCGAAAAGGACATCTGGTTTTTGATGCGTGCTTTGAGAGTGGTGAGTAGTAAACTTTAAAAATTGCAAATTAGTTAAAATAAAAAAAAATAATAAAAAAAGGTGGGAGTTAAAGTGTTAATCCATGAAATGTTTTTATATTGTTTGTTTTTTTCGTGTCAGTGACAACTTTATTTTGAATTGAGCGTCACTGCTATGGTCAGTGGTGGCTGCAAATAATTACAAGCTCTAGTGCAGGGTTTTGTATGGGCCCTCCTTCACGCCAAGACAGCAAACACATCCACTATATAGGTGGATATTATACAAACAGTATGTTGAATTTTATAGATCAGGCTTTGGCTTGTCAGTCACAAAATTCAATCCACACATTAACAAATCCTTTAACCTAACTATAAACATCCCTATGCATGTTGGAATCCTGGAGCTATCCTTGGAAAACTTTGAATGTGCAACAACATTATGATCAGTTTGTTATGTATAGCATGTATTGTGACATGTACTGTATGACGCAACATATTTGACTCCAAACTACAAAATGACCAAAAAACGTTTCCATGTCTCTTCAAACACAAATAAGGCTTCCTATCTTTGACATGCTTTCCCACTTTCACAGCTAACTCTATTAACATTTTTGAATTAAGATATAGGCCAGCACTAATACTACTACCTCTACCACTACTAGTACTACTACTTTCACTATTTCTATTAACTAATAAAAACTGTTTACAGTATGTATTACCTTTAATAGATGAATTACAAATGCTTTATATTACCAAGAGTATTAGACTATTCAAGGGTATAGGTACAAAATCTAAAAGCATCTTCAGCATATATAATTGTCTGAGATTTTGGAAATAGCAACTAACTGTGAGTCTGTGTATCAGAGCTCTATCGAGACTTTGACATATCTTGGCAACAGTATAATCAGGGACAAGCCATATAACGATTTATAGACAAGTGCAAGGCTCTTAAAATCTTTATTATGAATAACTAGAACTCAGCGTAGGGAATTGAGAGCAGGTGTTGTTTGAGCTATTTTATTTCAGCAACCTTCTACCTATATTCTTCCTGTTCTATGGCCAGCATGGCTGAAAATAGAAATATGTTAAGTACATTTGAAAAGGTCGACCTCTTACCTTGTCCATCTCTTTTGGTGGAGCGAGACATACAGTAAAATGAAATTAATATGCTCCAGTGTCACTTGTTAATAGCCTTTGTTGGCCACTTTTATTCTGACAGCTGAATGACACGGCAATGAAAATAAAGTACTTTCTTAACACTGACAAGATCAGCTGGTTAGACCCACACACACTCACGCACCAAGTAGGCAAAGTAAATCAGGGAATCAGCTGGTCTCTCTGGTACAGAATCTGTGTGTGGAGATTGGGTTCAGATAGCACTCAGATTTCATATTTCCACAGACAAGCCCATTTTGCTTTCTGCAGACTGAGATGTGTTTACTTTCTGATGTCCTTGGTGTCATTGTCAGAGTTGTTCTCCAAAGTAGAGTTTTACAATGATGTTGTATCTCTGATATATTTGATTTTTAGAGAGTTAGAGAATGCAAATACGTTTTCGTACAGTGTTACATGCCCTAGGCCGCCTACTACTAATTAATTCACATGAGGAAAACCAATCTGGCATATAAAGGGATGAAAAAGAAAATAGGGGATGCTAATCCACAGTTTTGTACACAGTAGACTAAATATGAAGGTGAGCATATATATATATATATATATATATATATATATATATATATATATATATATATATATATATATATATATATTAAGCCTGGGTGTAAAGATTTGAATATGTTACATTAGGAGGATTGTGCTGAGATATCAGTGTGGTGATTTCCTTTTTTATAAATTTGCCTTTTTCCCCAGATGACATGGCCAGAGTAGCTCAGACATTGATTAATGGGTGCTGAGCTTCCACGCTGAGATCAGCTAACATACCAGTGTCTCTGGCTCCGGATGTATCTCCTGAATGATTTATGGAATTGATAATAATCTCTTTCCAGTAAATGGATTACTAAAGTTAGAATGGGGGGATGAATTGATGTTTGCCAGCTAATGTCAAATTAATGCCCTATTGCTGTTTCATTTAAGCATTACTGATTTTGTCCGCCTTGCTTTAAAGTTGTAGTCCGTAAGATTGAGTGAGGTTGTTTCTAGCGGCAGCTTTGGCGGTAAGATGTAATGTCCGTCCCGAAAATCGACTCCGTGGAAAGAGGGTGGTTCATTACAGGGACGACAGACTGACCAAGGAAGTTTATTTTTTGTTTATTTTGCTTTGGACTCGAAGTTGAACGGTCTTCGTTCTTTGTTGGTCATTGTGAGTCAGCAGTAATGAAAATGTAGGTGCCCGATTCACGTACGGTTTCTTTGTATCTTCCCTTGTCGGAAGTTCCTAATTTTTGAGTACAATGGAACAGCATAATCGGCAGTGACAAGCTCCACCTGGACATATGTGGCAGACCAATACAGACCAACCCCTGCTGACTGACGTTAAAAGCGTCACTAACTGTGCGCTGCATTTGAATTTAGGGCGGGAAAGTCACCCCAGACACTCAGATTGTATTACTTGGCAAAGCAGCAAATACAAGCACTTTCATTAGTGGGTCATATGCTCAATCACCATTGTTTTAACTCATTCTTTGATAGATAGGAAATTAATAGACAATTAACTAGATGAAAATCTTACAGACTACAACTTTAAAGAAATCCTTGATATTAGTTTATGATACTGTGTTCTTTCACAGTATACTCTATATGTCTGGATTACTTGTACCGAGCAGTTATTATACTCTTAATAGTTTTCTAATTATTGCAAACATGTTCATTAACATTCTTTCTTAAAGTGATTGTCCTCTCATTGTTATATAAACGCACACACCCACACACCTCTGTTGCAAAAAATGGCTGTAAAAGAAAGAGAATTTAATCAAAGATTGTATGATTAAATTACCCTGCTTCTGTAAAGCATTCATATGTTATGTGTTTAATTGACATTTAATGAAATAGAAAGCTGAATTTTTAACATTTTTACTAATAAGGCATGGAGATCTTACCAACCCCACTTCCTTATGTGTGTTTAGCCAAATTGAAAAACATACTGTATTTTTATGTGATTTATGAGGATGTTATGAAACTATTGATACAAACTTTAAAAAAAAACCCACAATAATAAGAGAGGAATAAGTAAGGGTGGCATAATATAAACTGGACAACACCTGTGATTATCTTTCACTACTGATTTCCCTTATAAAAGAGTTGCTGTGTCACATTCTATAACTCAAACAAACTTGATTTGAGATTGGTGAAACTGTGGAAATGTTGCCTTTGTATCCCTTGTTCTTTTTTGTTGCTATAAATATTTGCTATTACATTTGAGGTAGGGCTGGGAGATATGGCAAAATCTTCTATCCCGATATGGTTAATTTAATATCACGATAAAGGTTCTGTATATATCAAGCATGTTTTCTGGTAATGCAATAAATAAATAGTTTTTTGTTATGAAATAACCACATGGTAAAGCCTATTTTTGTATAGTCCGGTATGAATTAATTACTTGACACATCAAAAGTACTGAGTATTTTCTCATTTTATTAAGAACTTTAGTGCAAAATTAACATAACGTGCAAGGATCAGAATGGAAAGCGTCGTCCAAATGACGTCAATATTGTCGTAACGCATTTCAGCCACTGGCTTTTCGACATCACGATAGAAACAATCTAGAAAAATATATCAATAGACATTTTTACATCGTTTTGATGATATATATCGTCATTTCACCCAGCCTTAATTTGAGTTATTTGAGTTGAGGTGAAACTTTAATATTATATACAGTAATAGTCCAATATTGGTAGAATTAATGTGTTTTATTCAGTGGAGGTGTTTGTATTAGGAGATATACACTCACCTAAAGGATTATTAGGAACACCCTACTAAGACTGTGTTTGACCCCCTTTCGCCTTCAGAAATGCCTTAATTCTTTGTGGCATTGATTCAACAAGATGCTGGAAGCATTCTTTAGAAATGTTGGCCCATATTGATAGGATAGAATCTTGCAGTTGATGGAGATTTGTGGGATGCACATCCAGGGCACGAAGCTCCCGTTCCACCACATCCCAGAGATGTTCTATTGGGTTGAGATCTGGTACTTAGTACAGTGAACTCATTGTCATGTTCAAGAAACCAATTTGAAATGATTCGAGCTTTGTGACGAGCTGTGTGACATGGTGCATTATCCTGCTGGAAGTGGCCGTCAGAGGATGGGTACATGGTGGTCATAAAGGGATGGACGTGGTCAGAAACAATGCTCAGGTAGGCTGTGGCATTTAAATGATGCCCAATTGGTACTAAGGGGCCTAAAGTGTGTCAAGAAAACATTCCCCACACCATTACACCACCACCACCAGCCTGCACGGTGGTAACAAGACATGACGGATCCATGTTCTCATTCTGTTTACGCCAAATTCTGACTCTACCATCGGAATGTCTCAACAAACATCGAGACTCATCAGACCAGGCAACATTTTTCAAATGTCTTCAAATGTCCAATTTTGGTGAGCTTATGCAAATTGTAGCCCCTTTTTCCTATTTTTAGTGGAGATGAGTGGTACCCAGGGGGGTCTCCTGCTGGTGTAGCCCATCCACCTCAGGGTTGTGCGTGTTGTGGTTTCACAAATGCTTTGCTGCATACCTCGGGTTGTAACGAGTGGTTATTTGAGTCAAAGTTCATCTTCTATCAGCTGGACTCAGTCGGCCCATTCTCCTCTGACCTCTAGCATCAACAGGGCATTTTCGCCCCCCAGGACTGCAGCATACTGGATGTTTTTCCTTTTTCAGACCGTTCTTTGTAAACCCTAAAAATGGTTGTGCATGAAAATCCCAGTATCTGAGCAGATTGGGAAATACTCAGACCAGCCCGTCTGGCACCAACAACCATGCCACGTTCAAAGTTGCTTAGATCACCTTTCTTTCTCATTCTGACATTCAGTTTGTAGTTCAGGAGATTGTCTAGACCTGGACAACACCCCTAAATGCATTGAAGCAGCTGCCATGTGATTGGTTGATTAGATAATTGCATTAACGAGAAATCTTACAGGTGTTCCTAATAATCTTTAAGGTGAGTGTATGTACATACAATTACTAAACATTGGTTGATATAACCAGGAGTATGCCATATTGTTTTTACAGTAGATTTTGTGCTCATATTCACACTTGATAAGACAGTGTGCATACCTGAAGTATCAGTAGTGCTTATAAAATGAGCTGCTGTTTTTCATGCATTCAGTCTGATATCTGTGATACCAGTGACAGGAAGGAAATTGGAGAGTAGTGTGTAAGCTCCTGCGTCTTGTATTGCATGTTAGACAGACATGCGTATTTGTCATTTGCCATTGAAATGTTCTTTCATGACAGACTATGTCTATCTTACTCTGAAACCAGATTGAAGGGCCGAAACACGATATTTCAAGCGGACATTTTCATTTGAAATTTATGCAAACCTATAACTCAGTGACATTTGTGCCCCCCTTTTTACCTTCCTTTGGTCGATAGCTATCTGCATCCCATGTGCATTTTTTTTAATGCACAGGTTTTATTTTGTTGCGTTAGTATAGCACAGAATAAAATCTAATTGGTTTATTAAAATAGACAGTGGTTATGTAAGCTGTTTGCCAAAGGTATAAAACCTAATTTACATTTAGATGAGGCTTAATTCACTTTGTTGTCAGCCCTATGCTGATCAAGGCAGTGATGGCCCACAGATTTACATACAGTAGGTGTCTCAGCCAACAGGTCTGACACGGAGTTATTTTAAACCATTAAAAGCCTTTTTATGTTTCTGCTCAAAGATAACATTACAGTATGATGATGACCCCCACTATGTAGTGTTTGGTACGGAAGAACTTTTTTTTTAAGTCACAGCAAACCTTACATATTGCTTTAGTTGACTGTGTAAAGAGCAATATGCAAATTCATTAAACCCCATATGCAAATAGAGTTTTACTTGTTGTGATCATCTTTTTACTACTAAGGACAATGCAGAATCATGGTAGAGAATAGAAGATTTTGTTAATCTGTAAATATTACCGTAAATCTTGGCCTATTGTTGTGCATTGTGTCAAGAGGCAGAGATTTGTGAAAGTGATAAGAGAAGCCTAATTGTTTTTTAGAGTGAAATCCAAATGACATTCTTATCTTGTCTTGTCACATTTGTTTCGTCACACACTCCAACTGTTGACATTTTCAGCTAAGTCCCAACTTCTTTTGTGTGGTGGATTCTCACAATGTCGCTGACTAAAGTACCATCTGTCTCTACAAAAGATGACACTGGCAGTGCGGGCATATTGTTTTACTGCACCTCTGGACTCTGCACCAGATGTAATTAAGCACTCATTGATTAGTCAGACTGCTGTCTGCTGACAATGTCTTGCATGGTCAAAGAAATTCCCCAGAGGTGACAAGTGTTTAATGGGGTCCATTGATAAGCACAACTCATAGACTCATCTGGCTTTACAATCAATTCACTCAATACAGTCACATGGCAGACTGGAGAACAGATATGCACATACCGGTATTACTGTCAGTTAGGACAGGAATAGTCAAGGCCTTTTGAGACTTTGAGACTTATGTATTTTTGTTTCTAAAAGTCTTGAGTAATTGTAAGTAAGTAAGTAGTATTGTATTTGTCTACCTCCTATTTCTCATTCAACATCTTAATCACTCAATATAATTGTTTTTTGATTTAACAAAATACAATGTTTAGATATTATTCCGTATTGTTGGATAGGTGGCATTGCGAGATTAATGTGACCATGGCTGATTATGCAGTACAATACATACTACACACACTATAAAGTATTAAGTTAGAGGAGTGAATGCTCAACACTGGCCTGATGATCATGAGTTAAGTCAAAAGTAGACCAATGCCTGTGTTTATGCTTTATGACAACGCTTTTTCTAATTTGTGGTTTCCACCTCTGACATTATAGACCAAGGCCAACCAATTTGCACGTGCCGTTCACCCTTTGTTTTGGCCCGCCATGCCATGGCATTTGACATGCTCATGCTTATTCTCCTATTATTTTGAAAGGGCTGTAAAATCCTAACCATAATGACTATGAAACGTACATTTTGTGCAGCTAAAAAATACTTAATCTGAGTTTTACGGCAATGTAAAGCACACTGCTGTTAAACTTCCCTATTAAATGCGTAAGTTTTATCTACGAAGAATTACAAGAAATTACGATATTCTTCAGCATCAACATTTATTTTTGGCCCGTGGCCTTCCATCCAGCACAAAAAGTAAGGAAATTTGTGTTTGGTAGATTATTTCTCTGTGGTAACAATGCTTTTTGGCAATGAGTCTTATACCGTTGGAAAGCCTGTTTACTTCCCTTTCAAATGGTGCCCCATTTGAAAGGAACATGCTTTTGTAGGATGAGCAGCAGCGCTGAGTATGTGGGTTGCGCCCATGAAAAATTTGCCACATCTTCTCTGCCAACGCCAAACAGCTTATTCTGCCATTGACTCGTTTGGTGGATTGGATGATTCTGCCTACGGCAGTTGGATCATAGGCTCAAAGTGTGGAGAAGACCCGGAGAATGCTATGCTGATTGCTACACCGATAGAGTAACACCTTTGGTGGAGTCAGTATGATGGTGTGGGGCGGCATCTCCCTCACTGGAAAAATGAGGCTCATTATTGGAGGCAATCTCAATGCAGAGAGATATAGAGATGAGATTCTGCAACCCGTGGCTATCCCATATCTCCACAGTCTGGGACCGAACTCTATCTTCCAAGATGACAACACTCGCCCCCACAGGGCGGGGTTTATCAGAGACTACCTCCAGAATGTGGGAGTGGAGAGGATGGAATGGCCTGCCAGCAGTCCTGACCTCAACCCCATTGAACACTTGTGGGATCAGCTTGGGCGTGCTGTTTGTGCCAGAGTGACCAACACAACCACGTTGGCTGACTTGCGACAAATGCTGGTTGAAGAATGGGATGCCATCCCACAGCAGTGCGTGACCAGGCTGGTGACCAGCATGACACACGCTACTGAGGCTCCTGTTTGTGAATGAATAAATTGTTAAATTGCCAATATGTCTTGTTTCTTCAAACTTCAATCATCCAATCCACCAAACACCAAACAGGTCAATGGCAGGATAACCTGTTTGGCATTGGCAGAGAAGATTTGGCAAATTTGTCATGGGTGCAACCCACATACTCAGCGCTGCTGCTCATCCCACAAATGCATGTTCCTTACAAATGGGGCACCATTTCAAAGGGAACTAAACAGGCTTTCCAACGGTATAAGATTTATTGCCAAAAAGCATTGTTACCACAGAGAAATAATCTACCAAACACAAATTTCCTTACTTTTTGTGCTAAGTTTACATTTTGGCCCTTCATATGAAATAATTGTGCATGGCACCTCTGTTATAGACCTTATAGAATTGCTCCAGATCTTCATAGATTTACTGTGCAGTAATGATAATTAATGAGTAAATATTTTCTCTATTGTCGAGATAAAGAAAAAAAAGGCTGCCAGAAGATAAGTAATGAGAATAAATGTTGAAAAATACATTTCTACTGATGATTAAGGTTTTGTGTTTTTTTTTCCCTTTTTGGCTTTTTCCTCCCTTTAATTTTCTCGGTCCTTTATTCCAACACTGAACTGTGTATTTAATCTATCCAGCCTTATCTTCTCCCAGAAATGGTCATGTTGCAGTTGCACAGTCCCTCTAAATAATGAGTGATTAGAGTCGTAGCTAAAGGCCGTACTACCACTCCCACTGTAAAAACATTTACAGAGCAAAGACAGACGCTTGGGAGGAGGAAAAGAAGTAAGGAAGTACAGAAGAGAATAATATGAACACTGGGGGACTGGGGGGGGGGGGGCAGTGGCTGGTGGTCTGAAGCTGGTCAGGGGAGAACACAGTCAAGCTTGTCGAAGATATTTATATACTCCAGAGTGCTCCATGAATCAGGTAGTTGAGTTTCCATTGATTAAAGAAGAGGGAAACGTTTTAATAATCAAGCTAGATGCTCAGAATAAGTGGCTTTGGAGAGGCCTGAGCTTGCCGCAGTACACAGCTCTTTGCCTCGCTTTGCCTCCATCTTTGATAGAACAACCCAGAAGGATGGAAATTTACATTTCTTTCATGTCATTTTTTTCTTTTATTCAACATAAACATAATTTTGACATTTCTCCTCACACATGAAAATGTAACTCAGTATTGTGAATTGTGCACTCATATGGCCTTTTGATCGTTTGATTTTGTATTTTTTTTTGCTCACCAACCTGAGATTGCTCTAACTCTTATGGGCTTTATAAAACAAGATCCATTCGTCTGAGTGGGTGGGAGCACTCCTGACATCTGATGTATTGAGAGGCACTCCCAGTCTCTCTGTCTCTCTTACATGTCCTTGGCAGCGGAGAAGCTTCACTGCTCAAATCACTAAATGGCCTCTCCAGTTTCCCTTTTAGCAGTTTTCTCTCCTCTCTCTTTCTTTTAAGTCAGGAGTATGGAGTATGGAGATAAATTTGAGTCGTCTAGAGACTTTTGGCGAGACCATTGCTTTTGATTTATGCTATTTATTGGCCATTTGTATCCATAAGAGATTACTCTTTATTATTATTATTATTTTTTTATTATCATCATGTCCTATTTCTGTCTTTCTTCGGGCATATTTTGTCAGTTTAATCTCCCTTTTTGGGCCATATCATGCCATGTGAGTTGGGATGTGTTATATTGGTTTGACCCTGAGGGAAGCTTTCCAACAGGGGCATTGCTAAGCGCAATGTCTTTAAAGCAACTATATCTTTTTTATATTAACAATGAATTGCATGACTACTTGTATGGGAAAGGGGTTGCTTGTAGTGACAAACATATACAGAATAATCACTCAGCTCTGTAGTAACTGTTTTGGTTCACTCGCATTGCTCTGTCAATGTCCAAAAACTCACCCTATGCTACCTGCTCCTCATCAAACAACAGAGAGAAAAGCTTAGTGACTAGCTGAGGGAAACATGTGTCTCTTAAGCCTGATAGGAGAGGAGTATAGGTGGCAGTTGGTGAAAAGCAAAACAGAGCTAAAAGAGTGAATATTAGACTTCCATCAGGGAGACACAAACTCCAAATGAATGCTATGTTACTCTTTATCTGCTGGATGTGTAAAAAGGCAACTATTGCTAACAAGTTTGTCATATTAACTTAAAAGGGCATTTCAATGTTGTGCTTGCGGCTTCTGTTTGTATATTATATTAGTATAACTTATTGCAGGTATAATGAATAATTACACATACAACTATTTCTCAACTCCGCGTTTATTTCTTCTCTATCTTACTTTGCATGTCTGAGCAGAACAAACACTCCAAAGGTGGTCAATCTAAGAATTACAATAACTGCACACAACTGTCTGCCTTTATCGCATGTCTTCATAAGGGCTTGACTGAGTGTTTTGCCATAGGAGGTGAGAAGTGATATCAGTAGGATTGCATGAAATGCAGAGCAAATGAAACAGGGAAATAATCCTGTCTGACACTCGGGCCTGTTGCATATGGTCAGGTCTAATCACTGAGTGAACACATTGGCTCAGTTGCGGTGGTTGAAGATGCCTCCTCTGCCAGGAAGTAGTACAAACAACCACAGTGTTTTGTAAGTTAATTGTTGATGGCTGTGATATGAATTATACATAGGAGTCGAGCCAGCACCTCATCTTCTCAAAATGTCACCAAATGCTAGCAGCAGCAAGCTGTTTTGGAAACTTTGAGTAATGAAAGGATTTGATTATCAACAGTATACACGGCGTGGCTACGAGATTTAGAAAGGTTGAGGGGAGGAATATTCAGACACTGGATATTATAAGAAATAGCCTATTTGTAACATAAAATGTGCACATTTGTTTCTTTATCCGTATTGAAGGATGTGACACAAACAGGTTTAACTTTGTTGTTGTTTTTAAATTCCAGCTTTAGGCAATTTTGTGTTCTAAATGTACTTTGGAACATCACTGTTCATTAGCTCAGGGCTTGCCTCCAGCATCGTAACACCAGATTTCTGTTTGAGAAGCCACCTAGGCCAAAATGGAATACTTCACTTGCACCAGTCACTGTTTCCCATAGGGTGAGAATTTACTTGCGGTGGTGGTGTGTGGAGCAGGATGTGATGGCTGGGTTCAGTAATAAACTAGTCAAACAAAGGTTTATTAACTATTTATTGAAAACAATGACTACAACATTAAAAGATAATTTAGAAAGAAATAACTATTTAGATATTAAACAAATCCGGCTAGATGATACAGATGAATTGTAGCATTTGATGTACTTTGTTAATTACATCTGGTTGGTTTGTTGAATAACTTTAATTGTTCAGCCGATAAAATACCTAATTACCTGAAGCCCAAATGTTGTACTATGATCCATACAAAAAGTTACATGTTTTTTTAAATCTCAACACTGTCTCCTCCTCCTAACTTCTGGTAAATCACATTAGACTAACGCTATGTAAAGTTACTTGTTGTTCAATTTGGTTGTTATGGATCATTGTTTGTTTTTTCAAATGTTTTATTTTTACAGCCAACTTAATATAATCTCGGTTTTTATTAGGGCTCGAGCCCTTAAATACAGTTCATGGATACGTGCAGGGAGACAAACTAAATGCTCGGTTAGCAACAATTAGCTCCGATTAGCTCTAGTTAACTCCATTATAAAGATAAGCTTGAGCGGAGGGGAGGGTGAACAACCAGACTCTGTTAAATGAAGTTCGGTGCACTTTCATAGTGGTTAGGCCGCTGTGTTTTTACGGTTTATCAGTACAGTTAATCCGGAAGGGAGGCCGCTGGTCTGTGTGCACTATAAAAATACATCGTTGATTGAAAAAAGTATTCTGATTTTTTTCTACTGGGCGGTTCTTAATCTACCTGGGCGAGGCACCCAAGTAGAACCTATGTATGGGAAACACTGCCGGTTCTAAGCACTTGCACACACATGCATACTTTCATGCATATACATACATAACTTTGCATGCATGTACATATATACATACACACATTCATAATGTGGGAATGTGTATGAGGGTATATTAGTGTACTGTAAGTATGCATGTATGTGCATACTTGAGTATGTATGTGCATGCTTAGTACTGTATGTATGTATGTACTGTATGCATGTATGCATGTATGTATGTGTGTGTGTAAGTGGTAGAAGGTTGGGGTGGATGACGTTCACCCAGGAGACCTGTGTTCGTGTCCTGTGCATGGTAGTCAACTTTTGTACATACATACATACTAAGCACGCACATACAGTACATAAATACTTACATTCATACTCATACTCATACACATTCTCACATTATGCATGCATATGTATGTGTATGGATGTATATGCATGATAGTATGCATATATGCCAATACTGTGTAAGTGAAGTTTTCAATCTTGGCCTAGGCGGCTTCTTATATTGCTCATTGAACTTGTGAACGACACAAGTCTTCTGTGATTCATCCAGTAATTCATTTCGAAGCAATTCCTGATGCCATAAACACTGTTTTAGAGCAGACGTCTCATTTTTCATCCAAGTCAAGACTGTACGGTTTGGGAAAATGGCGGGGATTTGTAATGCTTTACCAGTTCATGTTTTTCAAGATGCCTGTGTTTATTCTGCTGATTTATTTAGAAAACCTCTCAGCGAGATGAGCTTCATTGATGTGCCAGGGTTTGTTTGATAACACAAATTCATGTACAGAATATGCTTATACAGTGAAGGGTGAAATACTGATAGGAGCAGCATTTTGATAGAATACATTTTGGTCTGAATCCAGGCAGCTATCTTGTAGGTCTACTGCTCAAAGTAAACAGTATTGAAATTCACTCCTCGGGGGCAAATGTTGTTATCAAAAAAAAAATTCTATGGACATTTCAAACAGCTCTTAATAGTGAACAGGTTGGAATGTGGTGTAGTTTTTAGCATACTAAAATAATATATATTCTAGTTTTTAGAGGATTTCAGATGTTTAGCCTTATTTTTTTTTTTTAATATACTGTTTTCTGTATTTTCTTTAAAAAGCTGTATACAATTTGAATGAGAAAGGTTCATTGGCAAGCATTTATACATAACATGTTCCATTTTTCAAAAGGAGACTTGTCTGGACCTGTAATCAGACTAACCAACATTATAATATAGTGAAGAAGCTCTCATATAGGCAATGATTTTTGAATATTTAGTACAAACTATTAAAAATTGCAAAAATGTTTCTTAAAAAATCGCTACAGATTGAAGATCTTTAATATTAAAAAACATTTGGAGATATTTTAACTAGAATTTCCACAGAGCATTACATTAAAGATAAGATAATAAGATGAGATAATACTTTATTTAACCCTAGGGAAATTGCTGTTTAGCAGCACAAAGTGGGAAGAGTGCAAATATAAAGGTCTAAGATTACAATAATAAGGCAAATAAGGAATAATGTGCAAACAAGGAAACTGCATTCATAACCATTCACAAAACCTGTATTTATAGATTTTTGGACACTTGGGGGCAATGCAGTACGCTGTAAAAACAATATTGACATATTATCCCACGATAAAGCTGGTATGTCAAATATTTTTGCAAACAATTGCTTATGCTTAATCAGCCAACAGACATACAGCACGTTAGCTTTAAAGGTCCCATGACATGGTGCTCTTTGAATGCTTTTATATAGACCTTAGTGGTCCCCCTAATACTGTATCTGAAGTCTCTTTTATATAGACCTTAGTGGTCCCCTAATACTGTATCTGAAGTCTCTTTTATATAGACCTTAGTGGTCCCCTAATACTGTATCTGAAGTCTCTTTTATATAGACCTTAGTGGTCCCCTAATACTGTATCTGAAGTCTCTTTTATATAGACCTTAGTGGTCCCCTAATACTGTATCTGAAGTCTCTTTCCCGAAATTCAGCCTTGGTGCAGAATTACAGCCACTAGAGCCACTCCCACAATGAGCTTTCCTTAGGATGTGACATTTCTGTGTCAGTAGCTATTGAGGAGGAGAGAGGGGGGGGGGGGGGAGGGGGGAGAGTGGGGGTGTGGCCTTGACCAACTGCCACTTTGCTCGTTTGAAAGCCATGATGTCTCTCTCTCATGGGTGGGCCAAATTCTCTGGGCGGGCAAAGCAGAGAAAGGGGAGGTAACCTTGCTCCTTATGACCTCATAAGGAGCAAAATTCCAGATCGGCCCATCTGAGCTTTCATTTTCTCAAAGGCAGAGCAGGATACCCAGGGCTCGGTTTACATTTATCGCCATTTCTAGCCACTGGGGGACCATAGGCAGGCTGGGGGAACACATATTAATGTTAAGAAACCTCATAAAGGGACATTTCCATGCCATGGGACCTTTAACTTGGAGTTGTGGTTCTTGTCACCTGATAAATCTAAGTCCAATAATCACTCTCTTTAAGCTCGGTTTTGGTCTTCACTAACTCCTGTAACTTGCTGCTTGCTTTGTCTGTCTGAGATCCTCTTCCAATGTTCCGTTCTTGAGGGTCTCATCCTATTCTTATTATGACTTTAACCACAACACATAGATATTAAGATACAAAGATGTTTGGAGTCCTTTCTTTCTAAATTGAGACATCCTAGTTATCATCTCTGCATCGTGAATCTGGCATCATCAAGAACCTCCTGCTGTGATGGACAAATTTCATCCCAAAAAGCTCCCTGCACACTTCTTCTCTGATGAATTATGCCTAAATTGAATTACCAAATTATGTCTCTTAATCTCCCATATCCGATGGTATAAAAAGGGATTATCTTGTCATAGGATGGATTTACTTTAATGGTATATCCTAGAATTTTCTTTTTGTGTGACTTTGTCATATACAATATACATATGTATTGCTCCGTATCTTAATTTGTCTTAGTTGCATAGTTGGGTACAGTGCCTGGAAAATGTATCTGCTTTTGATTGGCATTCACTGCGTTTTTTTTAGATTTTTATTTTCTTTCTGAAAAGCTGGCATTGCATTGACAGTAGCAGCACTTAGTGTAATTCCCTAGATTGAAACACTGTTCCAATGAGACTTCCTCTGCGTTGCTCCCTAACTGTTGAAAAACTCACCCTGGGATTCACAGACATCCTCTCTCCTGATTTGCTCAACTCCTGGATTCACTCTTTCCACTTCACCTTTTAGCCCGTTAAATATGGACCAATCTGATTAGCACACACGATACTAGACTGGCGAAGCAAATACATATAGAAAAAGCCCACTGGTTAAGTAAATTACAAGAGGGATTCTGGACATTAAAGATGGAGATCAAGTGTTTTAAGTCCGGCCAGTGGTCCTGCCTTAGAACAAACACATCCGACTCCAGGTTAAGAGCCATTTACTGCTGTACTGGATTGTCTGGGCTGTACCTAATTTAAGAAACTGCTTTCCACTTTGGGGTGATTTGTTTGCTGCTGAATGGCAGGACTGGAAAGAAATCCAGTCTTGGTTAGAAGAATACACTTGCTTTTTGTCTGATTCTCTTTTTTCGATAACCAGCGTTTTCTGTTCTACGTGTTTTTTTTCTTGCTGACCTATTGGTTATTGGCCAGTGATTTCTTGCCTCCCTTGTTTCTCTTCTTTTCTTGCATCGGCTCCCTGTGTTCCTGAACTCATTACAGAGCAATCAGCCCCAGGCGTTGAAGTGTGCACCCAGAGGGAGCAATAACTGTAAATAAACACTACTGCAGGCTCTCCGATAACATGTTACCAAGATGATAACAGCCCTTCTTAGCAGGCCTGTTGACCTTCTCCTTGCCTTAGGCTTGCCAAGGACTCCTCAGCTCCCTACGCTTTTATCTCCTAACTCCCCTACACCGCTGGAGCCCCTGGAAAGATTACTACTGAGGAAGAGAGGAATAGGAAGGAGGGAGTTACACCAAGAGAATAGAGAAGAGAAAAGCGATGAGGGAGAGTGCTTGGAGATGAAGACTAAAAACAAGATAGAACAACAAACGGATGACCTGGGCAGTTGTCCCTCTGCCAGTGCCGCCTCCTCCTCTGTCTGTCCTCAGTCTTTGTAGGGCTCAACATAATTAACTTGTTGAAAGATAGCATGAAATTGGAACAGACTTGTAGCCACCAACACACAGGACACACCAAAAGCAAAAGATAAAAAGAGAGAGTGGGAGAGTAATGGACAGATGGGTAAACAGAAAGTAAGTGACAAGAGAGAATGAGAACTGAGGGATAGCGGCGCCCAAATTCTGATGAAAACCTCATCCAACCAGCTAACTCACCGTTTTAGGCTTGAGAAACAGATGAAAGTAAAGATATCAATTCCTCATGGTTCACTCTCCAATACTAATGCAGAGTGTCTGACAGTAACATGTCCAGAGCTGTGGGGCTAAAGCACTGTCTGGATGAGATTGATAATACAATTAAGCTAGTCCCAGTATGAATGCATCACTATGACCCATTACTACACCAACCGCTTCAGATGGAGCATACCGGTCCAGCTCTAGGGCCTTTTGGACGGAAAAAATACAATTATAAAAGGCTAGCTAGAAAATGTGTTCTCTTTAGAATGTGCAGGCAGGCCTGTACATCATCAGATATGTGTGGGCTGCCTGCATATCTCACTGCTGTCCCCGGGCCCAGCTTTCTTAATCTATATTGAAACGAGGAGCTCACTGGAGCATAGCTGGACTCATAACAATATGATTTTCCCCCTTATTGTCCCCTCTTATTGTTTGCTCTTACCCTGGTTTTGTTGTATATGAAGATTATTTTCACAACAATTTTCCATATAATGTTTACAAATACACAATTACTTATTGTGCGTATGTGTGCGTGGCTGTATAACATATCAGACAAGATTGTTTTAGATATTACATTCAAATGAAAATGCAGCTTTATATTCAGACATTATTGTGGACAGGAGAGTATCCAGTCAGGGCCATGGTTTTTAAAGGGAACATGTTCTTAGTCAAGTGTGAGGCAGACATTTAACGGATTCAAAAGTTTTAATAGTTTTGTTTTGTTGAGGTGTTTCTTTGAGAGCCTCGCTGCTTGTTCCAGGGGATGGGTGTAATTGCTGGTGGGAGTTTTAAATACTTGCACTATGCGTGCTTCTTTGTTGGCACTGATCTTTAGTTACAGTTACTGTACTGCAGTATACATCACCTCTCTGTTTCATGTTGAACTTGCATTAATGTTAGCTTAGCCCCATTTAGGACTGTGTCATTAACTTCATGGCCAAACGGAGCTAGCAACTTTGCCAAAGAATCTCCACACCCCAGACGTCCTACTAGAATTGGCTAAGACTGCTGAAGACTCATATTAGCTTCTGTTCAACCTTTGAATGTCCCCAATTTTTTTTTTTTTACAATGTAATTGTAATGCGGAGATATCTCTTTGAGCCAAGTATTGGACAGGAAAAAATGTCTACAGTAGTCATGTTTCCATCTAATTGTCAAGTGAATTTTACGCTAACTTTTAAAATGTCACAAAAAAAGAAAATGCAAATTAGAAGCGTTTCCATCAACTGGTTTAGAGCGAATAAACTAGACTACGCAAAGCATAGTTTCGTCACAAGTTGACGTTACGCATGGTTGTAGATTGCAAACCGGCTTGCTAAATTAACGAGTTTAGGGTTATGAAACTACCCTTTAGCTTCACATTTACTGTACAGACAGGAGAGTTGGTATACATGTTATCTAACTCTGCAATAAGCATATTTTTTATTTCAAACTTTTCCTGACTATTCCTTTAAGATGGACTTGAAAAAAATCTGAAGCCTTCCTTTAAACTGTTTTAAAAGATAGACTGCAGTTTAGTATACCTGTTAGGTAGTTAGATTGGGGAAACTTGGAGGTGACCTCTTTAATCTTGCCTGCAGATGAAGTGATAAGGCATCAGAGGAGAAGGCAGGCTTTAAGAAGTCATGAAGCAGGAGATTGATGTTGCCTCTGTGACAACTCGCCTTTAGACGAGGGGGAGAGAGAGAGACGGTGAGAGAGAGGCACAGAAAAACCAGACGTTTAGCTGCAGGTCTAAACTGAGACCCCTCCACTATGGCTGCCACTCGCTGCTGCTGGCTGGAATCAATTCTATCTTTATCAGTCCCCCTCTTCTGTGTCCAGGAATCCTGCTCATACCGCAGAGCAGCCGGGGGGAAAACTGATGTGTTTTCCAATAATAAAATGGAACACAGCAAAAAATAAGTTTAAAAGGTGTCTGGCTGGTCTCCCTCAGCAGTACAGCTCTCTTTTAATCTCGTGTCTGGTGTTTAAACACAGTTGTGGCCATTTCTATGTCAGTCAAAAGAGATTGAATGTCACATATCAGGCGTGTGTATGTGTTGATTGTGCATCTATAGTAGGGGTTGTTAATTTTGATAAAGCAAAACTAATTGCTCTAAGAAACATGAATTCTTACACCGAAGATATTTCATGTATTTTTCCTACACATTATGAAGAATTTATGTGATCAAACTTGTGTGTGAAAAAAATGCAAGATTTAGGACATGACAGCTGGCACATCTGCTAAGTAGGAAGCACTGTAGCCACGCAGTCTATTTCATTTTGAAACAACTGCCTATTACCATTCTAATGGCTGGTTGTGTGAGTGAGTTCCACCTCAGGCCTGAGGCAGGCAGGCCTGCTGCTGCTGTACGATGATCCATCTGCATGGCAGAAACCATCCATCCAGTGCATAGCTACAGGCTGCAGGCCGGCCCATTGTGTGGGCTGAGTACTGTGACTGCTCCCTCTTGTACCTCCATAATGGGATTACATTAGCCAGGTTCTTCTGCTCTCTCTCCAGCTCTCTCTATCACCCTCATACACATACACAAATAAACACACACACACACACACACACACACACATACGCACGCACGCACAGAGTCTGTGAGCCCATGTGTGAATGACTGACTGTCCACTTGGCCACCTCATGTCTGCACCCTGTTTACTTGCCTATGGCCCTGTGTAATGAAGCAGGTTTCATAGCCATTTTACAGACACTTTTGTTTTCAGCACAAACATATCGTGCTATGTGATTTCCACTTTTCTTTCTTTTCTTTCGCCATTTTTTTCTCATTTGTTTTCATGGGCGTGTGTGAGCGAGAAAGAGAGACAGAAAGAGAGGAAGACTCAGAGAAAGACAAAGATAGAGAGAGGGTTTTGTTCAGGGTTTTCCTCAAGGAGAGGCTGTCATGTGTAAAATCTTGTTCAGAACCAGCAATTGTGTTTTGTTGGGCTGCACCAGCAGGGCTAAGCTGTTCGTTGAAAACCAATTTGTTAATGTCTAAACGCTGCACTAGTTTTCCCTCAAGGACAAAGATTGATATTCAACATAACCTGCCAAGACACCACTGAAGAAGAATATGGAGAGTGATGATACTCAAGAGGAATTACGCAAGAGATCTCAAGGACTAGAAATTGTCTTTTTTTCCTCTTTCTCATCTTCTCTCCGTCTGTAGTACATTAGCTTCATTTACACTAACACTGTATGTCTGTTCCATAAAGAACGAAAAATTATTCTTGACAAATCTGGTGTACTGTGCATTGCTTTTCAACATCATACAGACTCAACATAACTTATCTTTGTTTTATCTAGTTTATCTTTAATGCTTTCAGAGGGCATTTCAGAAAAATTAATTGGCCGTTTATATTAGTTAAATACTAAATGATATGGGATTGATTAAAAGGGTCAGGCTACCAGCCTACCAAAGCGTTTGAATCAGGAGGTAGCCACCATAAAATTAAAAAGGGGATCAATGGCGTGTCATATCCCTGCTGCTCCGCGGGCTGAACATGTAATTCTAACGTAGAGGCTGCAGCCATCTCTCACGTCAGGCCTTCCAGCATCAGGCTCAATAACTCAGCCGCCCATGGCTGCTGTCTATTGCTACCCATGCTACAGTATTCACCAGCAGAAGCAGATCGAACTATGAGTTTGGTTTCTATCTTTAAAGTCATCTGCAGACGTTTGACCACTAACTTTGGTACCATGATTGTGTGCGTATTAGTTTATGTGGTTTTCATCAATGAGAGGTACATAGGTTGTTGTGTAGGTATCAAATTAGGAATTTTTTTAAATCATTTGCAGAGTTTAAAGGAGAAGGTTTGTGTACCATCAGAAGCTTGCTTTGAATCCTGCCCTTTTCATGTGAGTAGGGTGTGTGGGTCTTTTGCTAATGTAGCTCAGCTTTGCTAATATGCCGACAGATCTCAACAGATGTGTGGTATAGGGACCTCCATACAGCTGTTTTAATTTTGTATTTATTATTAGCAGTTTCTTTGCTGATGGTTGTGCACATCAGTAATCACTGTCTCAGTTTGTGCAACCACAGGTTCACAAGGAGCCTCTACTAGTCTTTTGTTCCACTTTACTCAAAGAGTTCTGTTGTGGATGAATATTGTGAGGTGACAAAGGCACAACAGTTTACTGGCCTCATTTACACCCTGTACATTCTTAATTGTGTGAATAATAATAAGTATCTTTCCATCATATGTACTGTAATGATAGCGAAAACCCTGATTTGTGTGAAAAAAGAAATTAAATTATCATCAGTTTCTGTTTCGTCTGTGACAGCATTTGTCACAACTTGTCAAACTGGCTTAACAGCATACAGTAGTGTCCCCTCATAGTGCGACTGCAATGTGTCCAATCAGAGAGAAAAATTGATCAGCATAATTTTCTGTTTTTTTCTTTCTAGCTGACTGTGTAGTGAAGTTCTATAATGATGCAGAGATCCACAAATCAACGTATTGATTTATGGGAATGGTTTAAAAGCATCTACTGACTTCAAATCTAAAAAAAAATAAAAAAATAATACCTCCATATAAATAAGTAAAGTGCCCTCAGAGAGTGGTTGTGTTTTCATCATTGACTATTAAGACTCTGATAGGAGAGGTGACCTTTGAGGCCAATATCAACTTGGTCTAAAAGGCTGTATTTGTCAGTGTCAGCTCTGTGAATAGCTGTGATGTCGGTATGAGAGATGATCGATTTGATGACACATCAGTGTGGAACAGGTGCTGCTCTGCTGTCTATCTCCTCTCTTTGTCCGTGCTTGTTAGCTGCAGCTGGGTCTGGTTCAACCCTCTGCCTGCTCTTGGCTTTATCTGCTTTCAATGGCTCGAGATTGCATTGCCAACCAGCCAAGATGCTAGTCCCTGCCTGCTACTTCTTTTTTATTTTTCATTTATTTATTATTTTTTGGGCTTTTCCGCCTTTAATTTTTGACAGGACAGCTAGGTTTGAAAGGGGAGAGAGAGAGAGAGAGAGAGAAGACATGCAGGATATCGTCACAGGTCGGTTTCGAACCCTGGACCTCTGCGTCGAGGCATACACCTCTCAGTACATGTGCGCCTGCTCTACCACTGAGCCAACCCGGCCACCTGCCTGCTACTTCTTAACTAACCAGCCACCGTGCAAAACAAACTAGGGCTGGACTGTAACTAAGCCATCGAACCAATCATCCTACTCTTTGTGATGATATTGCAACATATCACGTAACGAGATTATTGCAGAATTATTTTCACAATGTTGTGTCCAAAACTGACAGGAGAGAGCTTATTCGAGCATGTACTTTCTGACATACAGGGACATGCACACATGTACAGACAGGAAAGGCAGACATGATTAAGTCTTTGTCAGCACATCATTTATCAACAGATAGACTTCTTGCCTCTCTCTCCCTCCCTCTGACACCTCTCTGACCAGTGTGCTGGAATGAGACGCCACTTACTATTAGTGCTAGCTGCGGAAGCTGTTGGTAGATGGGCTTCATGTGAATACGGATCGTCAGCCTATTGTTACACAAAAACCCTCCAATTTCTATCTTTCTGCTTGTGTTTTACTGTTGCATGCTTTGTTAAATATAGCATTTTAAACTGAAATACTGCTCTTGTTTATATTTTTATATTCCGAGCGGCTTGTAGTTTTCTGCAGTCCTGTATAAACTAATGATAGCACTTCTGTGGGTAGCTTCAGTGGAGCAGAGCAAAGTGTGTGTTGCAAGCTGACTAGTGGATTAGCTCTGTCCGATGGCAGAAGGAGAGAGATCTACATTGACAGTGTGGTAGTTAGCCCATCTGTCTATAATCAGCTGTGTCTGTGTGTGCGTGCTGCTGCTGTGGTACTACTTGCCACCAGGTGGTCAACAGTTCCCTGATGTAGAGTTGTGAGGGACGTGATTTTGTTGTATTTTTTATTTTGGTAAATTGAGTTTTTGGTTTGTATATTTTTTGTTGTTGTTTATTGTTATTGGGCCCCCTCCGAAAAGCTTTTAGTAGCTTATTTGGGGTTCCCCATTTCACGCGCCTTGTATATGATTATTGTACTTTATGAAATTGTGTTAAATGATACATTGATGACGTGTGAAAAAATAAATGTAAACGTAATTGTTGAGCCTTGCAGTTTACCCAGCTTGCCAGCGAACGTAACTCTTGGAACAGCTGCCTGGACTTGACTGGTCTCATGTATTGGGTTAAGCACAGCATGCAGGGAAAATAAGCTGTCAATTCGTCACTTTTCTGTGCAATTCCGACAAGAAGGCTAACACGCTCTCCTCACTTTTTCCCCAATCTTTTTTCTACAATCATTCATTTACGCATCTACCGCGAGAGTCTCCACTACATGTGTCCACATATGAATCAGAAGATACAGACAAGGCCTATATTTAGAATGCCTGTCGTGTAATCATCTGCTACCCAGTCATCTTATAGACAGCTATGAGAATTGGAAGCGGGAAAATAGTTCCCATCGGATTAATTATGCTTCCACTGATCATGTGGATCTTTTTGCTGTGGATAGTATATTGTGTGTCAGATATGGATGACTGGATCAACCCTGTCTGTTGGTCTTTCTGCGCCTCATACTTTCTACTCTCTGTGGGCATTGTCTTGGTTTGAAAGACTTACCAATGTTCTAAAATGTGCAGATACTGTAGATACAGTATTAAACCAGGCAGGAGACCACCATGACAGTGAAGCACTATTGGTAGAATTGTCCATTTAACACATCTCTCTTTGAAAGCAGATCCTCAATTTGATGTAAGGCTGGATTGTGTTTTTATAGCATTGTTTTGTCTTGTGATTGCCCGTCTGTCTGTCTGTAATGTTTTGAGTCCATTGATTGTGAATTTTAAGGAATACAGAGGGAATTTGTGATTCTGTGTTGTGGACTGCTCACTTCTGCTTAATGCTAATGTAAGCTGTTTCATGGTCTCTGCAGGGAACCTTGGCCGTGTTGACTACATCAGTGAGTTTGAGTTTGACCTCTTCATCCGGCCTGACACCTGCAACCCCCGCTTCAGAGTCTGGTTTAACTTCACAGTGGAGAATGTCCGGGAGACACAGGTCAGCATGCCGTGGTCTTGTTACCATTGATCATAAAGAAGGGGTTCTCTCCCAATTCCATTCTATCTACCATAACACACGCACACAGGCTTCTACTATATGGGTGCTATATTGGCGGGGTGTACATTTTGTCCCCACCGGGGATAAAAATAATTCAGCAGAGGCAGGGATATGCTCGATGGTGTTTTAAGCCCCCAACGTCGACTTCAAGGCAGCGCTGCGACCGTTGACTTCAAGGCACCTAACCCTAAACTTAACCCTAACCATTGCCTAATCCTTGTGCCTTTCAGGCAGCGCTGCCTGTAAGGCGACGTTGGGGGCTTAAAACACCAAACACCCAGGGATATATAGACCAGAAAGGGGGAAATCCCACGCCACTCTGAGCTCCATGATTGGCTGACAGAGGTGGTCACATGCCACAGAGATACACTGTATGTGGATACAGTGAGCGTGGCTTCAGGGGGATGGAGGCTTGTTCTTTGATTATAACTTTGCAGGACAAGAAGAAGGTAAAACTGACAATATTGGCCTTTAAGTTTGACTGCTGTTGTGCAATCTGTGCTCCTACAAGCTTTTCAGGCTTAGATATAAGGCAAACACTCACAAAAAAAAATTGTTTAGAGAAAGGCATTGTGAAGATAGGGAGTAAGATAGAAAAGGAGGGAGAAAGAGACAAGCGAGAAAAAAAGCAAATAGACAGCGATAGAGAAAAAAAAAGGCAAGGATGAATCCACACAGCATGCTGTTGCTGCTGTCTTCCTGTAGAGTGTCCAACCCAGCCTATCTGAGGCTATCAGGCCTATCAGCCCATCTCCCTGCAGTGCTGTAGTCAGCACTAATCACATTTTATGGCTCTGAGATGAATGGGAGGCCTCGGCTTGGAGCCGGATCGATCCCAGGGCCAGATAGACCAGCACCAGCAGTCTGCGGCCTGGGCCAACAGGATATTTGCTGTTGTGGCAAAATGACAGAGAAAGTGTGAGAGAGAAACAGAGAGAAAAGTGAGTGGGGAGTAATACGACACAATAAACGACAAAAGATTGATATCACATACTGTATATGATTACACTATGTACAGTGGCACATGCAAGAGCAAGCTTACAGGTGAACTAACATTTTCATTACACATGACCACTACTCTCTCTATAGGTCCCCTCACAAGCTTCTTTCATAGAAATCTGTTTCTTATCTGTCCAATTTCCTTCTTCAAAGAGGCCTTGTGTGAATTTAATCTACTCCAGTAGAAGGTGTTGTGGTTAAGCGCTGCCTGTGCATTTTGCCAAGGTGTGTGTGCGTGTGTGTGTGGCGTGCGTGTCGTGTATGAGAGGCCGTATAGGAGGTAATTCATACTTCTGTCTTACACACACTATCATAATCTTGCATATACACCACTATACTCATACACACACACTATTATAATCCTTTTACATGTATGTATGAGAGGGTATAGTTGTGTGTATGAGAGAGTATACAGAAGTATGAATTACCTCCTATAACGGCCTCTCATATGCGTGCGTGCGTGCGCGTGCATGTGCACAGAAGCTGTGATTAGATTGGGTCTGTGTGCCTACAATCGTCAGCATTCACATAAATCTTTGGTTTACATCCTAATAGCTGTGGTATTGTTATTATTTGAAACAAAAAATTTAACAGAGAAATTAAACAGACAAAGAATAATAACATGAGTAAATAAACCAACTAAGTGTAGCTATGTGGGGAGAGGCTGTGCTATAGAGATATCAGTGAGTTCCAGGGGAGAACTGGGCTGTTCGAGTGTTTCATCCAGCTAAGCCTTGCTAACTCTCAGCCTGAGCCAGGGGAATGGGGAACAGTAAAAGCCCGTGATATTGGAAGTGAGATGGCCATTTTGAAGGAATGTAAGCTGGTGAAACAGATTTGGTCCGCCTCAATCAGCTTAGCAGCTTTGTGGAAATTGGCTTCACCGTAGCACCGGTTATGATGGATGGCTGGATGAATGAATGTGTCTTTTTTGTATGTCCTTTCTTTTTTCTGTGTTTCGAACTACTCACTTACCTCAAAAAGCTCAGACCAATTCTGGTTACGTTGGTTGCAATGACCGGGACCATTTGACTCTATTTGAGGTTCTGCTCGGTTTGGCATAGTTTGGCAAAAAATATTTTGGTCTGAGTCTCTACTGGGCCACAGAGAGACAAACATGTGATGGCATAGTGCAATTTTGGTGTCTGTTTTGGCGAGAAAGTGCACCCATCTGACATTTATGTTACCCTCCGAATGTATTTTAATAACTTAATAACTTGTAACTCCTCATCTGGCACCATCATCAGGTCAAAACTTAATTGTGATGTTTATGACCAAATACCTGCAAAACATTTACATCAAGCTGTGCTCTGTGTACTGCTAACTAGCAAATGTTACCTTCCTAACATGCTATACTAAAATGGTGAACATAGTATACATGTTAGCATGCTGAAAGTACAGCCTCACTGAGATGCTAGTGTGGCTATAGACTTAGTCTTGTTACTTGATCAATTACAAACAATTAGTCGTCACAACTGTTATTGACTAATTTATTAATTGACAAGACATTTTAGCACTACATAACAAATGTTTCTTAGTATTTTCTGTTGTGTTTCCCAGTTCTATGGAGGGAGGCGTGTGAGTCTAGAGCTTGTTTGGCATAAATGTTTGGATTGACTGGGGGCTTGATTCTAAATACATAAGATATCTGAGAATGGCATTGTTGACTTGCTTTTCATCAGTAATTTGCACTTCATTCAACTTATTAGAAAACAACTTAAGACAGGGGGCAACAGGTAATGAGGAGGTAGGAAAAGTAAGGAATAATAATACAGTTAGAGCAGCGATGAAAATGAGTCGTTTGTTTATAGTGGTTTGATATATGGAGTCTTATTTAACAATAAGCTTCAGTCATATTTGTGTGTGATTTTTTTATAATCTCATTTTATTATTGTTGTAGCTGATTTTATTACCAGTATAGGTGCTTATCTTGCCCTTTGGAAACATAAATACATTATCTGATCTACCTGTCTTGGTCATCCTACAAAGATAGAATTGATGTAAACAAACCTGAATTCTCCAAGCATGTTGAAGTTTAGCCATTGTTGAACATTCTGTGCTACACAATGTATGTTGGAGCAGAGGGCAAAGACTCTGAAGATGTTTCCCTTCAGTGTATTTATAAGTTACACTTAAACTTAAGTTATATCATAAGCCATCCAGCTGCTGCTATTTCATTTCTACTTCTGCCTATTTATGACCAGAAACCAGTAGTTGAGTTGATATGCCGTTCCATTCTGCTGTAGGGGTGTGCTTGATGTCAGGCTCCGTGAAGGGCATGGCTGTGAGCTTTTATCATAGGAGCCTTCAGGGAGCCATTCATAGAAGACAGGCAGTAAAACCTTGCGCCGAGCGCCTCCAACTCCTCCAGCTCTTCCAACTGCTGCAGGGGTGATTTGTAAGCCTCACTTGTCCAGGGAAAAGCACAGTGCAGGGCGGTTACTCTCCATAATCAGGAAAGAGGACGAACTGGAGCAGAAAAGGCCATGTGTTACCTCTAATCCCTAAAGAGACATCATCACTTTACTGTTTCAGACAATGCTCACCTATTTAAATTCATTATAAACGATGTTACGTCATTTGTCGAGAAGAAAAGTCGGATGGAACATAAAGTTAAACATTAAATAGGATGTTAAAACGGAGCCATTATGGATCACGTCTTGGTGACGCTAATCAACCAGTCCTCTTTTTATGCAGCTGCTGTTTTTCACAGACTGTGATTGGGCTAGTTTTATAAATGAGTACAATATTCTATCTGATATCACACGTCATAATGCCTAATTGGGTTTAAAAGGCCTTCAAACATCCTCTGTACAAAGTGTCATTTTCTAAATGTGTAATTTACTTATCAGTTTGAAAGATACATCATTAATATGCTGATGTCTTGTGCAAAAGCAGAGAAAAAAGAATAAAGTAAAGGAGAGTGAGCGAGAGACAGAGAGCAGCGCAAGAGCAGGGTAATGGATGTAGTGCACATTGATTTTTCCCCCCATAGAGAAGAGACAGAAGCAGGAAGAGAGGGTATAGGAGGAGGAGGAGGAGGAGTGGTGTATTTACGAGAAATGACATGTACGCAATGCATTTCCCTCCCATCCTAAATAGAGCACGTTGGCAGCACTGCTGGGAAGTCAGCTGCTGGTCTGGGTGTGTAACATCAATGCCAGCCTGCATAATAGAGGTTCTTATCTGAGCTCACTGCTTCAACAGCTCCTGGACAATGTTCTGGTGTAGAAGGCCATGTCTGTGCGGATCAACACATTGAACTTCACTCCCAGAAGTGTGTAGGGACACTCCACTTCCCACCCTCCCTTGTCTATTAACCTCTGCTTCATCCCTTTTTTCCTCCATGCTCCGTGCTTGCATCTCTCCACCATCATGTGTTGTGATGTCCTTCAGCAGTGACAGAGGGAGAAGAGGACAGGCGGGTCTCTAGCGAGCACCATTGAATGAACGTGGGCTAATCATGGCTGGCATGGCGTGCACTGCAGACAGCTGTTTGGTAGCGGGTTCTTGCGGCAGGACCACTGTGGGTCTGCGCATGGGAGGCCTTGCTGGATATATAGCTTTAGGTTTAGGATTAGACTCCTGCACGTTTATCAGGTCTACCCATACTGTCAACAAAATAAACAAGGTAGGGGCTCATGCACACTCACAAAGATGCACGCTGTCAAACTCACACACACAAAACCACTTACATGCTTGTCAACAGGTCTGCTTGTCTTCTTTCCCTGTCTGTTTTAGACTCAGGCTGGCCATGTCATTTTTTAGTCCTTTGCATTGCCTTTTCTTCCCCTTCTGCCTCTGCAGCATATGGCATAAGGTAGATATGCATGTGTCCTGTGCTTGTGGTCTTCTTCTTCTTTGGAAGTTCATTTTTTAAGCTTCTCCTCTCTACAGTCTCCAAAGGAGAGACATTTGCTTCTGTGTGACTCTGCCAAAGGGATTATTTCACTTCACAAACACACCACACAGGCCCAGAAACTTTAGAACGCTAGTTTCAAACCCCGGAGGGAAGTTGTAGGAAGACTTGTGCGGTTTTAAAAGACATACAAGACATCAGACGGTTGTGTCAGAGAGCATAGGGTATCGTGAGTGACCCTGTTCTGTTAAGGTGAACTAAAGCATCGTTCCTCATTGTCAAGGCTGATGCTCCCCAGATCACTTCATAATGACATGGACAAAAGGATATGACAACAGCACAGAATGAATTTTCAAATTGTCTCCCTGATAGCAAAATTAGTTTTCCCTGGGTTATCTCTGCTAACGCTAGGTTCCTTATCAAAATTCATTGCTTTATTTCTAGCTTGATTCACTCTAAAAATGAGGCACAAAGCTTAAGGGCATGTTTTGAAATAAAGACACTTTTTTATTACTCATTTGGATTCACTTTATTCAAACAGAAGAGATACATGCATAGCTCTAAGCTCACAGTTTCCAGAGACTGAAATACAATGTCTAATACTACAGTTTTTCCTCTTGATCTGTCATAATACTCTGTACAAAGTACAACCACCTACAGTCACGTGAACATATGAAAGTGTGGGACCTCTGCTTTTGTTTATGTGTGATATGTCATGAAACAGCTTGTAGGTGTGACATGTTTGGCCAGAAAGGGAACATCTGTAGAGGGTTTGGTTTGTGTGCCCATCAGGACAGTCATCAGTGGGCCATCCATTCGGAGCACAGCAGCAGGGCGGAGTGAGATGTTGCCAAAGTGGACTCTAGCCGCTAATTTCGCGAGTCAGGGCTCAAAGTGCAAAGAGCAGTCAAGTGTGCGAGAGAGTGTTGGCAAACTTTTGATATTTTTGTGGCTGCAGGTCTATACCACAGGATTAGACTAGTGCAGACAAATTCCTATACACATGAAAAAGGGCCCAATTTTGATAGTTTTGACTTGGAGGCTGGTGGTGGCAGGGGGCCAGCAGGCCTTTGCAGTCCTTGAATAGAGAGAGCTGGGTTGCCAGCCACAGCATGGAATACAAAGAAAGGGGTAAAGGAGGAGGGAAGAGAGAGAAGAGAGAGAGAGTGAGGTGCTGTAAACTGTTCTTTTGAGAAATCATTGGCTCTTTAGAAATAAGTTTGATTAGTATATGGAACATCTATTTATCAACATTTCTTGTACATGTAATAATGGTACAGCTAAATAGAACATTAAAAAAAGTAATCATGTTACGAATACTTTGCCCAATTTTCTAGCATGTATTAATTTAACATTGCTGATTTATGTTATTAATCATTAATGGCAATGTCTGACATGCTGCAATTTATATTACGGTAGTTTGACCTAAATATTTAAATACCTTCTTGTGTCAATATTTAACCCACTAACTAGAGCTTAGCGAAATGTCCAAAATCTTCTATTCCGATATAGATGGGGAACGGCGTTGAGTATTGCTGAGGTTTCAGGGGAAGGCATGGTATGGTGGCCTGGTAAGGGCCTTGTGGAGCTGCTGTGCATCTGCATGAAATGATGAGCCTGGTGTCAGGACATGGATCATCCTTTTACACTCAGTAATGAATACAGATTGCACACCGGATAGAGAGGCTCTGCAATCTGCTGCACCACAAATGAAACAACTGCCGTTCTAATCAAATAGTCTTTTCATGCCAGCGCAGCCCTCAACTTGGGCTAAATTCAATTCCAGATCCACAGATTTGTGGGTTGGGGGTTGGGGAAATGCAGGAGGCAAGGGGGAGTTATAAATGTTGTAATTAGAGTATTGTTTAATGTGTGTAGACGCGTGTGATGTGTGTGTGTACGTTGGCGTGGGAAGTGGGTGGGTAAAGGGGGGGGCGGGGGGGGGGCTCCCTGGCATCATGTTGTCGTTAACCACTTGGTTATTTTAGATAGCAGTTGAAGGAATGGGTCCAATCACACACCCACACACACAAACACACACTCGTGCACAAATGCACACATTTAGCTAATTATGCCAACTAGTGGCTTGGGAGAACACGTTCTCTGTATTCTGTATTTAGGGAACAGCGAGGAGCTTTGAAGGAGAGCCGCAGTGCCTCTTTGATGCTGCTTTTGTTTTTTGTTTGTGTGGTTTAATAATTTAATCAAGCCAAACGTCCTCCTTCTCTCTGTAACTGTCTGTTGGTGGAAGCTAATTACTCTGCAGATTGTTCTCCTGGTGCTAGAGATGAGAGTTTAGATCCAGAGGGGGGTGGGGGGGTTGCTGATGGCTGTAATTTAACAGTGTGCTGATGGGCTAAGCTGTCTGTCGACTGCTGTTTTATTGTTTTGGGAGGCTGCTGACGAGCTACTATTCTAATATGCACCATCTGATGAGAATGTGCCTGCAATGTTGTAGCGTATTCTATTCTATCTATCTATCTATCTATCTATCTATCTATCTATCTATCTATCTATCTATCTATTATTTGCTACATAACCTTTTCACAAGTGTGTGAAATTGCTGAGAGCAACAACTTATTGCTTGCTAAGTTGCAAAACTACGAATAGAAGGGAATATTCCACGAGGAGAATCAAAGTTTACTGTGAGAAAACAAATATAGAGTGAGATTAGATAAGAGGAGTGGTAGCGAGTTATTATTAAACTAGTGAAATTCTCTTTGATTTATTGCTATTGATAAATGGCTTACATTACTTCTGAAATGTTCTATGAGCTATCTTTGCCTTAGCCTGTGATTGATACACTTCTTCAATAAACAAAGAATACAATCTACCTTTTCCATTTCTTGGCAGGCTGGCAGTATTTGTCAGAATTACAGTGCCTGCCATTTAGGCTAGAGGCTGTAAGATCCATTCCAACGTACTGTATGGTGACTGACACGCCACATCAATGAAAAGATCAGAGCTTCAGCTTTCATTTAATGTTCACAGTGCACTGCTACAACATTCCTTTCTGTTGCTAATAAAACTTTTATAAAACGTGATATGCTCTAGTGATTGTAGGGTAGTTATCTTGAAAACTACATTTAACTATGTCTATCAAGTTTGTCTCATTGCGGCCTGAGCTCCTATCTGAGCTTCCTATTATATGTCACACATCTTACTGTACATGACTCATTCAGATTCCCTGTTGCTGTCTTTAGTCAGCAATAACAACAACTGACTGTTCTGCCATAGTCTTGAAGGTTTCATCCACCCATCTAGAGCTCAGCCAAACCGTGTAACTGATTAGATTTCAATGCTGCTGGCTCTAATTAGTGTTCATGTAATCAAATCAACAGACAGACTAGATTAGTATGTATGACTCTACTGTATAATGCAACACACACTACAGGGGATGAATACGTCCTCGTCAGAAATTAATTGTGCATGTGTTTGAAAGTCATAACTGAGAGGTATGAGCTGAGGTTATCCACACACAGGTATTGGGGCTAGATGCATTGTAACCCTAGTTCTGTGAGCACGGGCTCTAACAGCTTGACAGGCTTACACAACCCTGCAGCGCAGCATGCAGAAATGTGCGGTTACCCCGTTCACCAGTGTGGAGCAAGAGGCCCCTGCTCCATCTTCCACCATGGTTGATGTTGATTTTACACAAGAGCAGAGAAGCAGGATTGGTGTCTGGCTCCATCCTGAGCTGATAGCATAAAGTACATGTCAGAAACTGCTGCCACACATAGATTGGTCCAATTGTGTCGCTCGTTTAGTCACTGGAATAACAGTTACTTAGTTCACTATAAGACATGTGCAGTGAAAGTGAAAGCTAAAATGCAAAAGTCCCTTTGATTCTAGGGAGGCAAAAAAGCAAGTTCTACAGTTTAATTAATATAGAATTGGTTCTTCCTTATTAAAATCAAAGCAATGTTTCCCTTTCTGTAGGAAATATATTATAAATGTATTACAATAATGATGTCAAATATTCTATCGCACTAGTTTTGCTGTAACTGTGGTTTTGAATGTGTGAGGCCGGAAGCCACGAGGCAGGGAGTGTTGGCTGTTTAGGGTTGTTTTAGTGCTGATTTGATGTTGCAGGTTTTTGGAGGGAGACACTTTCAGACTGTGCTCACACCTCATGTGGTTAGGTCAAGCCAGTTGGGCTAATTTACTCTATGTGCTGTCAGTGACACTGGGTGGGGGGCTAGCTGCTGGTGGCATGCCGGCCCAAAGAGCATGCTGTGAGTTGAGACATTTATAGCTACTCTAGTGGCAAGTGTGTACATGCTCCATCACTAATACACTCATAGTATCATATAATGTGTTGGCCTTGGAGCTAGAGTACAGTATGTGTGTGTATGTGTGATGGGTTGCGGCTCACGCAGAGCTCTATCTCCTGGCAGCACCTGGGGTAGGTGGTGTCAGCACTGTGCACCACCATAAATCAAGACTGTGGTCTCAAATGTGTGTGTGTGTGTGTGTGTGTGTGTGTGTGTGTGTGTGTGTGTGTGTGTGTGTGTGTGTGTGTGTGTGTGTGTGTGTGTGTGTGTGTGTCTTTTCTGTCCATTTTTGGTTCCTGCAGGTATATATTCAGAAGCTGAATGTCAATAAAACAAAACAGCAATTATTAAGGCTGGTTGGCTCAAGTGTGTGTGTGTGTGTTTGTGTGTGTTTGTGTGTGTGTGTGTCAGTCAGAGCCCCTGGGGGATCCAACTTCCTGTTTTGTGATGCCTTGGTCACATCTGCTATGAATGTTTTATGTCTCAATGGTGGTAACCGGCTATGGTTGAGCACACCAGCACACACACGCACAATAACATCAGTATCCTGCAAAGTGAATCATTTCTACCATTTGAGTGTTTAGAATTCCATTTACTTTGATGCTGTTTATCCATCAAATTATTATTTTCGACAGTACTATGCATTATGCATTTTAATCATACAACTGCAGTTAACCAACAAGGTTTGCTCCAACTTGCAATGTGTAGCATCATTGTTTCTGCTTAAAATAACTGCACAAATATGGTAAACCATAACTTAGTACGGTCTACCAGATTTAAAAAATAGTTTGTTGAATGATCACATGATTATTGCATTTTGGCATGTGTTACATTTTTGATATCCATGACTTGTCTTTTGGTTAGAAAATTCAGAAGGCAGGCATAAACTAGGTGTAAGAAGTCTGTGTGATTGTGAAGGTTGTTCGGTTTATGTAGGTAATAGTAATAGTTTCTACTAGGGATCGACCGATATGGATTTTTTAGTGCCGATACCGATTTTTTTCCATCAGCCTTAGCCGATGACCGATACAGGCTGCCGATTTTCTTGAGCCGATATTTGGAGCCGATACTGCTTTTGATCCATCAATTTACATCATAAAAATGTAAACCCTGCCACACTGGATTTGTTTTCAGAATCTGCTCTGCCATTTCTTTAAAAATAATAAACAAAAACACAGATCAGTGTCACTTATGCAATCATCTTAGATTCATATCACCCAAATGATGTGTGCGATGTGCATCATATTGATTGGCGCACTGCATATGGTTAACTGTGCAAGGGTGAACGGCTTTCATCAACATCTACAACACAGCCTTGATGATGCATTGCTTGCTGACATATTATAATTGCACATTAAGCAACAAATTGTTCAAGTTTCTGTTCCAAACTGCATCAACGTTAAAAGGTATTAATATTCAACCACGTATAAAACATATCTCTCATAGTTTTAAAAGCTCTCCCTCAGTTTTCGCAGCACTCTCATATATCGTTGTGATGCGTGACCTGTGTCCCACTGAGTGAGACCGACGCGTGCACGCACACACACACACACACACACACACAAACTTCTGTTTGGTAGCTGACGCTGACTGAAAAACTCAACCACCATTGAACTGGCTTGATAATGATAACGTCAGCAAACGGCTCTAAACACAAGTAAGGCATACATGGTGTACTATGTCTGGTCCATGATAAACATTAACACAAATTAATATTCAACTACGTATAAGACATATCTGTCATCATTAAAGCTCTTCTTGGGTGGGGGGGGGGCTGCGATGGCAACTCCGCCCAGCTCCAAGTAGGGAGAGAGGGAGAGAGACACACACACACACACACCGAGAGACACACACACCACACGTGCGATGGCAACTCCGCCCAGCTCCGAGTAGGGAGAGAAGGAGAGAGTCTCCTCAGCCAGGCGGTCGCTGAATAACTCCCACAAATACCATGGAACAACGTCGGCTTTACTTAATCCTATGACCATTGTTAGTAACAGCTACCGTATGCATACGGATAGCCTACAACTTAGCTAATTGTAGCTCCCTAAATACAATGGCAAGTAGTTTTATAGACGAGGCATTCACATTTTCCATTTGGACCCACAAACTTGCTTAGCTATAGTTGAAAGCACATATAGAGCAACGTGTTTCCACTTTCAAAGTGTATGGCAATATTCCAGCTAAGTTAAACAGTTAAAAGATGCTTTCAAAGTTTAAAACTTACCATTGTCTTGAGCATCCTTCTAGCACTCTGCTAGTGGGGGGAGGGGCTGTGCATGGTCTGCACGTGGACTGCAACGTCTATAGCAACACAGAGCTGCCTGTGTGGACGCCTGTCTGTAAATAATGCCGGGAAAATCGGCGAACGCAGCAGCCGCTACGTGAAAATCGGCCCGATATATCGGCCGGCTGATAAATCGGTCGATCCCTAGTTTCTACGTGAAACTGCTTCTAACCAGGTCTGTAGATTATAGTCTCAAGTCTTTTGCTACGAGTCCAAGTCTCACTCACGACTCAAGTCTTTGGCCATCTGATCTGTCCCTAAGGCCGGTTACACATTGCCTGCGTGGCGTGAGCGTGGCGTTTCTGTTGCGTGTCAGCTGCGTGGATTTTTCTATGTCTTTACACACCAGAAACGTGTCTGACGCGGTGCTGCTGCTGCTAGCCTTGTCTGGACACAAGTATGTTTCCCACTGATAAAATGAAATACCATGTTAAACATAAATATACAGTGATTTGATTACAGCAAAGACAACGTCGGCAGTATTGACGGCAAAATAGGCTACAGAATATTTCGTTCTGTATTGACAGGTGCAATATTAGAAAATCGATTTTTTTTTTTTAATTAGAGACTTTCAAACATTAACATGTCATTTATTAATATTAGGGCTGGGGGTAAACGATTATTTATGAAACGATTAATCGGGCGATTATTTTATCGATTAGTCGACTAATCTAACAATTATTTTTCTGTTGCTCGATTAATAAAAACCATAATGTATCTCAAATAAATACCAAAAAATTCTTAATAATATACTTAATTAAACAACAGTTTTGCACAGCAAAAAATCTTCTGCTTTACACAAAATAAAATAAATAAAATTATTTTACTGTTATCCAAAATGAAAGGCCAGCCTGTTTACTCTTTTACAGTACCAACATAACTCTTGTTCAAAAAATTCAAAAGTTGTATCTTACTATAGATAGCTGTGTTCTGCAGTCGTAAGCTAGCTACCATTCAAGCCAAAATTTGATGATAACTAATGATAGCTAAACACAGTAGCTAACGTTAAAGTTAGCTACTAACCTAGTACGAACAAACTGCACGGAGAACTAAGATAGTTAGCTAGCACCACCGAAGTGCGCAGAACTCAAGCTACACAACACACTACACAAACATGAAATTAATTTAGCCAACGTTATTACTTAGTTGTTATTGTCTCCTTCACGAGTGACAATGGGGTGCCTCCGTTTCAGATGCTCCCACATTGCTGGTGTGGTATGCCAACTCCATTTGGCAAAGAGCGCAAATAACGATACCTTTACCTTTTCCCATACCGGCAATGATTTAGGGCCAGCTGTTTTTTTAGGAGTTTTTCTTTCATTGGGGCTTTTTGCAGGGCATTTTGCAATGTTTTGGTCTCCCATGTGTGTGTGGCGAGCTGTGGCGAAGCGTCGACGCAAAAATATGAAGTCGACGTAATTTCGACGTCGATGCGTCGACATCATTGACGCGTCGCTACAGGCCTAATTAATATGTATTAGTGTCTAAATGACATATAAACATATTTTCCTATTCTATTTTGCCTGGAAACTCTTCCAACACTCTTGCGTGTCGCGTGAAAAATAGGCGTTGGTTCTATTTCTAGCAGGCACGCGTTTTTCGGCGCTGAGACGTGCGTGTCACGCAGGTAGTGTGTAAGCTCTAACCTGTTAACATGGGAGCCGAAATATAAACAGACACGCCACGTAGCTGACACGCTCACGCGACCCATCCAGCGTGTAACCGACCTAACACTGTATTGTTAAATCTTATGAATTCAAAGCATGTCCTGTAGCTACCATCCATACAGTACAGTATCAAAATCAGTTGTAGGATAACTTTATGGGGTCTACTTAACACATCCCTCTAGCCCTCGGACCTGGTGAAATATTAACCTAAGTCTGTCATATCATATGGATACAACTATAAAGATACAATGTGCCTGTTCCCAGCATTAGCACAACACTTTGCGATGGTTAGCTTGTTACCTGTGGCGATATATGCTAAATGTAACGTCTCTTTCACAAAAAAAAATGTCTAATGTCGAAGTGGAAATCAAGAGAATAGTGGCAGCACCACACCAGTTACAGAACAACATGCATCTCAGTGTCAGTCCAAATGATACACAATAAGCAGTTTGAACTCACTGATGTAATGCCATTTATATTCGAAGTGTTAGTACGCTCAGTGAAACTCATTCCAGCGTGAGGGAGATCCAATCAGAGGAGGAGAGGTTAGTAAGGCCAGCGTCTCCACGGCAGGTGATCCACTGCGCCACGCATGGATGAAATAATGAAATAGTAAATAGGACTACAATAACAGAAATATGTGCAGAATTAAGACCGTCAAGACGGCCCAGTGTTTTGTGGACTGGGTACACCTTGTCCACTTAACAGCCTACAAATCATCCACGGGATCAGTTACGCATCACATGAGTTTGCCCACTGATGAAGTTCGACGTTGTTGATCTGGCATCATTTATCTTGGTGCCACACACCTTGCATGTAGCGGTTCACTTACTGCCACTGTTCATGAAGTTATTGAAAGCAAAACTAATGACAAAAGGCACAACAATTTTTTTATACGGAGTATCTATTTGCATCCCCGGTACGAATAGCCTCGGCCACACAGCTGAGCTATTCACACTCTGTGACGTAACAACAAAAACACTTTGCTCGCGTGCACCGCAATCATGGCGGACGTTCATCTTCCATGACCGCAGAAACTGGCATATTAGGAAGTTTTGTCTCTAAAGTTTATAACAATTGAATTTCTAGGGGAAAATGGATACTACAGTTGCGCTTTCTGTCTTCAGTGAAAGCATACAACCGTTAGTTTGTTAGTTAGTACCTATTTTTTGTACACAGTATGGTTACCTTGAAGACACCAAGTGGTAAAGATTGTTGTTCATCATTCTGTAAGAACTGCTAGGTGAGTGTTTAGAACACTGAGCTTTGGTCTGGGAGTGTGGAGTTCAATTCGCCGGTGAGGTGATCTTGTTTTTTTCATCTTGGATTGGATAATTTGCATGCAGTCAGGGCCTGCGAACGCGAAATGTTTTTTGCAGGGTGGTAGGGAAAGACTCATGAATATGCCCGCTCTGCTTGGGTTGGTTAGGTTTAGGCAAGAGGAGTGGGATTGGTTATGGTTAGGGTAAGAATGTCAGTGCGATAATATTCCAAAAAGGTGTAATACATGAGTAGTATGGATAACTGTGTGTAAATATATGCCAAGGTACTGTAAATGCACAGGGGTGCAAATAGCATACAGGGTACGAATAGCTCTTCTAATTGCACCAGGGTACGACTAGCATACACTGCTAATTGTACCAGGGGTGCAAATAGCCTCACCCTTTTTTATATGTGAGTGTGCGCACATAGGCATAGCGCATGCGTTACGTTGCACATTATGGCAAAGGGCAGGGGACATGCAGCTCGTCATACGTTTCCCCAATGTATACACGCCAATAAAAGAAAATAGAAATACATGAATACATTTAGATTTAAAAAGCAATAATTGCATGAAAACAAGTTGTTGAGAGTCCCCATCTCTGCCATCTAGTTCCATTATATTCAAAACAAGGCAGACATCTCTAAGGCAATACCTCCAACACTGGGCAATGTATATCAAAACAATCTAGACTGATAAATAGCACTACAGTTAAGAGGAAAAATATGTAGTTTTGATTTCAGGGTGAACTGTCCCTTTAAGACAAACAAAACAGAGAAAAGCTGAGACAGCTCTAAAACCTGGTCAGAGTATGCTAGGACTCAGTTATTTTGACACCTGATTTGTATTGAAACTCCTCTCTATAGTGCTTCTTGCACATTACAGTGAAAGCAATTTCAAGGCGAGCCAAAATATTACCAAATAGAAACAGGTGCAACAAAATCGATTTTTGCCCAACAAAAGATAAAGTGTCATTTTGCTGGTGGTCAATCTGCTCTGGTATGAAAACAGGTCCCTATATGCTAAATTTGGTCCCATAAATGCTCAGCTTGGCTCCCCTGTGAACTATGACTATCTGACTATCCCTGTAAAGGAACCCAGACAATTCAAGCAAAGTAAACTTTATAGGGTATCTCTCTAAAACACGACTCAGTATGGGGATCACAGTGTGATAGAGACACCTTACTGCTTTGTTCAGCCTGCATGTGTGATATCTCCACCATGGCAGCAGCTCTGCTAGAGAGTTTTTGAGAGTAAACAGATGTTGTTTGTCTTTGTGATGTCGAGATTTAGCATCTCAAGGGATGCAGCGGACCTGTGCTTTCCTGTAAGCTCACAAAGGAATCAGAGATGGAAATAGCTCAAACAGATGAACACTGTTTCACAACAAAAGTGAGACGAGGGTTTTCTTTAGACCGCAGTGCTCGTGGACAATATGGTCTAGTGGTTGTATCTCTTGTTGAAATACATATGGCTCAAAGGATGGTCTCTCCACTTGTGTGGGATGTAGATACATTATTTCCACATACAGCCTATGCTCTGTTTACATAGTTTTTCAGGTTTTCATTTTTTCCCTTTTATGTTTTCTTTAGCTTACTGACACTTTGTGTAATTCAATTTATGAAGTATGGATTCAACATTAAATTGCACAAGTTACTTCAAAAGCCCCTAAAATTAATATGAGATAAACAAATAATTTATTTAACTTTATAATGTCAGCCATTGTGCCATGATTATTCAAAACATTGGAATTTCCCCTTGCGAACCTTACTGGTTCAGGTACTAATGGACTACAATGCATAGCAAATATATTGTTTGAGGGTAAGCCCACTCATAGCACCAAAACTCAATGCACCAGGTTGCAGACTTTTGGGGACAGAGCTTTCTCTGCCAATGCTCCCACACTCTGGAACAGTCTCCCACTCCACGTCCGCTCTGCCCCATCCCTATATAAATATATATATATATATATATATATATATATATATATAAATCCAAATCCAAGTTATTATTGTGTAAAGATAGTTTTATATGATGAATTTGGTTATTCTTTCTGATACAACAGGGATGTGTGCATTGATGATGGCACGAGAGTAGTACATAAATAGCAAAAACAGCATGTTCCCCTCCACTTTAATTGTCATATCATCGTTGGCCAACATAGAACACTGACAGTCTATGTGTGCTGTCAAACCCTGAATCCCCAAGGAAAAGCTTGCTTCTGTGGCTACTGGATCTGGCAAGCATACATCAGTACACTCGAATGAAAAGCCTGAAATGTCAAGGACCAAAGGAATGAGGGAAGAAAATGAAATGGGGGAAGACATAGATAAAAAAGACAGAGAGGAGTGGAAGTTTTGTGTATAATGAGCAGTTGGAATGTGAGGACTGCTGAATTAATCAGACCGCTAGAGCTCATACAAAGTAGGCAGAATGCTTTTCATGTGACAAATGTGTAATTAAGAATGATTTTATACCCCCACACCACACACACACACACACACACACACACAACCCTTGATGGACTAGAGGTGGGTGGGAGGAACAAAGCATTTGTGTGCTTCCCTGCATGTGTGTGTGTGTGTGTTTTGAGAGAGAGAGTGTGTACGTAAGTATGAGAGTGAGATGAGATGGAGGCTTTAATTACAGTCCTATTAGAATAACACCAGCCCCCATCGTTCACTGATACCGAGTGATAGGAAGGGATGTTTTCATTTTGACGTCTCGCCTTTTTTTTTTGTCTTTTAGTTTTGACACCATATTTTTTCAGCCAAAACATGTGGATTTTAAAGATTGTTTTTTTTCCACCCAGCCCACACGCACAAGATATTTATTTTGACTCCTCATTTTATCAGCAACAGCAGAGATGGTTGATCACTAGCTTTGGAAAGCCTTCTTACACATTTTGGTTTACTCACTGTGTGGTCTGGCAAGGTTTGCTTGACATTTGTTTGGATTTCAAGAGTTGTGAAGGGGTGTGGGCCAAAAATAACTTTGTGGGCAACAGGATCACCCTTAAGGCTCATTGTTATTACAGAGATAAATACAAAGATCAGATAAATTGGTTTAAACTGATTTTCATCTGGATTTTATGTCATCATACATCCAAACGTGTGTCCTGCTACAAAAACTGATAATGCTCAGTCTAAGTAAAATCATATTAAATGGTTCAACTACAGTGTTCAGTCAAACATAAAATCCAATAAAATCCCCAGATTTTTTATAACCATATAACATATAACATAATGAGCCCCAATCAGCCTTTAGTTAGAGCTCCACAGGGAAAATTATTCGTAGCTAATTTAAATAACTCACTGACTGGTCTGCCTTTAGGTTTTCCCCTCAAAATGAAATTGGATGAATTCCGCCACTGATATCCATAACAATAGTTCTGCTGTGTTATACCTTAATTCTGTTGTGTGCGTGTTGCAGCATTTCAGTATTGGCTTGTATTTTCCGTGTGTGTTGGGCTCTCTGACCACGATGTAAAATGCTTTGTAAAGAAAATGTGAAATCAATTCCTACTGACATTGAATTAATTCAGCTCTTACAGTTTATGTCATCATTTTTTCTTTCAATCTTTTGATATTTGCCAATAACAATGCTAATTTATATTCTCTACAAACTGGTTCTGTGACAAAGCAGGAGGGTCAACCTGGGATTAAAATCATTGTAACCTAATTTATACTTTTAAATCAGACAAATTTTGATAGATTGAGTTGTATGAGTATAATACAATGTATGTGTAGTAAACTGGCAAGATAAATAGCATATGCTTTTTTTAATTTTAAAATGTTAATATTGTTATAACTAACAGTTATTTAAGATCCAATGACCTTACCGATCTTTCACAGTCTGATTCTCTTCCACATGAAAAAGGACGTTAAGGGTGGGATTTAATGTCACAAAGGACAATTTCCATTTTAAAGTGGATAGAAAAACACAATGATGATCACTGTAATCCACCATGGAAGACTTTGTTTCCATTGGGACATAGGAACAGCATGTTTTGTTTTGTTAGACCTTTGAGCCCATAGAAACCTGTTGGGTTACATAGATGTTCAGCTCAGAGTATTTGATGGTCTGTCCTCTCCTATTTTGGCTGCTATTGTTGAATAATCATGATGGAGTATTTACTACTTTTATTATTGTTAGAAAAATGGATTCAGTACACTTTTACAATGCTTTGCTATTAGCTTCTAACCTGCATTCTCACAAATTACATCATAACCAATATTTAATTATATAAATATGTTTGCATTAAAATTATTGTCTGGAATTCTTATTTTTTTTATCTGTTGGAGACAAATAGTTATACTGTAGGTGTGTGTGTTTGTGTGTGTGTGTGTGTGTGTGTGGTGGTGAGTTGCTGGTGCAGTAGAGCCCGTCATAAACCCAACTGCATTAACCTCGGCCTCTGTGCCTGCAGGGCCCACCACTTCCATTTCTCTGCAACAAATACAGGTCCTGGCCCAGGGCACCGTGGCAGCCAGCATAGTTAATGACTTATTTACTGTTTAATGGCTGTATACCGCACCACAACAACAATTAATGAGAAAAAGCCACATTCACAAGCAGTGGGGGAGCCAGGTGGTGGAGGTTATTTTCACCTTCTAACTTTATCAGAGCTCTGCCTTCTGCTCTGCCCTGATAAACTCCCCAACACCTTACCTGGAGACGGACAGGCTGACAGCTGCGAGGACAGCTACTTTTACAGACTCTGTGAGAAAAAAAAAAAGACATACCTTGGATTGACCTTATTTTCAACGAAATCTTTCTATTTTATTCTACTCTATTCTATTCTGGCTTAAAATAATCCAGCCACTTTTATTGTTATTGATCTTGCTGACTGTGTGTTCCTCCCTGTTGCTTTTCAAACTTGGCCAACAAACTAAAAAAATGCATCTTTTTTTTTTATCATCCTATCCTCATGTTGTTCCCATGCTTTGTTGTTGTTTTTTCCCCTTCCCCTCTTTCCCACAATGCTCTGCCTTTTATTTTTTGTCCTCTGTTGTTCTCCCCAGCTCTTTTAGCCTTGTGAATACCATCGCTCAAGCAGTGAGCTGTTGCAGGCACTTTGTTGCTGACCATGGTGCTGAAAGCCTCCTGCCTTCCAATTGCCAGAGTGTTCATTTCATGGTTCATATACCCTGTTCTCCATTTGTCAGAGTGCCGTTAGCCCCCACGCTTATTTCTTTAACCCCTTCCAGTACAAATAATAACAAATCAAATGCACATTTGTTTCACCTCGCAGTCACAGCTCTTCAGCCAGTGTCAAGGCTTTAAATTAAGGTGGTGGCATGTGTTACGTGTTGGTTGAGTTAGCTGCAGTACACGTTGCATGGAGTTTCAGATTGACTTTTGTGCTGCTGCCGAAGCCTAATTATGTTGCACTTTTAACGTTGTGCCTTCTTGTTTGTGGTGTGTGTGAGCCATTAATAAAAGCCAGTGTGATACAAGGCAATGTGCCATAGTTAAGCCCCCCTTCTTGTGAACATGCTTGTTCAGTCATTTCCCATACTAAATCACCACAGTCATCACAACATATGTAAGCTTGGGTGCTGCCTCCATCTGGCCACATTAGGTTCCCAATTTCCATGAGAACTCCTACCACTTATATGGCTGTTAAAAAAAAAAAAAATACTCTGATGGAGTCCTGACAGTGTGCCATTAAGCACTGGATGTTCCTTAATCATGGTGCTGTGCTTTTACATGTTTTGAGTCATGGTAGCAACAAACCCATAGACATGAGAATTTCATCCTCATGTTCTAATTGTATTCTGTAGTCTGGTTTACACATGAATTCAAGGTGTAATTTCCCCCCACCTTCATTTACAGTTCATTAATGAAAGGCAGAGTATTAAAAACACTCAACAAAGGATTTATTGTTTTCTGACGTTAAAGGTGGGAGGCTATAAATGCAGGGTGTTGTATAACTTATAAATGTTGAATTAGAAATATTAATATTCTTTTACCTGAACTGTAGTTACACCCCCACATCTAGTTAATTCTCTTTCATTCTCTATTTCATTCCCTTCGATGGCCTTTATTTAGAGGGGCTGCCTGTTTTGGTTCCAAATTGTCCTTCATGCCAAGCCGGATTTGTGAGCGGTGCTATGCCAGACGCTAAGTAAATGTGTTTTTCAATCTATCTGCTCCCCAACCATCCCACTCTCTTCCTTCTCTCTATGCCTCTGGACTCCCTCCAGTCCCCTGTGTTTTTAGGACAATCTCTGCGTCTTCTCATCTCTTTCCTGCCTTCCTAGCCGGCTGCCCATTGCCCCTGCCATCATTCCCCCCAGGTCTCGATAAATAACCCTGCACCTCTCTGGCCCTCAGCTCTACTGGCTGCTGCTGGAGCACATTTGTTAAAATATCACCTGCTGTAGAGTGGAAATTGATACTGTTGCAATGTGCTCTGGGCAATAGAGTTTTTGTGTTGAGTTAAAATGCCACAACACAGACAGTTGTGGGAAAGTTCAGAATTTTAACACAAAAAGAAAGAAAAACAATTCAGTTGTTCTTTCAATCAACATTCTTTAAAAAGAACAGCTGCTGGTACTTTCTTGTTAAAAAGCTGTAACAAAATGGTGGGTCAGACAATTAATTACACAACGTACACAAAAACAAACAGCAATATAATATTTATTAAAATTCTTTTAAACAAAGTGATTCACACAGTTCACCTGCTGTTTATATATAGAAATAGAGATTAAATGGTGCCTTTTTTAAACACACACAAAAGAGTCGCACATCGCTGTAGCTAGGTAGTTGGGATTTGAAAAACGAAACTTCATTAAAATATGAAAAACAGTTTAGTCTCTTTGGTTCTACTCCATTGCTCCAAAACAGGCCAATAATCAGATGAGACATCCCCAGATGACCAGGTAAGAGGAAGAAGCAAAAGTTCCTCTCTGAAATCTGCCATTATCCAGATGGCACCATTAGTGATTAAGCCAGAACATTTCTCCCCTCTTATAATTGACTCCATAGGCTATTAGGCAGGTTGGCACTAGGCTAGGTCCACTGGTGCACACTCCAGATGTTCGTGTGTGTGTGTGTGTGTGTGTGTGTGTGTGTGCTTGAGTGAGTGAGAGGAGAGGAGGAAGTTTGGCTGTTGTTGTTGGGTGCTTGTGGTGGGTCCAGGGCTGCCTCCAGGTGGACATAGGGCTGGGTGGGTGCTGAGAATAAGTCTCATTCAATTATATCAATGTCTCTATCAGTCTGTCTATTTTCAGTTTCTCTCTCGTTCTTCATCTCTCTATCCCCCTGTCTATCTCTCTTTCTCTCTAGCCTTGAGGGAAGAAAGATTAAAGTGTTCTGTTTTCTGTGCAAGATCTTTGTCCCTGCTTTTTGGGTTTATCTGAAGATTAAATTATCTCTAGTCCGCTGTCTTTTAGTGTGGGTAAGCAAAGTGATGTTTGCCAGATAGTATTAAGTGCTGTTGCTGTTATTAAATAATGCTAAGAGACTTAATACCAATTTTAGTTGTTTGCAAAACTGCCTTACCATTTGCTCAACTAACATCCTGTATATTGAGGTAGTTGTTTTACAAATGTGAAAAGACTCCCACTGTGCAGACAGTGAATATATTAATTTGCCATATTTACAGTTAAAGTAGATACCACATGCCATTAACGGCTTCCTCATGTACCACCTTATCACAACCCCAAAGTCTGCACAGCTTTCTACCATGCCTTAGAGAAAAGGAGAAGGAGAGGATTTCCAGATCTAGCGCAGTAGCAGGCATGAAAAGGCTTTTTAAAAAGTGTTTGTATTACATTACTGAATGGACTTTCAGTAATCCTTTTATAGCTAAAAAAAGAGAGCTAAAAAGCCATTAATTATTCATCTCCCCATGGCTGGTGGTAAAGAAGAGAGGCGCTCTAGGGTTTCCATCAGCTATTAGTAAACAAATCAATGCTGCAGGCTGAGCTCCTTGTCAGTACAGAGCCATCTGCCCTTTACCATGACTTTCAGGTGAAAGCCAGAAATGGACCTACATGACACATAATACTGTCTCTTGAGGATAAAGAAAAAGATCTAGGCATGTAGAATAGAAAATTAAAGTTTGTTTTGGGGGGGGTGGTTCGATTAACAAATCGAGTTTGGAAAACTTATGCAGGAGTCTAATGCAAAAACTTAATTTATTCATGACATCAATCTGATTTGTGAGAACAGTTGTAGTTACATTACTACCCCAGCTGGGTTATTTCGACACAATATGCCTCTGTGAGCAAACGCTCCTGAATTTGTCACGTCCCACCCAACAATACGTATTTGATGTAATCAAACAGCGCCGTTTGAAGCCCCTAATCCAATTTCTTTGGCAAGATACATTGTAATTTGGTATCACCGTAATTATGAACTGAATTGTGAACTGTCTGTAAGGGAATTGAATTAGCCGGCAGAAGAAGAGTAATATGATTGGGAAACTGGGAGAAATCAATACAGCACTGCTTGTCGTCTCAACGTTGACCTGAATCCTGCCTGAATGTGGATCTTTGGGGGATTCAGCTTAATTCAATCGGGTGTAGCTAACACGCTCCCTGTCCCCTCCACATGGTTGACAACAGCTTTGTCTTGATTTAGACTGCCGGGCAGGACTCCTGCTGGGGGAACATAGTGCTGAGGAAAGTAGCTGCAGCTTGATTTTATCCTTCTGATTTTATGAAATACATGTAGACATATAAGCCCACATACAACGCCTCAAACCAACTGCACAGCGCTACATTACCTATCATTATTATCATGGCGGAAATAAACCTACCTTTGAATGCAATTCAGCTCCATGTGACAAAGGTTTGAATAATAAAGCCTGCTCAGACAGCTCTCTGATGAGCACTGCACAATTCATCACTGCATTTGACAAACAGTCCTTCCATACACCCTCAGCTGTGTTGACAAATGGTTTTAAAGTGGAAAGTTAAGTGATTCTCTATCCTCATGGTGGGCGCAGCCCACCGGTGATGGCTCCACCCTGATGGAGGTACTGTAGAAGCCTGAAGAGAGATGGTTAATGTCGCAACTGCAGCAACCACTGCAGCAGTGGTTCACTCTGATGGATGAGGCCAGAAAAGCTGAAGCTCTGGGTGGAGCTGTGTATGGAGACTCTGGCTAAAAAAAGTAACTGGCTGATAACTCTAGAATCATAAGCCATTGATCTCTCAACTCCCTGACTTACGTTTTTTTTTTTTCTTTCTTTTCACTCTGCAGGCATTTTATTTTAATTCCTTCTTCCTGTTTTTAAATGAGTTTATTGTTAACGTTAATTATAAGGTCTCTGTCCTTTTTGAAAAGCTCCATTAGTGGATATTAACCTGTTAGGGATACAGATCTAGTGATTAAAAAAAGCTCACCATTCAGCTGTCTTTGTTTAAAGGGAAAATATCTTGCCTATTGTATTGTTCTATTGAGCACTTGGCATTCCAATACGTTATACAGCACTCTCCATGGACCCTGATAAGAACTTGATAGCTAGCTAGAGGTGCTCTCCCATTATAGTAACATATGGTTTCTTACCATTATTTTATCTTTACAGATAAGATTAAAAAGCCCGGCTTACACTGCACATGGATAATCAGAGTTGACAGGAAAAAGCACCTCTAATGCTTAGGAGAGCCCAATGTCAAGGAAATCGATATGTCTGCCCATCCCAAAATCAAAGCCTTTTTTTTTTTTTTTCTTCCTCCATGCGCAGTTCACACAGCTTTGTTTGTTGTGTTAAGTCCAAGCAGGTGTCACATGGTTGCAAAATGTTTCATTATTTTGATTAATTTATGTAATTCATGAAACTGAGCTGCTCCGTCTCGACTCTGCGCCACAAACACTTCTGGCCTGTGTGATACTAGAACATTATTTCAATTCAGAAGTGTCTTTTATTCAAGTGAGTCAGATTTGATTGTGCACATTGTGTTGTCTGTTAGGGAAGCTCGTAAAGGTTATACAGCCCAGTGAAAGGCTATCTCATTCACCAGCAACAGAGGGGAGCATGTCCCCGGAGCCAGGTGTAAAATGGACTCAGGAAACAAATAGCTCTTCCTGTCTTGTTATTGGGGATGCACTGATAAGGCGGGCTGGGGCTTGCAGAAGTGTGATTACTGGGGTGACTTTTAAAAGACTTCCTGGCGATGATCTGCCGTTATAGTTATGCATACTCATTGTAGTGCATCTGCATTGTGACCAGCACCTCACCCTTTAGCTACGTCACCTGCTGCACCCTGATTCACTGAGCAGTGTCTGTGTTGACACCTACTTAATTCCCACGGGTTATTGCAGATCCCTCTCCACTTAAGTGTGTCTGTGTGTATTTGTGTATGCATGTGTGCAGAGGGGGAGCAGAGGGATATCTTTGCTAGCCTGGGAGATGTAGAAAAAAAAAAGCTATTCAACAGGGGCGCCCACGGTGGCAAAGTCATTTCCAATAATGTCCTCTTTCTGCAACAACAATTGTGTTTAACCCTGAACTGCCCACTATTTGTCATCCCACCTCCTCCTCCCTCCCCTCTCTCCATGCCTTCACATACACAGTCTATAGCGATGAAAGTGTGGTTCATGACTGCATGGTGCATAGGTCGTCTGACTCATACTGCTGCTCCTGTTTGAGGAACACGGAAATAGTCGATCTGTCTGCACTTTGGTACAGTAGAGCCCAGTGTAGACAGAAACAAATGGCTCAGATGAAAGGATGATCTTTGTTAAGTTTTCAGAGTTTTGGTGTAGCTGTACATGTTTTCCTGTTATTAGGGCATGTATGAAAGAAAATATAAGTTCTGTTATCTGTCTGTCCCTCCCTTTTATTCCTTTTTCTGCACCACATCTCTCTTTCCCCCTGAACCCCTCTCTAATCTCTCTTCGAACCCGCATCCCTCCCTCCTTCCCAAGGGGGGTAAGCATCTGTCAACAACCCGTAGCTCCTATGGCGCCATTTTGATGCTAACAAGCCATCACCTCCCGTTAGCATTCCATTGACTGCCATTCATTTTGACGTCACTTTGACAGCAAATAACTTTACATCTGAAGCGTTGAAAGACTTTATTTGTTTATTTGTTTTTTTATTAAAAATAGGCTAACGATTGTGTCATAACCACACGACTTACTGTCGCACAGTAGAGAAATTACCGTACAGTACAGGAGAAGCTCGCACCCAGTTTCGACTCAGATTAGCTGCTTAAGTTTAATTACTAATGTTAACTAGCATGTTAGTTAGCAATAATTAGCCTGTGCCTATGTTATCTCCTTACATATACCTACGCTCTCCGTCTCTGCAAGATTGGGAATGATTGAGATTTCTCTTGGCACAGCTACCAGAAGACTTACAGCTTTCAGACAGGTTGCTCACGTCACATTTACGTTGTCTCTCTCAGTTGGAGGCTGCGCAGTAACGCTCAACCATCACCGGAAAAGTGCTTCCAATATCCTTCACTGGTCTCCGTCCAGAGCAACAGGATCTGTTGGTCCATTATATATACTGTCTATGCTCCTTCCCCCCCCTCCACCCCCCCTCCCCCTTCAAGGCCCTGTGCTGGCGAGCTGAGTGTTGAGGTGATTTATCTGTGGCACTCACTGAGGTCCCAATGCAGTGACACACACAAATACATGCACCAACATGTGCACAGACATATAAAACACACACACACACACACACACACACACACACACACACACACACACACACACACACACACACACAACACAACACAACACAACACAACACAACACAGGTAAATGCTACAGCTGTGATATATTTTAATTACAGTTTTAGTCAGAAGTAATTAAGGCTTCATATCTAGAGGGACAGCTCAATACCCATCCCCCAACACACACATGCACTGATACACATACAGGAAACACGCCGCTTTTCATTTCTTGTGTCTCGATTACTGTGAGATTCGTCCTTTTCTGTTCAGTGTTTTTCTCTAAAAAAGTTTGCGTATTGGTTTTGTTTTACTGGCAAGAAAATTCTAAAAAGTTTGAGCACAACAACGTTTAAACTTCAAATAGATCACAGCGTTTAAGCGTGCAGCTGCTTTTAACCTGTTAGCTATTACATGTAAGGTGATGCTTCAAAAGTGTATCACAAGGTCTTGGTATCATTTGAATTTTTTCGGTACCTGAGTTTCAGTACAGATCCCAACACAATTTCTTTGATACCTGACTTTGATGAGTATAAAAATGTTTTTGCAGTATCAGATAAAACAAACACAAGTAAACAAGACTTGAATATGAACCGACATTTGTTGCCAATTTACAGTCCTTGGCACTCGATACTCTGTTATGAACAAAGTTTGGTTGGCACTCAGTAAGTGTTCGATACACAGACATATTTATTATGTTATGAGTTATAGCGTCTAACTACAGTAACAGAATTCACAATCCAGTATCACAGTTTTTGGCACAACGGGAGTTTTGAATACAATATGAAGGATTGAAGGAACCATGGTGAGAAGGAGGAGACTGTGGAAAAGGATGAGAAGGTGATTTGTGCAGAAACAGATAGGCTTTGCACTGTAAGCTGAGTTGAAGAGCAGATTTAGAAGCTGTAAGACAGTGGTGTGTTGTCGTGGAGTGCTGACAGGGGCGGTGAGCTGAAACTGCACTGAGAATTGAGGAAAAAGAAATGTGTCTGAGAGTGTGTGTGTGTGTGTGCACGGGTACTGTATATGTGCTTCTGTGTGTGCACACGTGTTTTGAGAGTGTGTATGTATAGCACAGATGGAAAGACTTCTCAGGGATTACTGTGTAACTGGAAGAGGAGAGGTGGTAATTGCATTTTAATTACAGTGTTGATGGTTTTGTGCTCTTCCAGATGGAAGGTTCTTTACAGATATAAGCACAAAATAAATCATCCCTCTGGAAAATAAATCAGCCCCTTAGGTGACTAGTTACCTGCTGAACTGAGTCCCTAACTTTGTCTTGAGTCACAGGTGATGATGATTAGTTTAGGCTAGTTGATATTCAACCTAGACCCCTCACTCAGCACTCTGAGCCCTTCTATGATATTGTATTGATGGATACCCATGGTCAATATCTTCCTACCAGTCATGTAATAATACATTTACAATTCAACAAAAACAATTCACTTTTAATACATGACAGCAGACTTTCCAGGTATTTGTTGGATACAAGATACCCAGATTACCATCCAAAATGTATATTTTATATTATAAATGAATCTTTTTTTTTTATATACTGTATATATCTGCTTTATTGTCATACAATTGACCAAATAAACATTCACATATTTCTGTCTCTGCTGTCAACAGTAGTATCTTGGTAATACTTTTGACTGATACAGCAACATGACATCATGACTTAGCGTAAACATACACGCCCACTTTCTTAAGCCAAGTGGCGTGTTATCTGTACGCATTTTGAGTGCCGTAAACAGCGGACGGGTTGGTTTTAGGAAAAGAAGAAAGCGACGGTTGAGTTTGGGAAACGTGACACGTGGGACATGATCCCCGGTCTCCCGGGTGAAAGTCCTGTGTTTGACCCATCCACCCCCACGACCAACCTCCCTATGCGGATTTTCGCCCCTTTCATACTACTCCCTACGCCGTAAATTCACACGCAATCGCAAGGTAATGTAAGTCAATGGAGGCCAAACGGCGTTAATAAACATGCTAAAAAGCGAGTATGCGTCTCGATAGCACGCCAATAATGGCATAAGAAATGCCGTGTAATACATACGCCACTTCATGAGATTAGTCTGGATACAGGCTTGTTTTGTGATTCATTTGCAAGTTTCTAGGGGCTTCATGTTTATACTTATTAATAGTGGCAAGACATTTTGCTTTCACTTGAACTGGATGAGCTCCCACAGTGGCATTATGAAAGTGACCTTTGGCAGCTTGCTCATTGAGATCATTGCACCAGTTCTGAACTCAAGCTCTCACCTTCCCAGCTTAATGAACCAAATATGGCTGGGATGTAATAGCTGGAGTCAGCAATTTTAGAAGTCATTGTTACTATCAGGGTCATTTGTTTTTATAATTTTGACTTTTCACCATGAAGTTACACCGATGTTGCATTTTTAATATTATAAAATAGCATAATGAGCATGTGGAAGCTTACAAGAGCTGTAATGTTGTGAATGTGTTGCCTATAAAAGGTGTTATTAATAAAGAAGTGCATTGTAGATGATTTCAAAGCATGCTACAGTAGGTGTTCTTTTTTATGAAACTAAACATAAAGCAAATATGTAAGTACACAAAAAGTAGCTAACACTAGTTTAGTTTGAGGTCAGGGGAAAAAGAAGCATACAATGTAAGTCCATTTTGGTTCTCCTGATCAAGGTAATTCCCCCAGCTGTGTGCTTGGTGACAAGATGACCCTTGCAGGGCTGTGAATCTGACACAACCAACAATCCTGTGGCTTTTTGACCTGTGGCTGTTCCTCTCTCTCTCTCTCTCTCTCTCTCTCTCTCTCTCTCTCTCTCTCTCTCTCGATTCTTTGCTTTTTACAAACTGTCTGAGGGAGATAAGGAAGGCCTGATAAGCTGACTCCCGTCAAAATGCTCCCCCATCTGTGCAGACCAGCACCTCAGAGGAGAAGATGTATTTATATATCATATGCTCACATGCCTGCTCCAGGCATGATAGCAACCTAATGGGTTTGAGATACAGGGCAAGCAGATGCCTACTGTCTTTACCTTTCAGACTAATATCGGGAATTACAACAAGGGCTAGAAAGTGCGGATGGGAGATGGTTGGGTGGGGAGGCATTGAGATGGTTTCTCTGGCCTATCCAGCACTGGTGGCAATTTCTTCTTTCCCCAAACGACCCAAAAAGGTCATTTCAATCTTAACACCAGAGTTTATCGAATTTTTTCAACCATTAACTTCAAAATTAAGCGTGCAGCTGCTTTTAACCTGTTAATTAACATTGCTCAGGAATGCTACCTTCAGTGGTCGGCTTCGCTGTGGCTACATGTGTATGCGTGCATATGGCAGGTAAGTTGTCATACTTAATTGTGTTGGTGTCCGGGTCATTTTAATACATTTACCAATTATATCACCATTCATTTTTTATCCAACCCACAGACAAAGTCATTGCTGTTGTGATATTTTTCGAGCACATTAGGGTCTTGCGCTTCACCAAATGTAGAAACCATCAAGTGTAATTTGCTGAGAAATTACTAGTGTTGCTTGTAGTATAAGCGAAGCAGCACAATTTAAAAACACAATGACACCTCAGCCAAAATGTTCCCAGACTTAAATCCACTGACTGTAGAGATTTGCAAGGCAGTAATACTTATTTTTTTTAATTAGCAGCCATTTTCTTTTTTACTGTTATTAATTTGTTATACCAAGGTGATTGTGGCAGAATTATGTTTAGACACATACATAAACAGAAGGAGATATAAACCTTTGCATCTTAAACATGTTTCTGTACAGGATACATATACCAATACCCATGTCATTTGTGGTAATATTGTTTAAATATACAATGTAACAGCAATACAATATATAGTCTTAGTTTTTCCACTAAACATGTTTGCAGAATGGTGTTGTAAATCAAAAATCTTCCTTCTATATTTATGTCATGTGGCAGGGAGAGTGTGTATTTAGTGGGATTAGAGCTGCTGGTCTATTCGTTTGGTGTCTGCTAACACACGTAGCTCAGTCTAATCTGCTTACTATTGACTGAAAGTCCAATAATCCCTTTATGGTAGAGAGGAAACATTACATGGAATGCTGCTGCAGCAAAGGGTGAACTAACCAGTTGCCGAGCTTTTAAGCGGGTGGCAATGCTAGCTGTCTGTCAAGAAAGCTCAGATCATGCTTAGATCAAGTTGACTATTATAAAAGCAATTAGTGTCTGATAATGAGATTACGGAAAACAGAAGTAATAAAATGAAGAAAAGCAGTATTAGTCACTATATATTATATTTTATGTATTAGTCACACAGGTATACAGAGAACAGTCAATATAAAATGCACGTTATTCATACAAAGACAATTTGCTGGTGAAATACGTGGTAACAAAGGATGAGGTGTCCTGATACAGTAAAATAATAGACGAGGCAGAGGCGAAGATTTACAAGGTGCAAAATAAGGTTTCTCTACAAAGTCTTATTGTTTTCATGTATCAAAAGACTTCAGATGACATTATCAGTGTTAACCTAATTACCAAAGAAACTAAAAGGGAGGCTGACTTGAATCAACTCAAGACAAATAACAGAGGCAATCAAAAGACTGTGCCTGCTTAACCTAGCTCATACTCTCGTTATACTTGAAGCAGACACAAGTTAAAAGTATGGATGCTAAGTATGAGGTACTTCTGTCCTGCTTTAACCATTAGTCAGCTACTCATGTTTGTGGTGGTTCCTCACACGGTCTTTAATCTAAGATTTAAAATGATCAGATGAAAAGGATTGTAATGAGGAAAAGTCACATCAATTGTAAAAGACTGACATGGTGAACATGTTTCAGTTTTATTTGTTATATGGTCACATTGATGAATAGCTATGTTATCGAATAACAAACTTGTTTTCATAGTTTCTGTATCTGTCCTCCTAAATTGTTATGTCTTTATGTTATACAGAAAGTGGAAAGTGATTATAGTCAATGAACTTGAAATATAGAGCTATAGAACCCTCAACATCCAGAATACATTGCATGGATCATTGAAGGCTGAGGCTTTCCACAGAATAATCCAATTTGACTTCAATTTAATAGTAACAGTAAAACATTCCTACCGTAAATAATGCAGTTATTGTTAATGGCTATGGCCCAGTCAGTTTTAATTTGAAAATATGCTTATCCAAAGTTTCATAAAACCTTTATCAACGGAAGATGATCATCAATGAGATATGCGACTAAAGGGCAATTTAAAAACATGACTTCATTATGGATTATTATGGACTGATGGTCCCCCATGAGTTGGATGAGGAACACATTCTTATAACCAGTGTAACCAACGTGTTACATACGGACGCTTGGCCAGGACCCTTTGGCGTCACTTTTTAACGCTCTGGGTACCACTTTGGCAAACTTTTTCAATGTGCAGGGTATGGTTAGGTTTAGGGAACAACACTACTTAGGTTAAGGGAATGATCGTGATTTGGGTTAAAATATGTACGTTTACTTTTAGTGTCACACGGGACAATTGCGGGTAAAAACCCTGTTTTTGTTTGACCCGTCCATCCACCGTGACCTCCTTCCTACATAGACGCTTTTTATTATTATCCACCCTACACAGACTTTGTCGCTCTTTATACTATGTCATCTCACAGCACTGCGGTTGAGCAGTTGCTCTGAGTGTCTAATATTTCCATAGATAGGTTTACAGTTAGTTGAAAACCTGGTGCGTCTTATACAGCCTTGCGTGTCGGTATGAGACGCTGAGGGCCACTGACCAAGCTGCCGTATTTGACGAGTTGGCTTTTGTGCAGTATAGTGAATTGGCTACACATTAAGCTATATGCTCTAGTAGGAGCTTTGAGCGGTGTTCATTATGAGGAAAATGGCTCCTTGCAGACATGAGTATTTGAGATTCAACAAAATGATGGCCTCTTGTGTGCACATGCTCTTTCCTTCTTCCTCTCTTGCCTCTTTTTGTAGCTTTCAATGATATCAACATCAATCAACACACTATAAACACAGTCTTTTACATGCGCACGCACGCACACACACACACGCAAACGCACGCACGTACGCACACTTGCTGTGCTTGTCTCTGATGTGCCAGCAGTTGTTGATAATGAGATTCCTACAGGATGGAAAACTCCAGGGAGACTGACTGACGGCCCACTTTAAACACTGCAGTCTCCGTTTCCCTTTTCTGTCCTCTGAGACACGGCAGATGAAAGTAGAATGGGAAGGACAGTAAAAACATATAGTATCACACACAGACAAATACACCCACACACACATGAGAAAATATTAAGAAATATGTGGGGGCTCTGAAAAACATCAGGGTGAGCAAGTGTTAGGTGTTTTTTAAAACATTGATTTCTTACTCTGTTGAGAAAACCACTGATAAAGAATATCTCATGAAGGTTACAACAGTGTGTCTGTATTGTCAGGAGCACATGAATGTATGCATATTTATTTGGACATTCATATGCATGCCTCTGTTCACATGTGTATACATCTGTCTGGATGTGTCTGATCTATTGTGTCTGTGACTGGGCCCCAGTGAGGAAGAGGATAATTACGTGCCTTTTGATGTCATGTCAGGTTTTCTCCTCATAGTTATGCACACGCTTCCTGAGGGCTCAGAGGCCCTGTAACATATACAGTATATTGCTCATATACACAGGTTTGATGAAGTACCTGGTGCCACAGAGGACAAACAGAACTAATTTCCTGTCACTGCCTTTGGACCTCATCTCTATTCTCATTTCCTCCCTTTGCTCAGAATACAATAATGCCACTTTATGGTGCATCCAGAGAGGCCGGTTGTTGCTGAATGTATTTTTGCTCACAAGTTCTTTTCAAAGAGCAACGTTCAACAAGGCGCATACATCTGTCGCAGCAGAATTTACAGATTGTTTGGAGCTGTCACTAAATGGTATATCTACTGTTAGTAGGAGTAGCACGTGCATACTCCGGACGAGGACCAAAATGTGATGTCAGTTTGTTTATGTAATTTATCTTAAAGTAGGCATTTTACGACTCTTAATCTGGTTTTAGGAACAAATGTTTAACTATATTAAAGGTATACTTTGCCAATTTTAATCCAGCTCTGTGTCATCTTTGTGTGGGCAGTGTTTTTAGATGAACAGTGTTTGGATTCCCTCAGTGGCACCAGTGCACGAAGCTCCACTGGATGCCACACATTGTTGATCTGCACACACTGCCTACACTGCCATGACACAGAGCTGGGTTTAAATCAGCAAATTATCTGTTTAAGGCTTTCTGTGTGTGTGTGTGTGTGTGTGTGTGTGTGTGTGTGTGTATATATAAGATATATATATATATTTTTTTATTAGATTACAATACAAATCTGAGCTCAGTACAGGGTATGTGCCATGCTGAATTTGGAGGACCACTATTCTTTTTAGTCAGGTCCTCTCCAACAAGGATAGTGATATTAGGCAAAGCTGTTTGTTGACCCTTAAATAAAGTCCATACAAAACACACATACCATTCAACTCATTGTCTGATTTTGCAACGCATGAAATTGAAAAGTTGTTTGTGAGAACTTTTGCATTGTTGGCAGATGCTAAAGCTTTCTGTCAGTTCAGGCCTCATCAGACAGGGGAGTTAGGGTAACAAAAGATGATTGGCTGATTGGTGCTTTCCTCAGTTTTAAGTCATATTCCCAATGCGAGGTGTGCAGTCTAAAGTAATAATCCTGTCTAAATGGAAAACATGGCTTGGTCATAATCCAGCTGCCTCTCTGTTCCCTGAGTGTCTTCGTTAAACAATCTACCACGGTAATGAAGTGCTAATCTGCTCAGCTCTTTACACAAAGCATCTGCATGTCTCCTAGAGGCAGAACAGGTACACAGCGGAATGCTCTTTTCTTTGTTTGCTTGTTGCATTTCAAGAGAAAAGGCACTTAAAAGCACAGAGCAGGAAAAAAAAGCAACTGTGATCACAAACCAAGGAAAACTTTGACGACCTGTTTGAATTAGAAAGTAACCGCTGTTTGACATTTGTACGGAGTGTATGCTCAGTTAAAGAACGCCCTGCTGCCCATGTCTGGTGTAGTCATATTTTTGGCCGGTGTTCGCCTGTAAACCCTGACAGCATTGCCTACTTTTTAATAGAACATTCTATCTATCAACAGCTTTTCCAATCATGTTCCCAGAGCAACACATACATTTCATATTAGGCTACTGTGCAATTTAATCTGTGGCATTAACGGTCTAACTATATTAATCCATTTGCACTTTCCCCTGTTGATTAGAGCGCATGTGAAATGTGATGTTGTTGGCTGGTATAGGGCAGCAGTTGCCTGAGGTGGCAGCGGGAGCGTGAGGTTTCATACCCAGCCACGTCCACATTCAGATCATGATTTATTACCCCTTTACCACACACTCACAAAAACACACTTGTGCACAACCGCACCTTTAGCAACAAAGATATTGACACAAGCTAAAACACACACACACACACACACACATACGTACACACACAATGTCTGGCATTTAAGAGAACACACAATAACACCAACTGCTGGAATAGAATATGACACCAATGAGTGTGCAATGCATGAATCCATATGCTCGAATGTGAGCTGTCACATGGCACATGGGCATTTGTGTGTGCACTATAATTAATCACTATCTGAATGTGCGTATCCATGTGTGAGTGAACTTCAGTTTATAATACAAAGTGAGATTTTAATATATTTTCCTTGCCAAGCAACCCAAACTGCCATATGTGGCTCTGCAGTCTGAAAGCACACAACAGTGTAGTGAGTGGGCTTTATGACAGTCGAGCTCTGTAGCAGATTAAAATATTTTGCTGATGAGGAAAACAAACAGAATAGAAATAAGGAAGTTATTAAATTGTGACACTCTTCAAAGATGCTTGTCTCATATTTTTTTAGAACTTCACGTCTGAGCACAGAGTGTGTGCATTATAGTCGAGTGTGTCTGTTGGCATCAGTGCCGATGAGTGTCGTGTAAGCAGTAAGTGTTCATGTGCCAATGTCACTGTGCACACTTTAATATCCTCGCAGAAAAAGATGATAAGAGAGCAGAGAGAACGGCGGAGAGAGATCAAAAATCCCATACAGTGGAGAGCACTAGTCCATTGCAAGTGTGGCAGAGGTCACAGTCAATTTCAAAAGGAGCAAGTCTTGTATATTAGTGTCTGGAGAGATGGGAGACCCTCCTGCTCTCTATCATAAAGGGCCCATTCCAGAGCAGGGCCAGATGTGATCAACATGGACCTTGTGGAAATCCCTGCTGAGCTCAACTGTCTTATTGAGGGGCTGCAAGATCAACAGCAGCAGAACATGCAGACCAAGGTGACAAGACTGAAGTTTCTAATCATTATTTGCAAACTCACAGTACAATACAAGAACTGGCTTTATCCAAAAAGCCACATTACATTGAACCGTTGTAATAACATACAACAGTGCTATATAAACATAACACTGAGGGCCCTATTCTAATGATCTAAGTGCACGCCGTGAAGCGCAGGTGCGTTTAGGGCGTTTCCAAATCCACTTTTGCTAGTTTTGACGGTGGAAAAAAAGGGTCCGTGCGCTGGGCGCATGGTTCAAAAGGGTTGTACTTTTAGTGTCTACATTAATTCATAGGTGTGTTTTGGGTGTAAAATGCAATAAACCAATCAGAGTGTCATCTCCCATTCCCTTTAAATGCCAGGCACGTTTGTACCTTGGCGCATTGCTATTATGATGGCGGATTTGCACCGTAATATTTTTATTTGTAATCTTTTGCATGCTGGTGTGCCTCTGTGCTTCCCTGTGTGAAACATCGGTGAACAGCGGCTTGCAGCTGACGACCTTACAGCTGACCTAATGGCACCGATGCAGGTGCAACACACTTAAATGCTGAAGCAGGAAGCAACATCTGTAAACTGATCTAATAGTAGAGTTACTTGGTTAAAGGGTTTTAGGTAGTATTAGTCAAGGAAAGTCTGATGAATTCACTATAGGTTTTGGTCTCGTATGTGGATTTTTTGGATGATGATAGAAAGATAAAAAATTACAGAACTATTCTTTAACATTATTAAATAATTGTATACCAAATACCAATATTTATTCAAGACAGCTACATCATTTTCAAACTCATGGTAATAATGACAACCTATTGGTAAGTCAGGTCTGAATGTTAAAGTTAACGATATCTGACACCCCCTAAATTAGAAAGTTGACAGCTGTCCACTCTATCTGGTTGAACTGATGTCAATTTCACTGACAAGACAAGCTCTTTCACAGCCACAATCAGAGTAATCCATTGTGTTACACAGCTGGGAAGTTGGAGGACTTATTTTGGGTGGCCATGATTCAGGAAGTAAAAGTCACTTAACGTTTGTTTCTTTGTTTTGTTTTTTTACATATTTTTTACATAGACATGGTAAGGTGACTGTCAGTTGAAGCATTCCCAGGGCCCAGAAAAACATCAAACTCTTCCGGTTTGACCATTATGAAAACAATGACCAATAATAAAAGTGGTTTACTGAAGAAAAGTCAAAGGTACGAAATATACCATTTACCAATCAGAAGGTAGCATCAAGGAATGAGAAGCAAGGGACGGGTGGGGTGAGTATGGTGGGTGTGGTGACGGTGTTTATTGCAGTCTGACAGATCTTCTTGTGGGCGATGCATTAGTCATGGTTCATCATGGATTGGCTGCCAAGACTTGCTCTTGGCTCCAGCTCCAGCTTATCCACCTTATGTGCTTTGGTAATACTTTAGAATAATTACATGTAGTTGGCAGAGCTCATATTTCTTTAGGTTGTCTTTGGGAATTGGTAAGCCTTTTGGTGCATGCACTGTGATGCTCTCATGCTATTGTGACTGAAACGTGACTGGAAATATAAGTGCTCATTTGCACATACTGTATGGGCAAATTATTTGGTGGCTTATTCACTTTAGGTTGGGGTGGTTATTTTTGAGAGGCTTGTGACTGGCTAACGGAAGTTTAAAGTAGAAGATTTTCAATGCTGGCAGATGTCAAGTTTAGCAACCAACTGGATTTACAACTGACTTGGCTTGTCACTAGCATTCTTCGTTTGGTAACTTACTGGATTGATAATTGGCTCTCCTCTCCTCATTTTTCTTTCCTGGTAAAAACCACAACCTTCTTAGTTCTGCCTCCCTCTGAAACCTCAGAGCCTTTTGTCCACTTACACCTCACCCACAGTAAACAGACTCTGGAGAGTCGCCTCTGAAGCAGAGAGGCTACTTGACACTTGTGGGAGCAGGTGTTTGACATTGTGACGACCGCAAACCTAAATCCAAAGTCACCATAGCCCACTGTAGTGAGACTGCTATCTAGTTGTCAGTCAGTGCTGTGGTGCAGGCAGGCTAGCAGTCAGTTGTAATTGATGTGAGTAGAGTTGACATCCTGGGCAGAGCGCTTCAGGTTGGTCTCCGACTGGGACCGAGCAGCCCATCATTGCCAGTTATTAAGCAGCTTGCGCTCTGCTGCACTCACTCAGAGGTGAACAGCCTGTCTCTGGGTGTTTACATATGAATGTGTGTGTGTGAGGGTGTGGGACAGTGGCGTGGTTGGCATGTACAATGTGTGTGGGTGTGTGTCTGTGTATGTGTTAACAGGACAGCAAAGAGCCAGAGCCCCAGGCCTGCATAGTTTCTTAAAGCAAAATAACTAAACCAACCGAGTTCAGACCAGACCACAGGGCAGTCAGCTGTGCTTAAGTGTTTTTTTTCCCAGTTTTGATTAATCAGTAGTTTGTAACTGCAACATGTCTGCTTTTTATCTTTGTGATACTTGAGTGACAGTTGGCCATGGTGAAGTTGTAAGTGTTACTGCAGGAAGCTGCTTCAGACTTAATGCTTGATTGATTCCTTCTACAGTTTGTCTCTACTTTTCTGGCTGGCTTGTTGGCCAGTTGGCCCACTTGTTAGCTGACTTGATATTGTTGGCTTTCCTGCTATACACTGCTCTGTTAATGTCCTGATAAAGCTAACTGTGTTCTGCAATGTGCTGGGATATCTGCCTTCTGCTGAGCCTGTATTACTGCTGCTGTTGCTGCTACTGCACTTTAACTGCTTTTTCTTTCACAGCATTCACTCAGAGGAAAAACTATTTACATCTTAGTGTATTTTTTTTTTAAAAAGGTATCAAGCTCAATTTGGAAAAAAAGTAACAAACCTCACAGGGCATTTTCAGTTTTAATAGAAAAGTATTTCGTATAGAAAGTATTTCATATGATCTGGTGGATATCCCTGATTCAACAAGCAATCCAGATCAAGCAATTTAGATACATTTTGGATATAGTTTGCTTTTGGTCTGTCAGTACACATTAAACCCGGTTTCTGCAATGGTCACACGCACTTTTCTCTGTTTTGCGACCATAGTGGCTTGCATGTGCAAGAAGCATTAGCGCAGGTTAGATTTTTTAAGGTTGGGTTGCCAATAGGGTTGGGTACCAAAACCCAGTGCCAATATGGAGACCAGTATCTACCAGACCGAATAGCAACACAGATTTTATTGCCTCAATTGGTGCCACTTAAATGCGTGCGCTGCTCTCTGGTGCTCTGAAACACTAGTTATAGGCAACAAAAGCATCACTGCACATGACGCTATTTAACACTACACAGCAGGTAACGTTAGCCTACCAGGTAGTAGCTGGCTTAAACATGGTTAAAATGCTGAAAGCTAAATGGCGAAAAGTGTGGCTGTATTTCACTCAAAAAGGATTCCAACACCGGGATTTTTCACAGTCTGCAGCTAAAGACACAGAGTAGACTAGCTGCACCATGACCACTGCTGCTGTCGGAGTTGTTGCAGAAACAACACAGATGGGACTTAATGGTGCGTTCAATTGCAATTCATAAGCCCATGGTGCAAAGTTGTAAAATACCCTTTTGCCATCTAGTGGTTCTTCTTTTTGAAGTTTTACAATTGACTGGTGAAATAAGTTGTTGTTATAAGTTATTGTTATTACATTTTAAATAAGTCATTTAAATTTGACTATATGGCCTTAGCAATAAACAAGCTGTTCTTTTATATTACCGACTGTCGATTCCTAACGCTAGTTGCCAATGCACTAATGCTATTTTACAGATCAGTTGCCTGGGGCATTTTTTCTTATTTGGAAAAAGATTATGATGAAAAGAAACCAAGGAAAGAAAGTTGTATACAATGTAACTAGTTATCCTTTTTTCAACTCTTTTTCATCTCCCACTTCAGTGTGAGAGTTGCCGTTCCCTATCTGAAGTTGAATCTCTTCATTGAAATCGAGTTCAAAAGTGTCTCTCCAAAGCAACACATCTCTGTGTGTGAATGCTGCCATAAATAGCAGGAGTTATCGCAAGTGCTGAAAAGAATTTCCCTTTATTGGTTTATTACTGAACAAGCCATAGCTCCCGTTCAAAACTGCCAAAAAAAGTCTGTTGTTAGATCGTTGTGTCTCCTGCAAAAATAAAGAAAATCTGAATGAGGGCCTACTGATGCATACAAAACTGATTTTTTTTTTTACTGCTTTAGGTAGTTTTAAAGTCAAATTAAATCAATTAGAAATTACGTTAAGAAAATTTTAGACAAATATTAGTGCGAGGGGAAGAAATAATGTATCATTTTGCCTCTGCCTTATTGATTTACATTTTTTATTTATTTAACCTTTATTTATCCAGGTAAGTCGATTGAGAACAACTTCTCATTTGCAACAACGACCTGTCACATTCACACAGTTCCACATTCATACCTGGAAGCTGCCCAGTACAACCACAGTCTGATCTGCTGGCCACTGAGCAGCTCCACTGGAGCGGTTGGAGGTTAAGGGCCTTGCTCAAGGGCACCTCAGTGGTGGTAATGAGGAGGGACAAAGCGCTGTTCTTTCACTTTCCCCACCCAGATTTTATCCTGTCGGTCTGGGGATTGAACCGACGAGCTCCCGGTCACAAGCTCGCTTCTCTAACCTTTAGGCCACCACTGCCCCCACCACATAGGAAGGGGCATGGTAGAAATTTGCACCCTGACCAGCTGCAAGAATGCTGTCCACATGTTTTCACATGTTTTCAAATGCTTCCTTCCTTCCTTCCTAGGCCTACTGTATAGTAACACACTGAACCACACTGAACTGTCCATGGTCCTGAAACTCTCTGTCATTGCTCAATAACAAGGGCTTCCCAGCACTCTCCACGCCCACGACAGATCACAATCCGCACCTTATGAATATTAACACAGGCTTTGCCATACAGTAGGGAAGCCCAGCAATCCTTGATGAATATTGATAAAGGGTTCCTCTAAAAGCCCCACATTGGTTTGATGCCCTATATTCCAAACTCCGTCCTATGTCAGTGGGCTACAGGAACGTTGCACAGTGAGGCTCAATTCATGAGGTTTATAACAGCATGTGGGAAAACCCACTTAATGCATGCTGACTCTGTACAGTAGATTAGGTGGTTTTCATATTCAGGTCCGGTCCTGGCCTGAGTGTGCCCTTTGAACTGTTCAAGGTGCTGAAATGCAGGCCCAAGCTTGTCTTCCAGGGGGACGGTGAGCACCACCTGATAAATATTGCGATGGTCTTTTCCATTGTAAATCACAGCACACTCAGTGAATATTAATGCTGGCACCTCCATTAGCTTGAGGAGATATTCATGTTTTTTTTTCGAATGCTCTGAGGCACCCCAAAGAGTCAGGGTGTAATATAATCCGCTCCCAACACCTGTCCACATGGCTCCTCTATTTATGTGGTGAGATTAGAGTATAGCCCTTGTGTTGTGCAGCCTAAATCTACATCAAGTAAGCACAGGAATTTGCCATCAGTTTTACAATGGTAGAAGTAGTACAGACCAAAAATAGCACTGTACACATACACACTCACACAATTACACAAACAGTGCATCTGGTGCTGACAGATCCAGTGGCTCATCTAGGCCTGGTGGAGTGTGAAGAGCCACCTCTCTCAGAGAGACGAAGGCTGCTGTGGTCTGGGTCTTGGCTCTGGATCCCAGACGCTGCTCCAAATCCTGTCAGTCAGCCTCTGCTGTCCTCCATGGTTGAGAGAGGCAGGACAGCAGAGCAGATTTCTCTGTGTTTTTCTACACCGGCGAAGGCAGCGCCTGCCAACACACATCAGCACAGGCGCACCTGAAGGCAATTGACTCCCTTTTCATTACTGCAAGCCGAACAGCTTTTTTTGGGAAAGGATATGTTTTGTGTGTGCGTGGCGTGTTTGCACATTGGAGAATAGGCTGTTATCAAAGGAGACAAATTTAAATAGATGAAATGATGATGCAAAAATGTTTTATAAACCAGAAAGATATTCTGATGTGTAATCATGCTATCAGTCAGCTATACATTTGGCAATAAGCCTATACGTTTTACATTTAATCACTACAATTTATACCAGATCCTAAACAGCATGCTTTGTTGTGTACATAAGCAGATCTACAGATCTACGTAAGTCAGGGTTTCTCCTCATGCCTAATTATTTTGTGTCTCCACAGGAGGTACAGAGAAAACATTCCTGTCTATTTCTGACAGTTGATACCTTTCGTTTTGTCACTTGTTTTGTCTGTGTGACTCTCGTCTCTCCATCTCTCTCCCACACTTTCTCCTTTACTGCTGTGAGTAGCCCAACACTCTAAGGAAATCAACTTTTCTGTCAGAGTTTAGATAAATATAAAAACTACATGGCGACCCAACAAAAGGAGAGACTCCTTGTAATGGTACCTCCGTGGTCTTTTTCTCCCGCTCTCATTCTTTCACTCTCTCTATCGCTTTTCTGCTCACTGTCCTCCATTCGATCCATAATTGGAAATTTCCTCTGCTTAGCCCTGTCGGAGTGAGGGACAATGCGGCATCCATGTTCTGTGGAGCATGGTCGAAAGAAATAGAGCATTGTCTCATGTAGGCGAGGCAAGCATGGTCTGGGGACTTATCTAAATTGAATATCTGTCCTGTTTTTTAGGCTTATAATGAGAATGACACAGTGAGCATGGGGGTCTTTCGCACCACTGACAGTCCTCCTCTCTTTGAAAAGTTGACAGATAACATGGAATAGGATACATGAAAGCACATGCTCTGTGGGAATACTAGCACCCAACAGCGTATTATTACAGTACAGAAAACAATGTTCACACCCAATTACAGGAGAAGAATTTCTGTTCAGGCTACTTTTATGAAAGTGGGTTTTTTGAATAATGGGGTTGGGCAATCTAGGTAGATATAGGCGCCTCCAAAACATTATATCCATCTTGGGTTGGTGACCTTTTGTGTAAATGCTGGAAATTCTGTTGGACAATCCTGACGCTGCTTTTATAACAGAACTGCCTACGTTTACCATTTCGCTGTTGTTCAGGACAGGCTTTCTTTTCCCTGCATCAAACATAGAAATCCTTTTCATTTTTTTCCTCAACTGTCATTTAATGTCTTATCCATTAATAGCTTGTTGTTAGTTGTGGTGTTTTCTATTTTCCAAGCATCTCTTGGTTCCCATATCTCACTATAGACACAATGACACTGCAGTTCTAATAGCACCTTTTTCTTGATCTTGTTTTGGCTGGCTGCTTTATCCTCCAGCCGGTAAGATAGCACCGCTAAGATCGTTATTAAATGGGCTAGTTCCTTTAACCTTGGCTTCTGATAATGTCGTCTTTTAGAGGAAATTAAAGTTGGTTGTGAATGCAATTGAGATATGAAAAGAATGGCCCCGGCTAGCAGGTAGAGCTGTTACTGTATCAGCCTTATTTTCTGTCACAGTGATAAAACACATTGGGGTTATTTGTTTTCTTTGTCCATATCGTATCACAGCATCACCCAGGATAAATAAAGTTCCATGTGAAATATTATTCCATCTCAAAGTATGCCTTGTGGGCAGGCTTATTGCCCTGCCGTTCTTCGGGGGAGGAAAAGGGGCTGTTTGAGCTGCAATGAAAATATCGATGTAAAGAAAACATGTCAGTCCAGAACAAGAGGCTGTGTATAATGAGCAGGCAGATGGGCTTAAGGAGAATACTAAGCAATGGTGATGACGGACAGGCTGACAGGCTGGCACAGACCCTGCCACTCAGGAGACCAGGGGAGAGGCCAGAGCAGTTTCTATCACTGTCAATGCCCTCTCTCCCTCTCTCTCTCCCTCCATCTCTCTCTCTCTCTCTCTCTCTCTCTCTCTCTCTGTCTGTCTTTCTCTCTCTCACGTTTGTCTCTTCCTCTTTCAACATCTCTCTCACACTAACATCCTCTCTTGTTGTTTTGTTAAAAAAAAACGTGAAGGATTCCCTTTATGAAATGATGTAAACAGAGCCACTGTTTGATATCTGATGTGGTTGAGATACCTCGCTCAGGTTCCATCCAACTTTCATTCTCATATTAAATAAAAGCGATCGGTGCGTCATGGATTCCACAAGCATCCTTTCTCTGTGAGATTAAACATTTAGGAGATTGTTTTCATTTATTTCCCTCCCAACCGCCACTCCGTTCATCTTCCTCCTCCACAAAACGAGAACTAGTGTAAGATAAATGCACAGAGTGCGTTCACATGACTTCTTGCTAATCAGGTTGCTAATTAACACTAGCTGGAGTACAGAAGGTGAGAAGCCCCGGCTAGGAATAGATGTGCAAGGTCTTGCAAGTTTCTCTTTCTCTTTTGCAGTGCTACAGTACACTCTTATGTGCAAGCTTGCTGTGAATGGTATCTGTTTTAATTCGTCCAGATGGTGGAAGCTGAAATGGTTAATTTTTTTTAAGGAACAACTTCAAAACATGTTATGCAGCTTACACACACAATCAAAGAGTCAAACCAAAATAACGGCAACCCAACCCCTTGTTCTGCTGCAGTTTTCTGTGTGAGAGTCTGGTGGCAGGAGAATAGGAAACCACCAGCCCTTATATCTCTGATGGTAGACTAATATGATGGAGCAGAGTGAAGCAGAGCAGAGCTATATTTAGGATACTTTGGTTCCGGTGACCATGGCTCTTAGATCCACTACAGCCCCTCAGAGCATTCGCTTTTGTTCTGCCTCCGGAGGTACAAGAGCTCACTGTTACCCTTCAGGGAGGTATTAAACTGATGGATACCGCATTTCAATGAGAAACAGACACTCTTATTCCAACATTTATTGGATGAAACACAGTAACAGAGCAGTGAGATTCTGTACGCTCCTGTATACCTTATTGTTCTGGTGGCCTGGCTGTGCTTATTTTGTGTTGCTGTCTGTCATTAATTATATATTTTCTGTCTACTCCAGAGCCTGGTTGAAAAATTCCTCCCGTTTAACCTTTTTTATTCATTCCTGCCCCTTTTGCTTGAAGAGGTGAATTTCCTCTTGCTCGGATATTTTTATTTATGGAATTTTCTATGTGGGGTCTGAGGTCTTTTTGACATTAGGTGATAATGTATGGCAGAAGAATATATGCAAGTATGTGTTCTTAAATGCGTGTAAGTGCGTCTTCTTCCATAGGTTTTGTCCTTCCTCCTGACTTCTAGTGTCTGCCAACCAGCCCTCTGCAAGGTCATCAGTGGAATTGGAAAATGCACTTTGCAGAGTCAAACAGATGCACGGTACAGATAGCACATTGTTTATCTAATCTTGTATCAGCGCTGTAACGAAGTACAAACAAAGTCCTCTCACAATCAGATGAGAGCTCAGAAGCTTTTTACACTGTCAAGGACTTGATATATCTGCCCTGGAAGTTGTTTACGGATTGGATTTTGGAAGTGCTAGTGCTCACGGTAGTAGCTTCCATTCCTGAAAGTAACTTTACTAACCTTAACAAACTTAAAACATATTTTCTCCTTTAAATATAGAGCTCCTCTCCTCTCCTCTCCTGTTTTCCCTCTTGTTAAGCAAATGAGTTCTTCAGAAATTAACTGCGATTTTCACTGCTTGCCGAGGCCCCTGAGTGATTGTGTGCTAGGCCTGAGCTGGAGCACAGGTCCCGCTGCTTTGCGGTCTGAATAATGATGGCAGCACATTGACTGAGGTCTTAAATTAAGGGTACTTATCTTAATTGAACATCTGAAATAATGTTTTATTTACAACAAAGGGAAGGTGCTGGAGAAATGAAGCGATTGGCTCTGCACGAGTGCTGACTGACTCTTTCGCTCTCTACTGCGCTTGGTTAAGCTCCAGTTGCTGCAGTATATACTTTTCTGATGTGAAGTGCATTATATCATTATGACTGTGGTTCAAAGGTCATGCCTTACCATTAAACATCATAGGTTTGGCTTTCATTTGTTGTTTGTCTTTTTGGTGTGATATTTTCAGTGCGCAGATTTTATATTCAATTACACTTTTTATTCAGGGTCACAATCTTTAAGAGCTAACATATTTTGATTAATCTCATTTTTGCCAAAACACAGATTCTCAAGGCACTAGGGTAGTGGCTGGTTTTTGACGAAATGTTTGTGTATTGCCGTGGAGTAAATGTACAATTGGCTTTTAGTCAAACATTCCATTTCTAGACCTATAATCAGTACATAAATGTGTCTGAGGTAGCTTTTAGAGTACCACCATTAATAACATGGACTGAAGTCATATGGCAGTGCAATGCATGATAAGCTCAGATCACCACATTAAATGTAAATGTAAATTAACTGTACTTATATAGCGCTTTTCTGGTCTTAACGACTACTCAAAGCGCTTTTACATTGTACAGGAACCAATCACTCACTGTGGCCGAGGTTGCCATTCAAGGTGCCACCTGCTCCTCAGATAAACAGTCACACATATTCACACACCAATAGCGCAGCATCGGGAGCAGTGTCTTGCCAAAGGACACTTCGACATAGGACTGCAGGGCCAGGGATCGAACCACCAACCTTCCGATTGGTAGACGACCGCTCTGCCACCTGAGCCACAGCTGCCCCATTAGGAGATCATAAGATCATAAGGAGAAGTGTGTGTCCAAAGAAAGAAAGTAGGCTACAGTAGCTCTTAGAAACTGGATTGTAACAATGAGGTTTTTCCCACAGCATTAATCAGTCATATTGTTACAGCAATTGTGGTGATTGGCTCCCCATCAGAGTGATTATGCAAATTCCAGCCAACCAAATGTCACGTCCAGCCTCCAGACACACCTTTCCTGCTCTCCCAAAGGCAACGTGGCTGCCTGTGATTGAGATAGCTGATATTTGACTGAGCACCAGCATACCGTCTTCTGATCACTTCGATGATTACATGAAATTACTAGTTCTGAGGAAGAATGGCTGAAGATAGCATTTAGCCAGCAGGAGTGAAGGAGAGGCAGGCTGGGAGAATTGATTAAGTTTTTCAGCAATTACACTTTATTCTTTGTGCAAAACATAGACCATATTGGATTTAACGATCATGTCTCTAGGTATGGTGGTGCATTTGAACAAGACTATTGATAACATGTAATAGCAATTTTATGGTGACATTAATGGTGTGGCTGGAAAGGAGGGTTTGGCCGATAGTCGAACCTCGGGTTGAAGAGGAACAATGCGGATTCCGTCCTGGTCGTGGAAAAACGGACCAGCTCTTCACTCTCGCAAGGATCCTGGAGGGAGCCTGGGAGTATGCCCAGCCGGTCTACATGTGTTTTGTGGATCTGGAGAAGGCGTATGACCGGGTCCCCCGGGAGATACTGTGGGAGGTGCTGCGGGAGTATGGGTTGAGGGGGTCTCTTCTCAGGGCCATCCAATCTCTGTACGACCAAAGTGAGAGCTGTGTCCGGGTTCTCGGCAGTAAGTCGGACTCGTTTCAGGTGAGGGTTGGCCTCCGCCAGGGCTGCGCTCTGTCACCAATCCTGTTTGTAATATTTATGGACAGGATATCAAGGCGTAGTCAGGGTGGGGAGGGGTTGCAGTTCGGTGGGCTGGGAATCTCATCGCTGCTCTTTGCAGATGATGTGGTCCTGATGGCATCATCGGCCTGTGACCTTCAGAACTCACTGGATCGGTTCGCAGCCGAGTGTGAAGCAGTTGGGATGAGGATCAGCACCTCTAAATCTGAGGCCATGGTTCTCAGCAGGAAACCAATGGATTGCCTACTCCAGGTAGGGAATGAGTCCTTAACCCAAGTGAAGGAGTTCAAGTACCTTGGGGTTTTGTTCGCGAGTGAGGGGACAATGGAGCGGGAGATTGGTCGGAGAATCGGCGCAGCGGGTGCGGTATTACATTCAATTTATCGCACCGTTGTGACGAAAAGAGAGCTGAGCCAGAAGGCAAAGCTCTCGATCTACCGGTCAGTTTTCGTTCCTACCCTCACCTATGGTCATGAGGGCTGGGTCATGACCGAAAGAACGACATCCAGGGTACAAGCGGCCGAAATGGGTTTCCTCAGGAGAGTGGATGGCGTCTCCCTTAGAGATAGGGTGAGAAGCTCAGTCATCCATGAGGAGCTCGGAGTAGAGCCGCTGCTCCTTCGCGTCGAAAGGAGCCAGTTGAGGTGGTTCGGGCATCTGGTAAGGATGCCCCCTGGGCACCTCCCTAGGGAGGTGCTCCAGGCACGTCCAGCTGGGAGGAGGCCTCGGGGAAGACCCAGGACTAGGTGGAGGGATTATATCTCCAACCTGGCCTGGGAACGCCTCGGGATCCCCCAGTCGGAGCTGGTTAATGTGGCTCAGGAAAGGGAACTTTGGGGTTCCCTGCTGGAGCTGCTCCCCCCGCGACCCGACACCGGATAAGCGGACGAAGATGGATGGATGGATGGATGGATGGATTAATGGTGTGTATGAAATGATATGACCATATGAGACTCTTTGTGAGAGTCAGAATTGAGTGCAAGAGAGACTGCTCCATGGCAGCACAGAGCACTTAAAGGTGCATTTGGTGGGGGTGACAAATACCACCTACATCTTTCACAAGGAAAAATGTATCTCCCCAAAGTGCAAACAAAACTATTTTGGTTTCAGTTAACTTTTTGTTGTTTGTGTGTATGTATATGCGATATATATCAAATGTGTACTGTGTGTATTTGTTTGTATGTATGGTGTGTTTGTATGTTCACAGCGAATTCACTTAAAATACCAATTTTGTGGATGTAATGTGTGCATATTTGTGTGTTTGAATGTGTGTGTGTGTGTGTGTACACTTGTATGTGTGTGAAGGTGTGTTTCTGTGAGTGTGTGGCTCTCCAGTAATGTGTGCCATCTGCTACCTCTGCAGGTGACGCCACCCAGGGCTGATGTTGTTGATGCATCATCACACCCTGCTCCATCACCTGTCCCTCGCTATTACCAAACAACACATTGACTAATGAACCTATTGGAAACACCTTCTCTTGTGTGTGTGTGTGTGTGTGTGTGCGTGTGTGTGTGTGTGTGTGTGTGTGTGCGTGCGCGTTGCGTGTGTGCGTGTGTGTGCGTGTAAATGTCCAAGTAGGCAGTATGTTTGAAGGGCTCATTCATCATTACCTTGTCATTATTTATTGTTCATACCAACCACAGGTTATGACCTCTAAATGTCACAAGCATTGCTTTATCGGCACTATTCTTCTCTCCATCGCCTGTCGTTGTCTACAAACAGAACAATTAGAAGTGCTTCTAGCCAATGTTCTATTTAACTCCAGGACTATGTGAAGGCTAATCCTCCACAGGGAGCGATCATATATAATGGATGGCTTCCCTGTCGCTTCAGCCTTGAGAGCCCAAGTTCCACATCTGACTTGAAGATCAATGGTGGACTGTGTCTGTGTGCTGTCAGTCAAAACGGTGGCCTTCTTGGCCTGGCTGTGCCCTAGCTGCTTATCTGACCAATTGGCCATTAGGGGGGTTGTTAAGAAGAGAGGAGTAAAACCACCCAGGGACCCCTGGGAGCTCCTCCTTCTCCCAAAATATGGCCTCACTCCTTCTTGTGTCTTTCCTCGTACTCCAAATCCACCTTACCTTCTGCTCCCCAAATGATGTTCTCCACCCCATCCCACTCTGTTCATGTTTCATGTCCTCTTCTCTAGTCTGTTTTACTCTTTCATGTTCATCCTTCCCTAGATATTTCTCCTCTCCTCATGCTGAGATTATCCCTTCACACATTCCGACAGCTCAGACAAAGCCTGGCTCAAGGGCACCTTTACACTAGTTGCTGGAGTAGAGAGCAGTGTTTTTCACTCCCTCTCTTAGCCAGCTTTTCCCAGCCAGTCGCAGCGTTTGCACCGGTGACCTCCCAGTATCACGTCCCTGGCCGTGTATGCGCATGTCATTAAAAGAAATTCTGAAAAACTCTGAGGGGCAGTTTTGGCTTCAGTAAGATTTAAATTCCAACCTCGGGGCCATTTTTCCAGACACTCGGTGCTCTTGAGTGCTTAACACCAGGAAGTTAGTTCCAAAGCACTTTTCCTAATTAACCTCATATAAGTCCAGTGTTAATGTTGCAGAGATGCACACTTTTAGTGGTTGTTTGGGCCAAGGAGTTGGTTTGTGTGTGTGGTGCACGAGACAGCGAGGAAAAAAAGCTTCTGTCAGGCTGAAAAGGCTGAAATGCAGCTTTAACCATGATACATTCTCTCTCCTCATACGGCGTTCAAATTGGAAGAAGTATGCTCCATGCGCTGCTAGGTTATGGCTTTCCTTCCGATGTCACGATATACAGTACAGGCCAAAAGTTTGGACACACCTTCTCATTCAATGCGTTTCCTTTTTATTTTCATGACTATTTACATTGTAGATTCTCACTGAAGGCATCAAAATTATGAATGAACACATATGGAATTATGTACTTAACAAAAAAGTGTGAAATAACTGAAAACATGTCTTATATTTTAGATTCTTCAAAGTAGCCACCCTTTGCTTTTTTATTAATAAGGGAAAAAATTCCACTAATTAACCCTGACAAAGCACACCTGTGAAGTGAAAACCATTTCAGGTGACTACCTCATGAAGCTCATTGAGAGAACACCAAGGGTTTGCAGAGTTATCAAAAAAGCAAAGGGTGGCTACTTTGAGGAATCTAAAATATAAGACATGTTTTCAGTTATTTCACACTTTTTTGTTAAGTACATAATTCCATATGTGTTCATTCATAGTTTTGATGCCTTCAGTGAGAATCTACAATGTAAATAGTCATGAAAATAAAGAAACACATTGAATGAGAAGGTGTGTCCAAACTTTTGGCCTGTACTATACGCGGAGACTTGGATCTCTTGGGTTAACTGTTCTCCAATTTTACTTCCGTACCTGGCTGACTGCTGGCCTTGTTCCTATTGGCTGTGTGGGGCATACATGTGTGTGTTTTATACTGCCTATATGTAATATAAACATATCAAAATTTATTTTCCTGTTATGTGTAATATAGTTCCAGTAGTGTCTAGGTTTAACAAAGGGAGTAATTCAGAATGTGTGTATCCTCGTTATTTACTAATTCATAAAACATACAAAAATACAGGTGAAAATCAAATTAAATGAAATCATAACAAGAGGACCAGGTTACTGTAAACAGTAGTGAACGGTGTCGTCTGGCAGCAGGAGACAACTTTAAAAAAAATTGTGGGTACATAAATGTAATTTATTTTGGTGAAACTCCACAAACCCCCAAATTAGCTTTAATTACACATCACATGAATACAGTTGTTGTATTAATAGCAGTGGCATTTGTTGAGTGGTTTAAGTTTAATTACACTTTTAAGGAACCACAGATAAACTGATGTAATCACAAATCTATTATTCATATCAACTACTAGTATAACTACTTCCTAAAATACCACTAAATATTGTGGGGTTAGTGGCATCACATTTTAAGCAAGGCTGAAGACTATGTACCTGTTGTAATGTATCGGCTCCAGTGGATCATCAATATAATAGCCTTTCAGTAAACTTCGTGTTCTGCTCGTGCCTCATTCCTGAGGCACTATTTCTTGATCTTGGCTTAAAATACTCTTTCAACATCTTGAAATCTAATTATTTGTGTAGTCCCAAGCACAATGGGCTGATTGCTTGAACTCACAACCTGGAGCTAGTCACAAACAACTACAGTAACAACAATATGATCAAGAACAAGGTAGAGGGTACAGATAAAGGACAAACAATGTTGTTTTCCTCCCTCTTGATTTATTTGTTTTCCATTCTATCCACCTACCCGCTGCGCTCCCAGCCACTTTACATAATGTTGATTTCTACGGTCCAACTACACTGCTATGATACATTTCTCAGGGCTTTTATTTGCCTTTGATAGATAGCATACAGAGAAAGAAACTTATGTTTTCTTTTTTATTTGTCTTTTTCCTGTTTTTTGACTATTTTTTTCCTCCAACTGGACTTTTAATTCAGTAGGCTGCTACTGTAACTCATAGGCATTCAGCCTACTTCATACCTCATGTGCTGCCTTCAGCACTTTCCAGCCTGCGACATTCCTGACAGCCTTATTGCTGGACCACTGCCTCACATCATCAGGACTTCCTACACCCCCCTTAATGTTAATTATCTTATCGAGCAGAGAAATCTCCCAATGGTTAATGTAAGATATGTGCTTTACTAAGGGTGCAGGGTGAGGAGCGGAGGGAGGGATGAATGGAGAAGTGGGAGGAAGGATATAATTATTACTGATAAGTATCGATCCCCCATCTCTGCCCCTCTGTTTGCCCTCCTCGCCCTCCCCGCCCTTCCTTGCCTATTGAGTTACAGGTCTGCAGTGCCTAAGTAATTTGTAATGGGCATTCACTGTGGCAGTGCAGAAATCCTATTTTGTGATGGCGAGCTAATGTGATCAGGAGCATTTTAAGCTGTTTTTTTGGTGCTCTGAAATTACATCTGTTCCTCAGAGGGCTCTCTCTTTCTTTGTCTCTCTCACTTTCTCTCCGTCTCTCTCTCAGTGATCTGATTAGATGGGCAAACTGCACCGGCTGTTTGGGCTTCCTTCCTGTATGACACCCACACACACCCACCCACCCACACACACACACACACACACACACACACACACACACACACACACACACACACACACACACACACCAACCTTGATACAGCCGTCTTGTTCCGAATGTTCCGTGACCCATCTGCCATCTTCACCCTTCTTTCCTTGTCCTCGTGGTTTCTCCATCTCTTAGGCCATCTCAGTCTCAGTGGGTCATTGTGACTGGAGAAATTTGGAGACTCAGTCAAACTGCTCATCTTCACTATCCTGCAGCAAATCACGGGTTTAAAGGGTTGTGCAGCAGTGAACTGGATCTTGCCTCCATTTCTCTGTTGCATAAACTCAAATTATTCTTTCTGCATCGCTGGAATACAGTGTTTCCCACAGATTAGAAGGCAATTTGTGTCGCCCCGTGCCAGACCGGGGGGGTGGTGAGATACTTATTTTCATACAATCAAGTATCAAAAACTGAGGAGGACACGCTGTTGGATGCTGTCCTTCTTCTCCTACTCTTTCTTCAATGCCTAACAAATCTATCTCTATCTCTCCTTGACCCTGTCTTTATGATTGAGCAGCACTGGTTGAAGCCTGAAAATATTGTAAACAAATTAATAACATAACTAATTACACTGGTCAGACTGTTCAGCTCTGTTATCAGACTGATTCTTCCGGTTCAGGCTGGTCCTCATCCTCAACACGTGCCTTTTTCAGTGTAAGAGTAAAAAAATGACATAACATTATTTATAATACGTTTATTTGATTCACAGCTGCTACATATAGTGTTTTGACCTCGACAACCCAACTGCATTTTACCGCAAACTTGCGACTAGTTAACCTTCTAAAGCAGGCGCAATCGCTTGTTTGCTAAGAGTCGGGTTGGGACTCCAACATTAACACACTGACAACATTGTACTCAGAATATAAAATATTTGTATAGCACTTTTTAAATGTGTGATTGTGTAAAGGTGTTCACGAGATACCAACCTTTCGTGAAGTTGTGAATTTCGCCAGCCGTCTTCTCCTGTCATGGAGACAGACGCTGTGTAACCCCATGGTCACCAGGGTGCCCCAGCTATCATGATGAATACATTTTGCTTTATGCAGGCTATATCTAGGATTAGAACTAGCCTTGCATTATTGTTTCTGTTTGGAAATACCAACAAGTATGTGTCACAGTTGACCTTCTTATAGTTTACCTACCATTAATCTGCATTAAACGTATGCATAGAAACAAAATGGTAGGTACTTATCATACATTTGCATTTTTTACCCCGTGGTTTGTGAGTGTGATAAATTCTCTGTAAGCTCTGCAATATTTTAAAGATCTAAATCTTAATGTATGCATTGCTTCCATAGTTGTCTGTGCTGCCTGCAGATGTTTGTAATGGTAATCAATCTGTTCATCAGATGTTCCATAGCCAGAGGACTCTCCTCTGGAGGTAAAAAAAAAAAGGCCTTATAGATCCATGGACATTAAAGTCCCAGTTTGCATAGTCAGTGAGCAGCCTGAGCAGAAGATTGTTAGAACAAACATCCACTTACAGCTCACGCTTCCCTCTGCCTCCGTCTGAGCACAGCAGCCCAGCCCAGTGCCAGAATACTGTCAGAAAACTGTGCTGTCGTCAGGAAACATATTTATTTCCTTTTTGCCCGCCTGCCTGCCAATCCCCACGGAGCTGTTTAGTGTGAAGGCAGAGATTTGACAGAGTGGAGGCAGAGAGAGAGAGTGCTTTTGCACATTTATGTGTTAGAATCAAAGTGCTTTGTGTGGAATGTAGAGTTGGTGTGTGTGTGTGTGTGTGTGTGTGTTACAGAGTGCGTGTTGTGTGTTTATGTGCCCGTGTACATGTGTGTGTCTGTTATAGTGTGGCAGTGATACGTGGCAGCAGGTCTGTGTCTTGCTGTGTGGTGGCTCTGGGGTGCGGCTCGCACGAAAGGTGGAGGGAGGGAGGGATGGGAGGAGGAGGTGGGGGAGGGTGACAGCCGTGTGCTCGCCCTTGGGCTCCCCAGACGGCTCACCGCTGAGGAGGGTGTGCTGTGTGTGTGTGTGTGTGTGTGTGTGTGTGTGTGTGTGTGTGTGTGTGTGTGTGTGTGTGTGTGTGTGTGTGTGTGTGTGTGTGTGTGTGTGGAAGAGAGACTGAGAAAACGGGTGCACACACATACACAACTGTGTGTCTCTAAACGCTCCGATTCTGCTGATCCAGCAGCCTCCGCTCAGCTCCCCTTCCCTCCTCCCCTCCTCCCTCTCCTCCGCTCCCCTGCTCTTTATGGCAGAGCACGCAGGTCACCTTCTCAGTTGCTGAATTTAATACTCAGCTGGAGAGAGGTAGGGGAAAAAAGGAGCAGAGGACTGGCAGAAAAGTGAGTGGTGGAATTTTCCTTCCCTTTAGAGTGGATTTTTGAGATCAGTTCAGAGACAGATTGTAAAGACCTGCATGCAGCAGAACATATGAGCATCTGCCTGAGTGGATAACTGTCCCCAAGTACAAACACACACACACACACACACACACACACACACACACACACACACACACACACACACACACACACACACACACGGTGCACTGTGGCTCTGGTGGTTGATTAGCAGTCGGGTCACCTTTCTCCAGCTGTGAGTGTGGTTCATTTAGATGAGAGTGATAAAACAGGGAACACACTGTAGCTGCGGGCACACAGCAGATAGCAGCGGTGGCCACCACACAGGGAACACATCACTAACTGCTCAACACAACTGACTTTCTGTTAGACAGCCATCAGCCTCTCATTGTCCTCTACTGTATGAAATACTGAGGAAAAAATGGATTTATTATCAGAGTGTTTTATCATTTAAGATGATAAGCTGTAGGTTTCAGCAAGTAAAATCTTTTTTTATGAGAGACTGAGCCAGTATGGCAGCAGCACACCAGGTTTCCACAACATAAACAATTAATTAATAATCAGAACTGGTGATAACAACATCAGTAAAAACTTCTTATTGGTGCTCAAGAAAAGCATGTTTTCTATGTAGACTTCATCTTTAAAAACCGAAGGCGGAGGAGTATTCTGACAATTTCTTTGCTTATGTAAGCATCTGTCTTGCTGCCAGTGTAGGAGCCGATATACGGTGTAAAATGCTGCGACTGATGTAATGAACAGTGAATTGGAGGATGGTTTCAGCGTACCTGCCTATAGCATAAGCCAGAGGACACACGCAGGCACGCACGCACGCACGCATACACACACACACACACACACACACACACACACACACACACACACACACACACACACACAATGAAAAGTCCTTTAAAAATGACTACATTTGGTCCCTTTTTTTTCCAGATGTCCCTAAAACACCACAGTTGAAATGAGGGCTCTGCTCATGATTAGATTTCATTGCTCAGGCTAATAAAGGTGAAATTGTCTGGGTGGTTTGCGTTAACTCACTGAACGCTAAGAAAAGGTGAAAGCTCTTTGTAAAACAGCTCAATACAGCAGTAATTGTCAGATTAGGAGAGGATTATTAAATTAGCAACATTTTATTTTCGTCATTTCTTTAGTGATTTTAGATTTAATTGCAACTTAAATATGTGGGTTTTCTGTTAGTGATGTTAAACATGCTTTTGTTGCAGGAAAAATATCCTGTTAAAGGCAAACATGCTTCTATAGCAGTTACTATGAAATGAAAAGATGTGATTGTGTGACACTTGGAATGATGATGACACAATTATACTTCCCCCAATGTAGAGATTATCTTGTGGTTTTCATCATCTAATTCCTTTCTTTTGTGAACCGTTTTGCTGACATGTCTCTATGTAAATCTAGTACACAAGTAAAACTAGAGAGCTAAATAAAGACAGAAAGTACAGTAGTTTGAGTGAGTGAGTGAGTAACACATATGCGGACACACATTTTGTCTTGTCTCCCACTGGACAGACTCAATCTTACAGTACTGTTTGTCTGCACTGATGAAAATTAAAGTGGATAGAGTGACAGACAGAGCTTAGTTTTCCAGTTTAGGGCTCCTGCCACATGGGGGCATGCCTTGTCTTAAATGTGCCCTGGATTACTTACTACTGTAATAAGTGTGATTATATAGGATTGTGTGTGTGCGCATGAAGCTGTTGTACAGTATGTGTGTGTTTGTTTGTGTCTTTGGTGGGGGTGAAGCTTCTGTCTTCACCTGGCTGGCAGAATGCCTCCTGTTCAATCTCAGCTCTGTCAAACTCACTTACCTTCCACCACTAACAACAGATGTCTGGCTAGCACAACCTGCACCTTCGGTTGTTGTTTGTGCCCTTAGGTATCTCTCTCTCACACACACACACACACACACACACACACACACACACACACACACACACACACACACACACACACACACACACACACACACATATACATATACATGCACAGATCTGGTTGTGTTAGCCGTATGCCAGTCAACATCAGTAGCTAGCACCTTTAATACAGCAGGCAATAAGTCAGTGTAGAGGGGTGAACAGAGGAAGCTTTTGATGGAGTCAAAGACAGAGGACAAGACAACCCTCACAAGAAAACGGAGGTGCAAAGAGCTGATGTTCAGCCTTATTTGTTTCAAAGTAGTGTATGGACGTGTGAATCCTCTGTATACACAACTGTTCTTATGCAACAGAAATATATTTTAATTAACAAGACTGCACAAGGTCTGGGGTTTTGGGGGTTCATTGCATCACTATTATTGTGTAGATAGTTCTGTATACTTTAGACGGCAAGAACACCCACACAGACTTTTACAAATTATATATCTTGGACCCAATTTTATCCCAGACTTTATCCCATAAGCACCACTTGAGAAGAGTTTAAAGTTTCTAAAAATCTCCAGGCTGGTTGCCAGAGGAGTTCCTTTTCTTGTCGGGCAGCTTACTCTGTGGTAGTTCTCCTTATGCAGACTAATCTCATGAAGTGGCGTATGTATTACATGCCAATTCATATGCCATTATTGTCGTGTTATCAAGACGCATAGTCACTTTTTAGCGTGTTTATCAACGGCGTTTGGCCTCCACTGACTTACATTACCTTGCGATTGCATGTCAATTTACACCGTAGCGAGTAGTATGAAAGGGCGAAAATCCGTGTGGGGAGGTTGGTCGGGGTGGTGGATGGGTCAAACACAGGACTTTCACCCAGGAGACCGGGGCTCGTGTCCCGCGTATCACTTTTCCTAAACTCAACCGTTACTTTCGTCTTTTCCTAAACCCAACTCGTCCGCTGTATATGGCGCTCAAAATACGTACAGATAACAAGCCACTTGGCTTTAGAAAGTGGCGTGTATGTTTACGCGATAACACACCACTTGTAGAAAGTGGCATGTATGTTTACGTCTGCTGTATACAGCGTAGACATACATGTGGATAGCTCAAAATGTGTACAGATAACATGTCACTTGGCTTAAGAAAGTGGGCGTGTATGTTTACGCAAAGTCATGCTGTCATGTTGCCTTATGAGTTGTATTCCCTTTAAAAGAATTGTCCAGTCAACTGGTTTGTCTGTGTTGCCAGGTATTCATGTGGTGATGTATTGTTTTTTAACCAATAGGCATGGATCCTGTCAGAACATGGTGCTGTTCACCTCCTCTTGTTTGTGACCCACTTTTGGTGGGTCTGCTGCTTTGATGGCGTCTGGGTCCTGCTGTGGGAAATTGGGCCGTTCTGCCCTTGGCGATATTAGCCATTTTGGCATTGGTGTGATGCCTCTGTCTCCGTATTAATCTCCCAGTACTGTCTTGGTATGTTACTGTACAGTAGGGAGTACAACTTGGATGGTTCTTTGGAGAACATGGAATTTATTCTTTTGGTCTCTGCTTCTGTGGTGTGTCTCATTTGTCTGGCTGCAAGCAATGTGAGCCTTTGTTTAGCAGTCTCCAGGGCCTCAGTTATATACATCCCATTGTATTTCTTCAATAGTCAGGACCTCCTCCAGATCCTTACACCATCCTGCAGGTGAGCCAGCCAGGGAGCGTCTTTGTTTCTGCAAGACAAAGTGGTGCTGTATGTTGGGCATCTAAGCACCTGTCTCTACTGGTTTTTGTCCACACACAGATGGCATCAAGACACACGTTACTGTCCTATTTAGCGAGTGTCAACATGCATTGATACACAAGAAAACAGCAATTTTATTACATTCATTTCCCAGATTTGTGCATCCCAGCTACACATCAATATTTCACTCATATAATTCTTATCCCCTCCTGTTGGGTTTTCTAACATCAGATTAAGATATCTTAATCTTTGTCAGTGTCACATTAGACTAAGGGATGTGCAGTGTCAGGATCCAAGTCTATCGATTACCAAGCACTTACTACAGTAGGCCTATACTGTTGCTCACTGAGAACACAATTTTGGGTGTTACGTTTAATGTTTTGCACTCTCAACCCCCCTATTCCCCTAAATCACTATCTCAGTCTGACCATCCACTGACCCACTTGGTCCTTCCAAATGTCTGACTATTTCATCCTTCCAGAACTTTCAACCTGAGGTTTTCTATTGTAATTGTCCGTTATTGTTTTAAAAACTGCTTGCTCGCTCAGATTTGACCTTTTGTACTTACTCTACTGCAATCATGTGTGTGTGCTTTTTTTAGGATGCTATTATGCAGAAACGTATGTGTAAGGATTTTCATGGCCACATAAGTGGTTTAGATAGCGGAGTTGAATTGGACATGTCTAAATTGCCTCGAAAAGCCACCAGAAATGTGTACAGGTACAGTTGCCTCTGCCAAATTCAATTAAAATACTGAATGCATAGCCTCCTAGTGCTTCGTTCATTAACTATATTTTGCATCTAGAGTGTGTGAACGTGTTGGAGATCCTTCAGTTGATATGGCTAGACTGGGTGGCATGCTCCTGTCAAACAGTAAAACAAACAAAGTGCACAATACAAATTTTGCCAAATAACCTCTGGCATAACATCCCTGGCTGAAGACCAAAACACACCGACCCACACTCACTCACAGACATTACAGTACTGTCGAATAAGTATTGAAACATCAATAGCTCCCCCTGTGGCAACTTGAAAGCTGCTGCTGTTTGAATTTGTCCTCTATGCTTGGAGCTAAAGTACAGTGTGAGCACGCATATCTTAACTGATGAAATCAGATCTACAGTAACAATGTCTATCTTTACCTTATTTTTTTGACTCGGATAGAAATGACACCGCCTTCTATCCGGGCTCAGTGCTGATAATTGCAGCTTGGCTTTCTCTTAGGGAGTATACGGTAACCATTCTGTCAGGCATTCGCTTTGTGTTTTCCCTCTAGACTGATTTCTAAGCCCGGTTGGCTAACTGTGGTGAGGTTCTTTTTCCACCGCTTTACTAATTAATTCTGTATTATTTTTAAGACAGGCAGCTATGCCCTCAAATGCATGAAATGGCTACATGTTTTATGACTAACTTCACCAGAGGCAAGGGGTGGCAGTAGCTCAGTCAGTAGGTAGGGTTGCTGGTTCAAGTTCCCATACGGACCAAAGTATGGTGGTGGACTGGTAGCTGGAGAGGTGCCAGTTCAATTCAAGTGCACACATACGAATGTGCGCTCACCCACAACACACACACACACACACACACACACACACACACACACACACACACACACACACACACACACACACACAGCTTGTTGGGCACTGCCAATGTGCTCTTGAGCAAGGCACCGAACCCCCAACTGCTTGGGGCGCCTTTCCATGGGCAGCTCCCTCACTCTGACATCTCTCCATTATTGCACGTATAGGTACTGACTGAGCATGTGCGTGTAATTCAGACCTGTGTGTAATAACAACAGAGTGTTGTAATTTCCCCTTGCAGGATTAATAAAGTATATACATTTTTGTATTGTGCTTGTGCTTCGTTCTTGGTGTCCTCCCCTATCTCTCCCTTGTCACCCCTCCTCCCTCAGCTTCCACTCTGATTACTACCAAGTCCTTTTATTTCACACAGAGTCTTCTCCAAATGACGTGTGTGTGTGTATGTGTGTGTGTGTGTGTGTGTGTGTGTGTGTGTGTGTGTGTGTGTGTGTGTGTGTGTGTGTGTGTGTGTGTGTGTGTGTGTGTGTACACTCACATGATGTGGTTTATTTATGGTATTTGTGTGAGCCCCAAAAAAGGTTATCTATGGATTAGTTGAAATTAAATGCATAAATGAATAAAATTACTGCTGATGAAACTGCACAAATTTTCAGCGACAGATCTTCTGTGGACAGGAGGTGAGACAAAATGACTGCAAGTGAAGTGTGTGAAGATGACCCCCTGTGTGTGTCTCTGTGTGTATTTTATGTGAATGTGTCTTTTCATTTGGTATTGGATTCTGGGACAGTGCTACAGAAATAACCAGATATAGATTGCGGTCATTTCCTCTTAAACAAATCATTTCGGTGTGTTAACATATCCATTAACCCCGGCCGGAAAAATCATTAATTTTTCATCACTGAACACATTAGTCATCAAGTTGACTCTTGCCGCTGTCTGTTGGCGCTGCATCTCCGTAGATACAGACTCTGAGACAGGGAGACAGGCCCCTCCAATCCCTGGACAGACTGAGACAGTCAACGTAAAAAAAACAGACATGTGAGCCCACACACACATACAGGCACGGCTAACATTCAAGTGCACACATACATATGAATGTGCGCTCACACACACACACACACACACACACACACACAGCTTGTTCTGTCGCCAGGCTTATCAAGAGTTTTATTGTGCGTCACGATACTGGGTAATTAGGTGTCCTCTGCTCTGCCTGCCTCTTTCACTAACGGTAGAGAGATAGACCTGTCACTATTTGGGCACTCGAAGATACAACAAATGCTAAGCAGTAATGGCTTGCTTTGTATCCCTGTAATGCATTGCATTGGCAGCAGGGACACTTAAAAGGAGACACTGTCTTTTTTCCACATTCTCCTCCTCATTCTCTCTTTCATTTGACTTCTACCTCCAGCGGCTGGGTGAAACTTAAGAATTGCAAATTCCAGGATAGTAGATGATACTAGTCAATTAGCTTTTGTATTTGTGGAGCCTATTTTTTGGGGTGGAAGACACTGAAAGACTCATCTTCAATGGTTGTTCATTTACTAAACAAATCACTTTTTTTTCTATTTTCTGTCTACCTAAATACAATTCAATGTAATAATTTGTTTATCTAAACAGACAGTAGCTTGTCTGAGGTGGTGGATACTGTAGGTCACTTTGTGAGAGCAGAGGATAGATAACATGAGATGGGGAACAGTGGAGGACAGTGTGAAGAGCATTACAGAGGAGACACCAGAGGATAAATGAGGAAAGACAAGGACATAAAATGGGAAAGAATATATGAGATCACAATAAAGGAGAATAAAGGACAATGGAGACGCGGGAGGAGAAGAGAGAGTTTGTGGCCTGGTTAATCCCTGTTTTACTGATTTGGCAGTTACATGGCTGCTGAGACCAGCACACTGCCAAACCCAGGCCTCCAGTCTCCTCCCCCATATCCTCAATCTTCATCTAAAACAATTATTCATTCCATTCATTCCTTGTCTTGACCCGCTTATTCCAGTTCAGGGACACAGGGGTAGCTGGACTGGAGCCTATCCCATCATAAATTGGGAAGAAGGCGGACCAGTCCTTCACATTGCCAACAAACATCTTTTCCACAAATGCTGCGCTCGTCCAGTGATTAAGCCGCTGAAATAACTCTTCATGTAATATCCTCTCATTAACATTAACAGCAGTCAAGGACGGTGCATGGACGTCAGGGGTAAAACGTATGTGAATCTATCAGGAGAGAACAGAGGATTTGCAGTTAAGTAGCTCGGCCGTGAATGGGCTCGCTATGACTTGCATCAGGGAGCTCATTCCACAGACAGCATACTGCATGATAGCGTGGGGTCATACTGAGCTGTCATGGACCAGTGATCTATTTCTCTACCTGTCAACCCCTCAGAGAGACTGAGACAAGAGAGGGTAGCCTTTCCCTCACCTCTCTCTCACTCTCTCTCTCTGCCTCTCCCTCTCTTTCTGTCCCTCTCTTTTCCTGCATCCTCCAGCTCCTCAGAATGTTATGACAGGAGGCAAACTGCTGTCTTTAGCAAAGATATGTCTGCAAATACAGCTCATTTTACATGACGTGACATGAGTTTTTATTATTTTGTTTGAGGAACACCAATGTAATATACTTTGTACAATGTTAAAAATACAATTGTATGTAATGATCTTACTAAACACAACACAATGTGCCAACAAGTCTTCTAAATTAAACAACAAAATACGTTGTTTGTAACTGCCCTCCAGAACAAAATCAGAACAAATTCCCAATGCAATAATTATCTTTTTGTGACCTAGCTCTATGGTTAAGCTTTGGTTAGGTTTAGTCCTAAAACCAACTTGGCAAAGGAATGGAAAGATCATATTTCAGTAGTTTGTTAAGGTTAGTGAATGATCGTGGTCATTTTTTAAACAAAACTGAAACGAGAAGCCAACAGCGGCCTTCCGTTTTAAAGTCCTCCTTTAGTTTTTTTCCGATGGATAAGATTCGTAATTCCTATGACCGCTAGAAGGCTTTGCCAATTGAATGTAAACATGTCATTATCGGGCATTCGCTGAAATGACAAATCCTGTCGTCTTTCCGGTGTGTCTCCAACATCCAGTTACAGTGCCTCTCTGTACAGTATATAAAGTACTATACTTGCCCCAGTATTCTATCTGAACTATCATTACTTTTAAGTAGCATTAACAACTCTGTTTTACATTTTTAGTTTCACAGTTTGTCTACATGAAAGATTTAATTCATGTTGTTAATTTCTCCACTGGTTCAAATCCCATGAATGGCCGTTCAAAGGCTTCCATCACTTGAGTGTTGTTCCATCAAAGAGAGAGAGGCCAGTTTGAATGCGCCAAGGCCTCTGCATGCTGGATAAATAGGGCTGTTCTGTAGTAGATAATGGCTGTGAGTCACATATTATATTTATCCAACTCAATAAAGCAGGAGCAGGCAGGCAGATTACTCTGCCCTGAGTCAAGGAGATAATGATATCTGGCTGCTAGCTGGCCCAGAACAGGCTCCAGACAGACCAACAGGCGGGGGGGACTGACAGAAAGTGCTGCTAAAGGAGTTGTACGTTGATGCTGTTAGCATGAGACTTCTGTGGCCTTGCTAAGCCACGGCCTGCTTGTGTCAGCCCTCCGCTGTTCCATGAAAGTCACCTTCCCTCTTTCCTTACACCCACACTTCTCTTCCTCTGCTTTTACTCCCTTCTCCTCCTCCATGGGAACATATCCCTCTTTTCCCACTTCATGCTCTTTAGCTCCTCCGGGTGCACAAAGTGTTTTGTGTGATTCTTTTGTTTTTCAAATCTTTTCATTTAAAATTTTGCGGATTTTGCCACGCGTTGAAAGCAGCACGTTAGTAGAGCAGAAGCAGCAGCTTCAGTCCTCCCTCAGGTTCTACACAGACTGTGGTCAGTCAAGGTGTTGAGTGTAGGTCATGTGCGTTTTGGCAGCTTTTAGAGCCTGACACATAATTACTGCAGTTGCATGCATAAAATGGAAGAAAATTGAGAAAGGCATAAAAACGCAAGCTGTTATGCGGCCTGTGTAGACAGACAGCTGTATTGATTAAAAAGGAAGCAAATCTGTCAAAATGCTCGTGGCACTGATGACTGAAAAGGATGGCCGCAACGCCTCCTGTGTTGACAGCCTTTAGCATTCCTGTGTTTTCACACACTTCTTAGCTTAGCTTAGCATTAAGTATAACAGCATTTAACTCCCTGGTAACGTTTTTTACATTTCTGTTTGTGTACCGATTTATTAAAAAAAAAACAGATTGAGCTTTAGAGGTGTTGGCAGGCATATTTTTTTTACTTTTGAGTGAGGCCATGGCTCTTTTATGACCTTGCTAAGGTGACGATCTTGAAAAAGTACTCTAGCACTGTCGAAACAGCCGCTCCATCCTCCAGCGTACACCAGGCCCCAGATAGACAAATAGAATAAACTGTAAACAAGGTCTTGTTGTTTGTCTCAAATATTCCAACATGGAATAATTACCATTTCTCTAGTGATTACTTTGGTATTTTTCTGTGAATAAAAGCTCAAAAGAGGAAGCCTAATTTGCAACAAAGCAGCACAAATATCCTCAGAGGTACAGAGGCGAAGACAGCTCACCCAGCCAGGAGAGACACTTGAAGCTCACTTTGTTTCACTTTGTCTCCTGCACGCCTCTTCTTGGTCATAAAGCTCTCCATTTACCCAACTCCATCCCATAGTCCATTCCAATTTCTACCTCTTTGAACGTGACAAGTGATAAGGATGGATTATCGTGAGAGCCAAGAATTCCTCAGGATAATCCTTCACAGACAAAACACCCTGACATCTCGGCTTGCTATTTTTCTTTTACTACACTCAAAGTGCTATGGTTTGTCGTGGCACGGCTGTTAGACTTCCTAAATTTGTTTTAATCAAGGCTTTATGGAGACATGATTTGAGTATCTTTGGTTCAGAGGCAACAGTTTCTCTGCTCCCTGTCTGAAGTCCCAGCCCCCTCCTCTGCTCTGTCTGATTGCTGTAAAAATGTCTGTGTGATTACACAAGCTCTGATTGGGATGCTGTGGCTCTGTAAAAGTGTCAGTCTCTGCAGAACAATGCAACATGACAATTTACTTGGCTTTAAACAAGTGTTATCACTGGCCGTTCCTGTTACTTGTGCTCTCCACAAATGGAAACAATCAAGTTGAGATGGTGTGAGAGAGAGAGAGAGAGAGAGAGAGAGAGAGAAAGAGAGAAACTAAATGTGCAATACACTAATTCTAAATGGGTTTTAAATACATAAGAAGAAATTTTTATTGTCCGCAAAAGGAAATTTGTCTTGGACACATACAGTATCTGCTGTTTAGGACATTCAACACAACATAGTGCCTATAGTACATACGTACAGTACGTACACAGACTGGTACCACTCCACATGGACACACTCATATTACATGCACAGACTAATGTCTAAGACTAATGTGTTAGTCCAAAGCAGTGATGCATGTTAATATCTTGCATATAACTTCTAAAACAGATTAGTCCATAGTGTATATTTTATCGCATTAGTATGTATTGTTGAATGTGGACCCACTTTGTGATTTGGTAACTGCTGTATATCTGGGCAGAAAAACAGAGAGGGCTTGTGTTGTATATGTGAACAACAATACTTTTGTATTGTATAATTGTATTTTTATGTGCTATCGCTATATTCCTATTCTTCATTCTTCTCTGCTAAAATTTAAATATGAACTGTATTAAGCTCCATAACAACATTTGCAGAGTGAGATTTTTACCGCTGTGAGATTATTAAATGAGTGCTGCTGTAGTAATGAGAACCTCTTCCCTACATGTCTCTCTCTGGGAGAAACTGAGGTAAGGAGAGGGAGCAGGTCTAGTCACGCAAAATATGAAAATCAAATAAAGTTTTTAATGTCACAATTGTTTGTCTTAACAGTCATACTCTGCATAAAACTGTGACAGATTATTGCAATTGTAAGAAAATATGTTTGCCAAATTTTAGTTATGATAAAAGCAAACAGTGATTTTCTATTTACAGGTACAAACGGAGTAATTCTTTTTTTAACCTGGAAAAAGAATTACTCCGTTTGCCTTCCCATTGTAGTCTCCAAGTAATTACAGATTAAATAATGAATTGTGGTGTAACTAATTTTGAAGACATTGTGGTTTAAAGAACGATTGAGGCTCTACAGTAAATCCCTAGCTAATCCTTAATGTTTTAGATTATAAATGCATAGTGTACTGTGGTTGAACTTCAGTTGAAGGGTGTTTTCACATTTTAGTGTTATTGAGAGATTTTCTTGGTGAGAATTTTGTACATTTGTTACATCTGCTGTCGAACTTGGAGGGGGGGGGGGTATTTAAGCGGTATGTGGTCCATTTCAAAGTTAGTAGTTCGCTTTTAGTAAGCTGCAGTGGAGTCTGGTGGACTCTTCACCAAATGTGATGAGTAATGTGATTGGTTGAAGTTGTAACATTGACCTTGTGGTGCCAATGCATGCACCAATTACACAGCTCAAAATGTATGTGTAGTGGAAGCCTGCATTTCTATAAGTTCTGTCAAACAAGTAAAAAGGTGTTGCTGCATTATGACTGTATTGCTATATACATTGTACTGTTGCACTGTAAACCCTTTGCACATATTTTTTATATTCTTTATAATGAAAGCACCTAAGACAATTTTATGTCATAATGTAGATGTTGCTTTGGAGGCACTTTGTGCAATTCCAAAGGATGACTTTATGTGAAAACTAAACCAACAGTAATGACTGTCCTTCTGGAAAGACACCTGAGGCCAGGCCAAGTATTTGATCTTAGAGAATAAAGTCCAGTAAGTTCTGTGCTCTTCTGTAAATACAAAGCTGTTCATTATACTGCAGCATTTTTCTTTACCCTTCCCTCTATTCAAATTTAAGTAGCTACTACAGTCATTGGCAAAGCTTGCTGCTGCCTTCCAATCGAGCGCTGCACAAGCCGACTGACTTTGCCTCTTAGAAGTCCTCCCTGTTTTTCACTAAGGATTTCCCAGCAGCTCTCAAAGGTCCCTTCTCTTTAATTCAATTTCAGATACGTTCTTTCCCTTGAGAAGCCCTCTAAACCTCCATTCAAAATGTTTTAGAGGGAAAGAAAAGTGTGTAGAAACCAAAGTTGCCTGAGCCCACCACATGCTTGTTCTAAGGTACGCTGTCCTGCCCTGGGCGACCAGCTAACCGACCCAGGACACAGCCTCACTGCCCCGCTGGCACTGGATCATTCACTGTGTCTGACTCTCTCACGCGTTCTTTCTCTTCTTCTCTCTTTCTCTTAGTGCAGAGCAGGTGGTTATTAGGTCTGAGCCTACTCCCACCCCTCTCTCAAACCCATTTACCCCTCCTTCAGTGTTAGTGCTAAGTGGGGACCCTGCACCCTCCCACTAGTCCATCCACTTCACTGTGGCCCCTCCAGGCTCCTTTTGAAGGTGCTTTCATTTAATCATTTCTTTAAAAAAGATTTTTTTTTCCAGGGCAGTACGAGGTCACAGATCACATCAGAGCAGCTTTCCGACTCAGTGACCATTTAATCAAGCTGAGGTCCATTTCGCCGCCGCTCTTTTCAGACCACCTTTTCTTCCTGGGGCTCAGGGGTGAAGCCCGTGGCCTCGGCCCTCCGAATCCTATTCCTACCAAAGCTTTAGAGGTGGGCTAGGTGACTTACACCAATTCCAGGGGATTTAGAGCTTGACTGAGTGTCCCGTATAGCCTCGTAGACTCACCTGAAATACTTCTGCTTGCCCCTGACCCCAGCATATACAGTGCTACACCAATTGTTCTGTCTGACTTCAGTATTTTGAAGTACTCAAGTTCTAAGTTGGTGTGTGTGGTTGTGTGTGTGTGTGTGTGTGTGTGTGTGTGTGTGTGTGTGTGTGTGTGTGTTGTGTGTATACTTTATATATATATATAAATATATATATATATATATATATATATATATATATATAAATATTATTTTTTATTTGTATTTCTTCTGGATTTTATGTGGCTACGTCTGTTGATTTGCAACATACAGATTTTTGATTTCTGATAGAATTCTAATGTTACTAATTATTTATTTAGCCCCACATAGTGGGCTGAGTTGTCACTTTAAGATTTAGGTCTGGAAAACAGCCACAGAGAATCGAGTGAGCCGAGCGGCTGGAAGTCACACCATCGAGCAAATTATTTAGATGATGGCTTGACAGTCCTGCGTTTGCAACTGGATGGCCTATTTCCTGTCTCGGATTATTCAGAACTCAAATATGATGGACAATGTAGAATAAATCTGATGTTTTCCAGAAAAGCTGACATGTTTTTATTCCGAGTTAGAAATCCAAAACTAAAACCAATGGCAGTGCAGTGAGTGATGCATTTGTCGAATCAGCTATAGGAGAGGTTTATGCTGATGTCCCACTGAAGCGGGCAACAAAAACAAGTCATGTTTTTTGTGTGAAGCATTGCTGTTTGTTAATTGGGAAATGCCATTATCATTCAACCATTATCACCATTATGTGGACTGCTTTCATCCTCAGGGCTTAATTGTATTTATGAAAAGTATTTCATCAGGCTGCTCAGATTTCATATTTAAAATACAATATGTCCTGTTATAGTATATGACAGCAGTTACATGCTTTCAACGACAACGGACTAGAATGTTAGTGTATTTTAGTTTGTAGGATTGATTCAAATTTAGAATAAGCATTGGGGGGTGAGGTTCACCTCTGAAGGGCTTTAGGGTTTACTTTACTTCGTTTGCTTCCCTGGTTTCATAATCCTCAGCAAGACACATTTGTTTGCTGTTTGCTTTTAAAGACATTGTGAGTCTTTCCAAAATGGTTCTCCGTCATATCAGTGTAGCACAAGACTCTGTGATCAAACACTCAAGATAATATATATCAAGATATCAAGATAAGGTAGGTCTATACTATACCATAGGTCTCTGTTTAGGAAGGCCCCCCAAGCAGCCTCAAATATTCCCATGAAATATTCACTTTGTCTGGCACAACACTAATAGGCCTAGTGGAGTGTATAAGTCACCATAATGAGTGAGCATGGAGTTTCAACTCCTTGCTTGCAGAGTTTCCTAAGAGCTTAAAGTAACAAATACCTACTATACTATACTATATACTATATTTAATTTCTAAACTGTAAGTGATAGATTTTTCCACTTCCTTGGGTGTAATTGAAAAGACATGCTTGCCGAACATATACTCATGTTAGTTGTCAGCTAGTCGATGGCTATAGTGGCTATTGGTGATTGGTGTTTTCTAAGTTCAGCTTCAACAGAAGATGTGAAGCAGTGCATCAGTCAGTCTTTGTCTTTGAGTTTAGCTTGGTCTGTCAGGGCCCCAAGCCTCAAGTTTCTCATTCTCTGATGGATCAGCTGTCAAACTTGTCACTTCCTGTTACTTTCTTTAATTTCTGTCACCTAGTGTGAACTGAATTCAGCTAAACTGAACTGAACTGATGTAAACTAAGCTGACCTTTACTATTGGCTTTAAAAAAAATACTTTTATTGCAATTCCTTCACTTAATTAACAATCCATTACTGTACAAAGCAATACCATTATCATATCCTTTTTTTATGTATGCACATATCTACAGTATGTAGTCCACCCAGTGCAGATAATAATAATAAAATAACAAAAGCAACCCTCATAGTGAAAGAAAAATAGAAATAATAAAATAAATACATTTAAATTTCAAAAAGTAAGGAAATATATCTATACTGTATATTCCCATATATATACCCATACATCTGCACCCCTATACACTTCTAATCATACATCTATACATATACACATACAATATAGGCATACACTCCCAAACTTTTACCTAAGAAACATAGGAATTGATTTGTATAGAAAAAAACAGTTAACACACACAATAACTTAACTTAAAACACAATAACTTAGTTCATTCATTCATTAATCAGTTAGTCTACCAAAAACACGCAAGCAGGGACTTGCATGAATGAATAACTACATATTTTACATAACAATAATTGGTATACATCTACAATTTAAATCCATTGTTATTCATAATTTGTATGTGTGTATGTTCGTGGGTATATTTACTCCTCTTAGGTGCGTTTAACTATGCATTCCGTGTTATGTTTTTCTTTCCCAACCTGACCCTGCTTCTGTTCTTCTTCACTTATTTATTATTTTATCAATCTAAATTCCTCATACTTTCCTGTTTTAGTTGTTGACTGTATATTATATCCATTTAGCCCAGCGTCTTTCATACTCAAATTCTTCATGTCTGATTCTGTATGTTATTCTCTCCATTTCTGAAATGTCATGCATTGTTTCTTTCCATCTCTGGACTTGTTGGTATTAATGGTTTCAGCCAGTTTCTTGTTATTTGCTTCATAGTTGCAATTCTGAAAATTCTATATAGATACTACTGGTCCGTCTCTTGTTTTAGCTCAGGTGGTGATTTTCCTAGGATTATGTGTGTTGGATTAATAGTTTCTTTCAGATTTAAAGTTCTTTTTATTGCCGTTATAACTAGTTGCCAGTATGATTTTAACATAAAAAATATGTGAGTGATTCGCCTTCTCTTCATTACAATTTATCCAGTAGTGTGATTTCCTAGTGCTATTAATTTTACTGAGAACATTTGGTGTAATCAAAAATCTACTTTCCATGCAAATTCCTTCCAATATTTTGAGTTTGTTGTTTTATGTATCCCACTGCACACCTGACTCCAATCCTCTTCACTCAGCCTCTCCCCTATTTCATCCATCCACTTTAGTTGGCATCCATTATTGATATTTGTATTACTTACAATAGTTTTATATATTTTTGCCAGTGCTTTTTATTATCTTTATTATAATTTTTAGTCCACACCGTTATTAAGGAGTGTTCTTCTCTGGTGGCTTGACTTTTTATATTTTTTTAAAGATATGACCTTACCTGCAAAAATTTGTAGAAATCGCTATGTTCAAGGTTGTACCTTGAGACTAGTGACTGAAATGAGTCTACTTTTTTTATTTTCAAGCATTTGTATATGTTGTCAATCCTTTTGATGCCCATATTTTCAGTATATTATTTGTCTTGCCAGGTACAAATTCTGGATCCCAAACCATTTCTCTAAAGTATCTCAAGTCATCATTTATTTTGTAAGTTTTACATATATTTTGTCAACTCTGTAAAGTAAAATCTACCCTTCTATTCAGTCCTATTATTTGTTTACTCTGCTCTTTATGTATATACGGTAACGTTTTTATGGCTATTGGTACGGATTCCTTTTCTATTAGTAGCCACTTTGCGTCTGCTTTATATTTTGTCCATAACATTATTGTATTAACCCGTGTTGCTTGAAAATAACTGCAGATTGGGCACGCCTAGACCACCACATTCTTTTGTTTTGGTTAGTTTGTTAAATTTAACTCTTTTCCTTTTATTGTTCCAAATAAAGCTCGTTAATAATTAATTCCAACACTTAAACGATGTGGTTGATACTGGAATTGGTAATGTCTGAAAAAGGAAAAGGAACCTTGGTGGGATCATCATTTTGATTGTATCTACTTGACAAAAAATGTATCATTTTCCACCTATTTAATTCACTAGTGCTGTGCCCGTTGAAAACGGGCTGATTGCTTGGCCTGTGGTGTTGCTGCTTGTAGAATTTATCAAAAACAAAGTGTACCCCAAAATGACTTACAGAAGGACCCTGAACCACTTAATATGCAACTCCACTGTATAGCCTACTATCTATTGACTTAGCGTAGGCTACGTCTACATCAGAGGAAGACATAGGTGCACTGTGGGCGTCGTGGTCGGGGGGGGAAGCACCCACGGAAAATACCAGCACCCACTGAGCACCCACGTGTGCCAGACTGCCAGTAGGCTACATTCATTTAAAATTAAACATTGCAATTGGTGCTAAGTGGAGCGTCTGTCATAATGTGATTGGTTATGTGCTGTCAGTCCCCTGCTCCATATCCTATCCACCATCACAGCGTCTCTTAGATGAAAACGCCTCCATCTGGGTCGGGCTTGACTTTTTTTGGCCGATCTAAGGTCTAGTGGTCAGTTAAACTTCTCATCTCCAATCCTATCTGTATTTGTGAGAAGTGGCGCTGTCCTGAGTTGAAACTTTACGGCTTTATTATCGAGTTCATAGTGTGTTTGTATCGGCTGCTGTCCGTTTCCTAAGGTTCTGAAATGCAAACCATTTTTGACATTTTTTTTAAAGGGCATGCGCGCGTGAGCATACCCACGGAGGATAACATAAATCGGCGCCTATGGAGGAAGACATTGTGCTTATATATATTTACCTGACAGAGAACATTGCAGAATCAGAATGTAATCACAAAATATCACAATTAAAATGTGGAGTAATCAGACATTAGCGTCATGGACTCAGCAGCTACCCACCCGGCCCGTTATGAGAGCTAAACAGCACATATCTGCGTTCATCAACCACCAGAACCTGTGTGTGTGTGTGTGTGTGTGTGTGTGTGTGTGTGTGTGTGTGTGTGTGTGTGCGTGCGCGTGTGTGCGCGCGCAGAGAGAGAGAGAGAGAGAGAGAGAGAGAGAGAGAGAGAGACTGTACAGATACGTCTGGCTTTATAACAGCCGAGCCTTTTGGGGGCCCTAAGCAGAATTTGATTTCGGGGCCCCCCCTCCCACCACGCGGAGTCACCTGTGCTTGACGATTATTGACACAAATGTCACGCTATAATGTTACATTATAAATTAATACAGTGAGGTTAATACAGTGACAGAGTATGAACTACTGTCCACCTGGGCACAGATGCATAAGGACCCTCCCCCCTTACTCTATTTGTGCAAAAGTGGGTGCAAACCGTGAGAGGGGGGGGGGTCTGGGGGTGCTCCTCCAGAAAATTTTTAAAGTGATAGATGTGATTTCCTGTATTCTGGTGCTTTTTTGGGATGTCAGCTTGAGAAGGGCAATACCTAAATTTGTTCAGATTCATAGCCTTTTGCTTTTTGACTTAATAAGGTAGTGACTTCACACAACTACCTGGGCTTCAGGGCCAAACAACACGTTCAATCCCACAGGACTTCATGTTCTCTATTTATCCTGATAGGGATGCATATTTAGATTTTTTGTCCTGACCGATAGCCCGCCCGTGTTAACCGCTTATTAACCGTTAACAATCAGCCGACTAAGTCCAAGTCCACCCTTCTGGGTGAGTTAGCAACCACATCAATTAGTTTAGCTGCATGGTTGTAAGCTGTGGGTTTGCCGGACATACACTGTGTTAGTAGGAAGTAGGGCTGGGCGATATGCCCTCAAACAAAATCCCTGATTTTTTTCACTAAAAATCTGATTCATGATTTAAATCGATTCTTCCCCCCTACTTAAAATCAATCTGCAGATGACAAATAAATGACAAGATCACACACACACACACACACACACGGGACATGTATACCATTATGATTATTCATGCCAATTTTATGCAAATTCATTTGAGTGTTTTCCCTACCATTGTATTGGGGGGGGGCGTCCTCCGTAAAAGAATGACAAAATGATATGCTATATATTCAACAAATTATATAATTATGCTATATATTCAACAACAACTAAACGGATGCGTGAGATAAAGCTGTTTTCACACATACAGGTAATTCACTTCTCGTTCCTCAGTAAAAGTTCAATTCATTTTGACTTTAGTTGTTTAGTAGTTTGACTTGCTCCTGTTTTCACCTGTTGCTGAGTAACGTACATTAACATGCCATGGTCTCATGAGTGTAGCATACCTGTAGCAAGCTCCTTCGTAGTAACTAGCTGTAAAAAAAAAAAAAAAAAAAACATTGAAGAGGTTGTTTAAAAGAGTTGTTTAAGCCGCTACAGACCTCCGTCACAGCTCGGTCGTATCAGCGGCTTAATGGCGCGTTCTAGTAGATGTGTTGAGCTGCAACCGAGTTCCTCAACACCGGGTCTCAACAGCTGACTGTGCTCCATGGTGCTCCGTCCAATACTCGCTCCGTCAGGTCAGCGGTAGTTCGTGGTTCAGTATTTCTAGAATAGGTGACTTTGAGCCGGGTAAAGAGCACCATGTGCTGCTGGTCATTTCGGCGGAGATTACGGTTAAGTAAGTAATGAAATGACTATCTAGTTAAGAAAATAACTAATATTAGCCGCTGTCGCTGCCATGCTGTTTGTGTATCTCCATGGCAAACGCGCGGGGGGAGGGCTGGGCCCATTCTGAACTACGGGAGCCCAGATGGGACCATGGATGGGACCCTCGGCGAATGTTATGGAGAAAAAACAACACTCGATTGGGGGCCCCCTGGTGGCCTGGGGGCCCCAAGCAGCCGCTTAGTTCGCTTATGCCTCGGGCCGGCGCTGCTTTATAAGATAGATAGCCTGCCTATAAGTGACATCAGGCTCTGTCTGCACTTGTTGTAGCTGGTTGTGCTTTGCATGTGTGGGATTCTGAAACGTCCTTAAATTCGTGAATTGTCGTTTGTTTATTCAAAAGTCAAAGACAGTCCAAAGTAGTGCTACTTTGCACACATTTTAGCTGCCAAAGCTCCGCTGCTCTCTCTCTTGTCTCTGCTCCTGCTCACTCACCCCACAGTCACATTAGCTACAAGAGACAGAGACAAAGCAACAGGCTACCATTCATTTTCAATGGGAGTGGCCGTTTGCCAGCGACAAGCGACGAGCTCGCCGCTGCCATGAGCAAGACGGGGCCAAAATAGACAAGAAGTCTATTTTATGCAAATGCTGAGCGATGTGACAAAGCGACAGCCAATCGGAGCGTGAGGGCAGCGTGACTTAGGTCAGTGGCTCGAGTCGAAGAAAACAATTCAAGATGGCAGTGGCTCGAGTCGAAGAAAATAATTCAAGATGGCGGAAAACGCTTCAGGACATCGTATTTCTGTATATATCTGATAAGTTTGGCATTTTATCTCATATATTTTGTTACTTTTATCGAGAAATAAATACTTTTAAATCCAAAAACATCGTTCTTGTGACTTAACAATACCTCTGAAGTAACTTTTAAGACGTGCTTGAAGGTAGCATCGGAGAATTTCTGTTTACTGTTGCCAAGCAACCAGGAGTAGGCTAGGCACGCCCAGGAGCGCACACAAGCGAGTGCATGTCTCTCTTTTGTAGCTAATGTGACTGTGAGGTCATTGAGCAGAGGGGGAGGGGCCAGCGGCTAGAGCGGTAAAAGCTAATGTGTGCTTCTTTTACCTGTATATTTAAGGATAACTTTTGCATTTCTTATCCAAACAACGCCAAACTTACTCGTGCCCATAGCAAGACACCTGTAAAGTTTGAAATCCATCGGACTAACGGTTCGAGAGATATGCACTTAACACCCAGACAAACACACACACAGACACACACACAGACAGAAAGACGTTCCTGGAATTATAGATAGATAGATAGATAGATAGATAGATAGATAGATAGATAGATAGATAGATAGATAGATGTTTGATTTTTTCCTCTAAGGGTTGATAATTGATTTCGTACAATTTACTTAAATCTTTATGTATGAATATTCCCAAATATTTTATTTTGTTTTGATTCCATTTCAGTCTGAAGCTATTCTTAGCCTTCTGTGATAAATCAATATTTATTGATTTTAATTTATTTTCATTCAATTTATATCCTGACAATTCACTATATTTTTTTATTTTTATTTTTTATTTTACCTTTATTTAACCAGGTAAGTCCCATTGAGATTAAAAACCTCTTTTTCAAGGGAGTCCAGGCCAAGAAGCAGCAAAAGAGTTACAAACATACAATACAATTACATACACATTATGAAAAACAGTTACAAAGGATCGACTATATCCTTTGGTAGTTTCCTTTAACACTGGTAACGAAGTTTCAGGTGATGTTATGTACATGATTACATCATCAGCATACAATGCCAATTTATGGTGTTATTGTCCTATATTTACTCCTTCAATGTGAGTTTGTTGTCTCACAGCTTCAGCTAGTAGCTCTATGCACATGGCAAAAATCAGACCTGACAATGGGTCTCCCTGTCTACTTCCTTTATATATTTTTAGTCTTCTTGAAATGGTTCCATTGACCTTTACTTGAGCTACGTGTGTTTTGTACGTCGCTTGTAACCGTGAAACAAATTCATCATGAAAACCGAACGCTTTAGCTGTATCTAAAATAAAGGGCCAATGGCCTACCAAAAGCTTTCTCTGCATCTATTGTTATTAGCATATCCTTTATGTTTTTTTGGCTGTTTAGAGTACGCCTTATATTATCAGCTAAGTATCTATTAGAGATATAGCCGCATTGGTCTGTGTTTATTAGGGCCCGAGCGCCGACAGCAGCGAAGGCCCTATTTATGTTTGGTATTATTTCCTTTAACCTCTCTGCTATTTTTGAAGATAATATTTTTAGATCCGTGTTTAACAAAGATGTTCACAAGTCATTATTTGGAAGTCCACGTCAAGTCTCAAGTCTTTTGCAACAAGTCCAAGTCAAGTCTCAAGTCTCTGGCCATCTGATCTGTCCCTAACACTGTATTGTTAAATCTTATGAATTCAAAGCATGTCCTGTAGCTACCATCCATACAGTACAGTATCAAAATCAGTTGTAGGATAACTTTATGGGGTCTACTTAACACATCCCTCTAGCCCTTGGACCTGGTGAAATATTAACCTAAGTGTCACATCATATGGATACAACTATAAAGATACAATTTGCCTGTTCCCAGCATTAGCACAGCACTTTGCGATGGTTAGCTTGTTACCTGTGATGATGTATGCTAAATGTAATGTCTCTTTCACTCAAAAAAATCAAGAGAATAGTGGCAGCGCCACACCAGTTACAGAACAACATGCATCTCAGTGTCAGTCCAAAGGGGTTAGGGTTGGATGAAATAATGAAATAGTAAATAGGACTACAGTAACAGAAATATGTGCAGAATTAAGACAGTCAAGACAGCCCAGTGTTTGGTTGACCGGGTACACCTTGTTCACTTAATAGCCTACAAATCATCCACGAGATCAATTACGCATCACATGAGTTTGCCCACCTGACACAGCGTTTGTTCCTGGGGAGATGGATCCCGCCTCTTGTGTGCCATGGATGTCTGAGCCTCAGCAACTACTAACTATAAAGATACAATTTGCCTGTTCCCAGCATTAGCACAACACTTTGCAATGGTTAGCTTGTTACCTGTGACGATATATGCTAAATGTAACGTCTCTTTCACATCAGCAAGTGACTGATCTATCTGGGTGCGTTTTGAGATACCTGATGAAATTCGACGTTGTTGATCCGGCATCATTTATCTTGGTGCCACACTCCTTGCATGTAGCTGTTCGCTTACTGCCACTGTTTATGAAGTTATTGAAAGCAAAACTAATGACAAAAGGAACAACTCCGGGAGGACTTGGTGTCGCCATCGTCAATGCATTTTTTTATATGTGAGTGTGCGCACATAGGCATAGCGCATGCGTTACGTTGGATATTATGGCAAAGGGCAGGGGACATGCAGCTTTCCCCACGTTTCCCCAACGTATATGGGCCAATAAAAGAAAATAGAAATACATGAATAAATTTAGATTTAAAAAGCAATAACTGCATGAAAACATGTTGTTGACGAGTCTCGAAGCTTGAATCCAAGTCAAGTCTGAAGTCTTTTGGGTCGAGTCGCAAGTCAAGTCTGAAGTCTGTTTGTGCAACTTAAGTGCCACTCGAGTCCGAGTCTCAGACTTGAGTCCCGATCTCTGGTGTTTAATAATGACACTGGTCTGTATGATGCACATTCTGTTATATCCCTGCCTTCTTTGGGAATGACTGTGATTACTGATGCATTTGGAGCCAATTGTCCTGAATCTAATGCAAAGTTAAAAACTATGTAAAAATGGTGTTACAGCCTCACTAAATTCTTGGTAGAATTCTTTTTTATTGTTGTTATGTTATTGGTTATTTCATCAGTTGAGATTGTCCTTATAAGAGAAGCATTCTGCTGTGGGGAGACTTGTTTTAATTTCAGTTTAACTACTACTATTACTGGCTTTGATGTGGAATTGTTGCAGTTGTGCAGTTTCGTAAAGACATTTCCACCCTTCTTGCTCTATTCATGAAACCAAGCAGATGAGACTGATTGAATTGCATACAGCACGACGGCCAGGCCGACACATCAAACTGACTTTGTTCGATTTTTTTTTTTCTTTCATGTCTCACACCCGCATTTTAACAATTGATTTGGGGCTTTTCTATGAGAGAATCCTGCATTACATGTTTTATCTTGAACATTCCTCAGCAAATGCAAAGTCAATAGAGTGATCCTGGATTCTGTCAATTAATATAGCTGTATGAAGCTTCCCCTGTTAACTAGGCTACACCTCATTTTTAATGTATTTGTTGGTTTTAGAGTTTGCTGTTTGCTTTATTATTTGGATCTGTGTTAGTCTGTCTGGCATGTGTGCTGTTGGTGCTTTATTGATCTGTTTTGCTGCCAATCGATGATGGGTGGGGTGTTTTCCATGCTTATCAGACTGTAATCAGTCAACTGAAGGAAAACTATCACTTTTTGTTATGCGTGATGTTCCGAAGGTTACTCCACGCATTAAATCCATCATACATTCAATAGATACTGGACACATTTTTTTTTGTCTTTCTCCCTCTTTTTTCCCCTCTCCATGTCCCGGAGAGATGATGCATTTCCTTGTAGAAATAGCCACAGTACTGTTCCCCTGAACCATTAGGAGGCTCAAGTCATCGTTCATCCTGTGACTCTGAGCCATCATCCTGTTACGTCTCCTCTCTTTATCGTCTCCTTGTGCTCGTCCGTGGTGTAGTGAAGCAGCAGATGCTGCAGTGTTGTCCAGTTTGATCCTTTTTCATCATTTGTAGACAAAGAAACAGACTAGGAGCCGTTTCCAGACAGACAGCAGCCAAAATAAAATGGTATGCCATGTTTCTCTTGGATGGAAGCATGCAAGTCCTTGTGCTTGTCTGTGTGTATGCGTGTGCACCCGCGCATGTTGATGAGCTGGAGGTAGAGAATATAACTTTTTTACAGCCTCTCAATCCCAAAGAGCCAACAGAAAGGTACACACAGGCAAAGACATAAGAGACAGCCGTTCGGCAGTCATGCAGCCGGTGGTTGAAGAAGGCCAGAAAAATATTAAGTCTTTTACAAAGGTGCTTCAGTTTAAAATGGATGGCAGAAAAGAGGTGTGTTTTGTAGATCAAACAGCAAAAAAAAAAAATACTGATTTATGGGTTTAAATTGCATCTGTTAGGATCCTCCAAATCCAACGTCCTCTGTGTTCCCCTGTCATGATGATGGCCATGTCAGCTTTTTGATTTGTGCTCTTCTACTCACAACAAGTTATAAAAATGTCTTGGTTTAAATGATCTCGTAATACTAACAGGAACAAGGACACACTGTCATTGGTGTTGGTGTTAGGACCTGCAGATGCAGACTCGTCATTGTCGCCACGACTAGTCAGTTATGTTTTGTGGCAACTTCGCCATTGTACAAACATTGTACAAACATTGTACTCATGTCTGTCTTCTAAAATGTTATAGGAAGAGAGAGAAACAGTGCATGTGGGGTGCAGAAAGTGATTGATATTCTATTGGGGCATCTGCCATTCACAGCATTTATACTGAATTTAGTTTCTCAGCAGGGCTGAAAGGTTAGCGCCCTCGTAGACCCACCTCCACATTCCCAACACTGACCCGTGACATCACTTCCTGCTGACACAGCACGTCTGTCAGAGATGAGCCTCAGTGTCCTTCAACCTCAATCCTCACCCAGTCATGTAGCTGCTGTGAAAAAGGATGCACGCGCGCGCACACACACACACACACACACACACACACACACACACAGCCTTCATCCCCTTTTGACCTCATGTTTTGTTCTCTGTTTTCAGCAAGCCTTCAAGTTAGTCTGAATGTGTTATATCAGAGTGTGTCAGAGTGAAGGCCTGTGGCAGCACAGAGAAGAGACTGAGAATATAGGCTGCCAGTAGTACTGGACTCTCATTAACCTCCCTACCTCCTCTCTCTTCACCAAGTCTCCTTCATCAGCTCATTCAGGCCTGAAGTGACACATGAGCCTCTAGAGTGTCAGTAGCGATAAAGATGCCGCCACTTCAACGTTTTAATTGGAACTTCTGCTGTTGATGTGTGAACAGCTGTAGGACGGAGAAGGGCAGATCTATCATCCCTGCCCTCCACAGACCGCTGGAGGTCAAATAGCAGCAGTTACTGTGGCAGGAAAACCCCCAAAGCTCCTGTTTATTTATGATTTTATTGCTCCACCCCTCTCTCTGCACCTCACATCTGCATATTCACATCTGGTTGGGAAAATTACAGAGGAAGAGAGAGATAGCATCTGGAGGAGTATGGGGGGGCTAGGCTGGCTGAGTGAAATGACCAGCAAGGATGCATTTATAGACTTAATGCCGGGTTCACACACTCGCGCTAGTCGATACAGATGCACGCACGCACACACGCACTCATGCACGCACGCACTCATGCACGCACGCACTCATGCATGCACACGCGCGCACACACACGCACACACACACACACACACACACACACACACACACACACACACACACACACACACACAAAAAATAAACACCCCCCCCCCCCCCCCAAAAAAAAAAAAAAAAAAAAAAAAAAAAAAATTTTTCATTCCCCTTCTTCCTCTTTCTTCCTTATTTTTGCATTTTTATCTCTTTCTAAAAAAAAAAAAAAAATTATTTTTAAAAAAAATTTTTTTTTTTTTTTTGAGGGTGTGGGTGATATATTTTTTTTTTTTTATGTGCAAGAAAACAAAAATAACATATTTACTCTGATGCCGGATATTACAAGAGTGCAGGCTTGAAACAGCTGGTGGCCAAATCTAGTCTTTGACCTATCCTAACCCTGCACAGTCAGGATTGTGTCTTGTTTGAGTGAACACATCAGCTAAGCTATCCTTGCTCTTTTACAACTTATCCTTTCTATTTGTGTAGTGGTGTTTATTCATGTTCTATCACATTTTACAACGTGTAAATCCAAGTACACAAGTATGCATAATGTTGTCAGGCAGGCAAGCTTTAGATCCGACTGGCATCTTAAGCCAGTGGCTGTAATTCACCTGAAGCTGTGTACGCCTTTTCTTTGTCTGATGCCAATCCAGCCTTGTCACTCATGAGTAGAGACCTGATAGGTTCAAAGCTAACAAGGCCCATATAAGCAAAAGTCAAGCACAGGAAAGAGAACAAGGATTTTCCTCAAGCTGTCCTCCTGCGATGTGATCTGATTTTAATGAGCCTGCCGAATGTCAATGAAAGCGCTGCACATGAGTTTACCTGTTACACTACATAAACTATGTATTGTACTGACAGATTGGACCAGAGATCATTATGGAGTCTATATCACATACATGCATGCACACTCATGCATACACAGACAAACAGAGAGAGAGAGAGAGAGACACACACACACACACCACACACACACACACACACACACACACACACACACATACATACACACACACACTCACAGGTATCATTACTATACGCAGACCAAGATCAAGGTGGGGCCACATTTTCTAATTCAAATATCTGAAAGTGCTGCTTTGCATGCTATTAGATGGCAATCTAAATAACATTTACATGTCATTTATGTCTATTACCTTCTTTTTGAAGAGTGGTGTCAGCACTGTGTGCTCATATTTATTCCACTAGCCAGCATGGTTCCTTTCCTAAATTTGCAAATTAATGCAAATATGGGTTTCCTCCCCAGACAGTTTTTGAAAGGTAGTGGTTATGGGAAATGTCCATGAGATTTGGAGACACAATATTTGATCATTCATGGTTAATATGTCTTAGTTGATTTGGGTCTGTGGTCAAGGAAACATCACTGGGCTAAATGTTTGTTCCCTGGTCTGGTGTCATGATATCTGTGGTATCTTTCACTCTGCTTGAATGACCTGAACATAATATTGGTTTTGCTTTTTGTCAACGAAGATAATGTTGACAACACAGAGCCTCATAAGCCGGTGGCAGAATTGTTAAGCTTACTCTTTTCGTCTGTGACTTGTCATGTTGTCTAGCATGTTTTTCAGTACAACTTTATTTAGGGGCCCAGCCTTGGAAAGTATTGTCAATTAGCCGATGAACTATCGTCAACTAGTCGATTAGACAAAGTCATTATCAAATCACAGCGTGAATGTGTGATCTAATTATAGTGCCGCCATGTTTCTGTAGCATGTGCAGTATGTGGCTCAGTAATTAAATGAAAGCAATAAAAGACTTTCGTAAAAGGTAAACTAATGTTTATCTCTGCACTTTCACAACGAGTTTATTGTGTGAGCAGTTAAATTTTCTTCCATAATACCAAAAGTTAATCTTGTAGAGTTCGCGTGTGTGTGTGTGTGTGTGTGTGTGTGTGTGTGTGTGTGTGTGTGTGTGTGTGTGTGTGTGTGTGTGTGTGTGTGTGTGTGTGTGTGACCTCCATCAGTGTCTGGAGGGTATTGGTCATTGCTGTCACTCAATGTGAGAGAAGCCCTAATTAAAGAAGTTCCAGTTGTACATCGCCTTACAATGGAAGGGAGAGATTGCCTTTCAATTCACTGCCCAATACAGAAACTTCCTCCTCGTCTGGTTGAATAAAAGAGTCTGATACAAAAAGCCATGAACGCCTAAACCAGATAATGTTGACAACAGAGTCTTGTAAGCAAGTGACAGAATTGTTAAGCATACTCTTTCTGTCTGTGACTTCTCATGTTGTCTGCTCATTGCAGCAAAGATACAACTTTATTTAGGGGCCCAGCCTTGGAAAATGCCGTCAATTAGTGCAAGCAAGAATAATAATGAAACCGTTTAATTACATTAACATAATGCCTTTGAACGATCATTACCAAAAATGGTCGTAATAATAAAGCAATTACTATTTTGAGACAGCAATTAGCCCAGCACCTTTCTTCTAATTACCACAAGCAAGAGGAACATGGATGGATGCCCATGTGTTACAAGTCTGTGAAGGAGCTGGAAGCAGTGGAGAAGATGAAGATGAAGATGGGCAAGATAGGCTGTCAAAGACCAGGCGTTTCACTCTGAGGACGCTATTCCTCTCTGACACATCCACAATAACCCTCAAGAGGAGCAATAGCCTCCCTCTGTACACACACGAATTTCAATGTTGTTTTGCACACATCTCTCCATTAAGAGAGCTTTTTTTTGTAATGGAGGAGATGTTGAAATAGAGGGAGTGAGATGGAAGAAGCGAGGCAGGCATGGATGGAGGAAGGGAGGGAAGAATGAGAAAGAGAGATTGGTTTTCATGCCTGGTAGTCAGCGAGCCTGTAAATCTCCCAGGAGCGTAGTGGAAGACAGCAGAAGGTTGATAGTCATCCATCACTCCTGACAACCCCACTGCTATGGAAGGGCCTGACAGCACAGCCCTGCCTGAGAGAGAGAGAGAGAGGAAAAAACACAAGAAGAAAGATAAATAAAAAGAGATGCTTCCTGCAGAATGAGCAAATTAACTCTTCCATGTTTAAAGCAGAAGGCGAGGGGAAAAAATAAGGTGAGGAGACAAATGTGTGGAGGGAAAGGGAAGGAGGGAAGAGGAGAAGTGCAGCAGTTGGCTGTTAGAGATGCTCTGTTCATCCCTCACTGAGTGCCTGTGGCGGTGGCAGTGCTGCTGCTGAGGGAGTGGAAGTGGACTGGCTGGAACTAGCTCTGTCCTCGTCACAGCATAGTAGCTAGAACATGTGCTTGTAATCTAAACAAGTCTTCTTTCTTTCAACCATAGATGTTAGAAAGAGTGTACTATATTCTTCTTGTTGTGCTTTTCCTGTTTGTACACCGATTCACAATACTGTGAATTACCTTGAAAATTGCCCATTGTCGTGGTATGGTATAGTGGAGCCAGTTTCAGATCTGCGGCATGTTTATATGAACATTGAAAAGAATGTTATACAGTCCTGCCTCTTAGAAATGACTTCCATCTACTACTAATTAGAAACATAATGCAGCCTGGATTGCATTTTCAATTAACATACAGACAGGCATACATGTATTGGAGAAACATATTTACTAAATATTCACTGCCAATGCATTGCATTTGTTTTCCTTGCAAAATCTGCTCTTGCAGTACAGTATCGACTCATAGCAGGTAAAGCACAATTTAACTTTGTTAAGGTTATTTTTAAGCAATCACAGCACTTGGTTACAGTTAGGCAAACATTGTGATCTTGTTTTCCTTACCTTTACCAAAGTACTATTGTTGCCTAAGCCTAACCACACATGGAATAATGCCAACTCCTGCCTGTCTACAAAGTCCTGCACACTGTTCGCACTTCACTTGCACAACACTGTGTTTTGTCCAATTTGTCTAGTGTTGTAAAGCTGCTCACCTTTACCACAGCCGTGCTCTAGCGTGCAAGCAGAGTATACGAATGTGAAAAATTATTTGGGACTCTTTAGTCCTGACGTCCAAGTTGTCAAAATACACAAAGTCGCTAAACTCTGATGCTAGCAAATGAGTTATCTATCTTCCTTATTTCGTATTAGCAAAGTTAAGTGCACACAACATTCAGGTAGCAGCTTTTCATTCTCATTTTCAGTCAGTGCTGACTCTGACTGTCGCTTTCGCAAATAATAAACCGCTGGCAGGTCAAATCAGCTGTTGCTTATTAATGTTATAGCGTGAGTAGCAACAGACCAAAATCAATTCCATTCTCTGGAGTAATGTTTTTCCACTTTTATTTATATCATATTGGTAATTTAAACTTAATCATTTTGAAAGTGTACCTTCTTTGGATAAATTAGCTGACCCTGAAAAATAAACAGCCGTTATTTCTATGTGTCAGAACATTTAGGTAAATATAAGTATTGCATCAGACTCAGTATCGGCAGATTCCCAATACTTAAAACCAAAATAACTTAATCGGGACATCACTGCCATTCCTTTTTATTATAGATTTCTAAGTGACACAATAAAAGAGTGAATAAGTGTAGAATAACACATGCTGTGTTATTTTGGATAAATGGGATGTTCCATACTTATGTGTTCATGGCTGTGAAGGTAAATGTGGGCAGGGTGGTAATACAAGGAATGCATGTTTAAAGAACATAGGGAGTTATTGCCAAGGAGCTTTCCAAACACCCAGTCAATTAATATGCTAGACATACTAGAGCCCCTATACATCTGACAATATGTAGCGATCTGACCGTGACACATTCTAAACATATCGACTCAAAAAAAGGACACACTGCAGACAAAAACACACACAAGGACGCTTATTATCAAATCACAACATTAACGTGTGATCTTATTATAGTGCCGCCATTATTTCTGTAGCATGTGGCTTGGTAATTAAATGAAGGCGATACAAGATCTCTGTAGAGGTAAACTAATGTTTATCTCTGCACTTTTACAGCTAGTGTATTGTGTGAGCTGTTAAATATTCTTCCATAATACAAAAGGTTAATGTTTAACAATTCTGGTGTGTGTTTGTGTGCTTGTATGTGTCTGTGCATCTGTGGTTGTGTGTGACCTCCATCAGCGTCTGGAGGGTTTTGGCCATTGCTGTCACTCAATGTGAGAGAAGCCCTAATTAAAGAAGTTCCAGTTGTACATCGCCTTACAATGGAAGGGAGAGATTGCCTTTCAACTCAGTGCCCAATACAGAAACTTCCTCCTCGTCTGGTTGAATAAAAGAGTCTGATACAAAAAGCCATGAATGCCTAAACCAAACAAAAGCCCTTTAAAAGACTGTCACCGTGCTATCTGATATCTCTTGGAACAGCACTGCTTTGAATAAATCTTTTTCAGTGAAAAAGGGAGAAGGAAATTAAAAGCTGACATTTAAAAGGCTGCTGCTGGGACTTGTGGCCCCCAGGATCAATAGCTAGGTATCTCACAACTTCCCCCACATATTAGCTCACTTTTCCACGGGGCATCTCAGACTAAGTACAAACAAACCAAATCTACTGTAGGAATATTACTGTGTTGTTTTGTCAGTTCACCTTCAGGTGTGTGTGACTTGTAGCAGAGTGGGGTCAGTGTCTGTCTCTGTGTTTGTGTACCTGTAATGTGTTTAAAGGGTCCCATTCTCCTCGTCCTTGTGTCAGCACCTTAAGTTGACATTGGTCATTGGGGATCTAAACATGTCAGCAACAACATCACACTGAAGAGAAAAAAAAGGTGGGGAGGTAGAAGACAGCTGTAATAGTAAAGTGTGTGTGTCAATGGGGGGGTGTAAGTGACAATGTTGGCATTTAGTTGTACTGGTTGACATTGTCAGTATGTGACTTTGTGAATGGTCAGGTTATGTATAGCAGACTTAGCTCAAAGTCATGCATGTACTCCTGTCTCCCTGACAGACACAGAACACACACACACACACACACACACACACACACACACACACACACACACACACACACACACACACACACACACACACGTGTCCCACCCTACACACATTAGACTGCGACCTCCATCCTGTCCCATAGGGCCTCAGGTTGTCCCTTCTCCTGTCATACTGTTCAGGTGTCCCCACCTATTGCACGCCTGTGACCTTCCCCCACTGTCACCAGGCTTTACAGGAGCTTATAGCCACAGCTGAGCTGCCCTGCTTGAGCAGGCCTTCACCATAATGCCCCCCTGGGGAGTCCCCCCAAAAAGGCTTCCTGCTTTTTCAGTGAGTGCTAAAATAAACAACCGGTAGCATTTCATGTAAATTTGATTTCAACCCATATTATCTGTCCAGCTGAAAATAGAATAATAGTACAGAATATTTCTTTTATTTTCTCATGTTGGCACAAGGTGGTGATTAGTGTATGCATTTTAATCTGGGATCATTTTACATTAAAAACAGCAACTTTATGCACTAACTACTGTTTTTAAAAGGGCCCCCAAACCTTTGTAAATGTCTTGATTTTTTATACAGTGGGGGAAAAGTTGGCAACAAGATGACAATTTTGCCTGATTATCAAAACCACTTTATTTGGAGGTAACACTAAAAGTAAGCATACCCACAATGTAAACCGTGAGTGGCACAACAACGGCAAGTATGATGAGTCAATGTTGAAGCTGATGCTTACAGTAGACAGTTTGGTTGTAACTTACTGCTTGCCTCCGTTTTGTCTTCCAAATAATTAGTGTTTGTTTACAACCTGTCTGCCATGTTTGTTGCCTCGTTAGGTCTATTTAAAGTGATGTCACCATGGTCGGAGATTTCAGCAGTTAGGTGAGAACAATTAGTTCTATTTTTTATTTTCTAACATTTATTTAACCAGGTAAGCCCCATAATATTATCATAACCAATGACACGAGCTATTAAAACAAAACCCAGGTTGTGATAAACAGTAGTTCTCCAAATACTGTCTAGCTAAGGCTATTCCACTAGCTTAGATACCACAAAGGCATTAACTAAATGACAGCTGCCTATGAGGATCGGAATCTGCCAGTGACATTGCAGTTCCAAATGGCACCTGCCAGGAAGTGATATCTGTCAGTGGAACACAATGTCATGTTGTTCATGTAACTTGCAGAATGTTATGCCAGTACAGTTGAACAGCTGTGACATATACCAACTCTGGCACAATTTACCACTGAAACATTTAAACATGTTGCTGCAATCAGGAAGGCTTAAACCACATTCTTGATATACTTTTAGTATGCTGTGTATTGCTTTTATTCCTTCTCCTCTCCAAAAAATGTTTTTCTTACTCTTTAAAGGTGCCCTGCCACACGTACTTCATTACTTTGTGGTAATGTCTGAAGTTCTACCATGGACTCTGTAACATTTTTTGTGGAAAAAATGCCTTGGTTACCTTGTTTCAAGCCATTCTAGCGTGGTACAGAAAGCCTAAAGGAAGACTCAGCCCGATTTCTGCCAGTTCTCATTAATATTCAACAAGCTAAGCTGTTTGAATCTGATTGGCTAACAGCTAGCCAATGAGAGCCTGGCTGTCAGAATCCTTTACCCAGCCCAACTGGGCGAACTCATGAATAGTAATGAGCTCAGGCAATATGATGTCAGGCTGACCAGCTTTTGTAATTGGCCTGATTTCTCTGCTTATTTCTGTTCAGTGGCTAGAGCTGACAGAGGAGGTAGCAGTTCATTTTCACATTCACCACATAACACAAACACATATGGACCTAACATATTTCAAAAAATGCAAGTAAAAGCGGTTTTGTGTGGGAGGGCACCTTTAAAATCATCATATAATCATATTCTTACCGAATTGATTGTTAAAAAAAAAATTGTAGAATACTTGATTATGGATGTATGTGCAGCCCTAGTCCAGGTCTTTATTATAAGCCGTACAGATCACTACATTAGTTCAACATCTGTTTGCAAACATGTCTCATTACTTAGACATTGCCCAGCTGAGGAGCAACACTACATAATTAGTCATCACTTCACCACTATGGGATTTGTACATCATTTCACATTAACCCATGGGCTGTACATTACAAATCCTCTCACAGTTCAATATACTGTATAATGCCCATTGCATACAATATGAGAATCAGTATTGTTTGACAGTATCATTTGATTATGACCCTTTTTTTTTTAAGTGCAACAATTGTTCTGATGATCTGAACCTTGATGCAAAATACATTACCTTGTGTGATACACTTGTTGCCATTTTATATGCTATGAGATTTAAGCAGAAAATTAGGAGACTAGCATTTTATTTTTTGTTTTACACATTAAAACTCTGTCGTGAAAACTGAGTCAAAGCCATCATAAATCACTGTAATGTGTGTCACATTGATGCTTTGTTTAACCATTCTGCCTTTATTAATTGTGTCTGTTTCATTCCCCATTACAGTAATTATGGGTACTGTACAGTATTTGTGTGTGTATGTGTGTGCGTGCACATGTGTTGGACTGTGCACTGTGGAGTGTGTGTGTGTATTGTGCTCCTGGCGGTGTCAGGTAGTCCCCAGTACTGTGGGTAGTTGGCACGCTGTGCGTCAGTGATCAGACTGATCAAAGACAACAAGAGAGGAACAGGCAGAGCTGCCAGCAGCTATCAGCCTGCCTGTCTCTGATGCCTGTCTCAGGGCTCACAGATCTGCTCTGCTCGCTTGTGTTATGCTACAAGGAAATCACACTGTGGCCAAGGTGATTCAGTGAACCACAATTTGGTGATGAGAACAGGAAACCTCACCTGACACGTGATGGGACGATTTGTCTCAACTACATTGTTGTTTAGACCACTGGGCAGTGCAGTGTTGTGGGAATAATAATGTTTCCATGATGAACTCATTTTAAAGTTAAAAAAAAATAATCACATTTTTGCTCTTACCTGAGTCTGGGGTTTCAGTTTCTGTTGCTTGCACAGAGAGCCATTAGCACAATGGAGTCTTGCCAAACTATGATAGGACAATCTCTCTAAGCTGTAGGCCACCTACAGTAACAACATACACATTCTGTTTCCATTACCATCTGCACTTACATCTTGATATCAATTGTGTGTAATAATGTAATTCTATAACAGGTAATTTCAGTTTTGGCTTCTATACAGTACCAGTACTTTAACAACACATGTTGTCATAACAGCATTTCAGCCAGCATGAGTTGTTAACAATTCAGAAGGCACATACCTGTTAATCATGTTAACAGTAAAACAGGCCTATAGTTTCCATTTTGAAGAAACACTTATTCCTGAATGTGTAATAAATTCAAACTCTTAAGTTCCACTTGAATATATGTCAATAACTATAGTTAACAAACCTACAAGTGTTTAATTAGTGTAGTTTCAGAACTTAATGTTCCCAGTAACAGCTTTCACATTCTGGAGACATCATTATTATGTTTCAGATTATTCATACTAAAGTCTGCTCAACCATCACTATCAAAAGGACAAAGTGCTCATTCTCTCTGCAGAGGTCTTTGACTACACATTTAGAATGGTTTCTTTAATAATTTATCCAGGCTTCTTCCAGGAAGCGATGCTATCTGGCCACAGGCTGGATCGATGGAGATCAAAAGACAGTGTTTGGTCCTAAACACAATCCTATCCTTAAGGCGGCACCGGCAAGGCTATTTTTGTGCCAAACACTGTGGCTGGCTGGCTAATCTGTTTAAAGGTTAGCAAAGAGGTTGGGGTAAGAAATTAGACTGTCACCTAAAACATGCACAGCTCACACTCACAGCACACATCTATGTGACTCTGTGTTTGTATATGTTACTTTCGAAAAGGACTACTTTTAAGTCGTATTAGTAATTTTTGGAATTTTTTGGGAACGTTTTCCTTGAGTCATTGGTTTTGATGAACTACCTCATTAAGTCCCTGCAGATACGTTAAAGTTATTTGCTGCTGCGAGAGAGTGGAAATCTTACTTATTGCACCATTAAGGTTCATTTGAGTTTTGCACGTTGTAACTCGTTGTAACAGCCAAAGAAGTTTGAACTGTTATCAAATCATTTTCAGAAATGTAATAGTTTGGATGCAATATTAAAGGACGCCTATTGTCATCCGTGTAGTGTGTGTTGTGACACCGCAGAGACACCTGTTCCAGTCTGTAATTCAGCAGTGATGGGGATGGCGGAGGGCTTTGACACGCTCCGTCGACATGACAGCTCAGACAGCATGGATGTTAATCTCTTCTAACTGCTCCCAGCCTAATTAAATCTTCCAGGGCAGCACACATGTGCAGACACATGCACACAAACACACATGCACACACAAGTGTTCTAAATTGGTCCTGGTTGTGCGTAAGTTCTAACGATCTAGAGAATTCGCCCCACAGCAGTTTGTTTGATTCTATTGTGTGTGTTTGCACACGTGCATGCATGTGTGTGAGAGAGAGAGAGAGAGAGAGAGAGAATAATAATCAAATTTGTTGGTCAAGTATGCTCGCAGCCACAAATAGTTTAACTTATGTTTTCCATAGTTCATTCATTATAATTTGACAAATTATTCTAGAACAGACTATGTTGTAACCACATTTAAAGTTGTATTTTGGAGTGCATTTAATCTGGACTTGATAAAAAAAAAAAAGAGTGAATCAAAATCAAAGAGGCAAAACTTAACATACATGAAAGGGTTTGGGTGATGTTGAAGCTCCTGTCAACCAAAGCCACAAAAATGGATCTTTGTGGCTTTGCATTTGTGATAAGAGGTGGTCTTAGCAGATGGAAACGCAAGTACAATTTCATGCAAAAACGAATATCAAAATTGCACTGGTCCTCTTGAACCTGTGTAACTTCAGCCGCGTAAGCACTATACAACCATATGAACACTCGCATACACATTTCTGAATGTTTAATTTGTCAGTACTTCAGTGACTTTTGGGGACATATTATGAAAATCTATGTTTCACAGCCCAAATCTATGCGTACTGGCCATCATTCTTTGCACTTGCGCCTCTTCTTATTTTCAGGGCTTCAAGTGAACCCAACTGCAGAATTGTTGTTTGAGTGGCAGATGAAGCAGAGGATGTTTTACCGATAAACAATTCTAATAACTTCTGTATAGAAATCTGAGAAGAAGCTCCTGCTGGAAAAAGAGACACTGAATGAACCTACTACACTAGATAACAGATGCTACTCTAAAGGAATAATACAACAGTCTTGTATCTTGAAAGTCGTTCCCAGGCAGGTCTGGTGCTTTTTAGTAAATTGTCCAGGGTTTTCCTACCTTGCTTTTAAGCTTCTCAAAGTTCCTCTTGTCTTTTAGGTTAAAGACTGGCTTTGTGATCTGATGTTGAGTCACAGGGCGAACAGATTTTCTTTTAATCTGTTTGGCTTCAATAAAATTAGAAAAGCACAGAGGGAGACTGAGACTTCTACATGCCGCGTGCCTGCCCCCGACCTACCAGCCCACCTGTCTGTGTCCTCCACATCTGTCCGCTGAGCCAGTAGAGCCCAGTTTATTTTCTTTACTTCTCTGTGACTTCCTGTCACTGTTGTGTAATTATCTTCTGTCTCTTTGTATCTGTCCCTGCTGTATGTCTCTACAAGCTGCAGCACCTTTTTCCTCTGCTTTATTGTCTCCTGCCCTTGTATTGTGTATCATTCTGCCTGCAATTCAGCCTTCTTTTTCTTTGCCGGCCCGGTGTCTTTGTCATCTGTCCAGCCTCAGCTCCCTCTGAGTTAAACAGGCCGAACAAATAGATTACAAACAGTGGGTAGAGTGAAGCTAAGGAGGAAGACAATCTGAATTTGTTGTGGATAAAGAATGAAGGAGGAGGCTGTGCAGTCAAAGAAAACCAGTGGAGTCAGAGTAAGGCTGCATTTGCCTGAGGGGAAAAGGCTGAAAAGTAGCTCTCGCAACAGATGTGCGGGGCAGTAAAGTGTAATTGAAATGCCAGCAGCAATGGTCTTATCTCCCTGCTACAGGAGCCTGCTGCCAGTCTCAACATCAGTTAGATGTCATTTTACCTAAGTCTGAATCAGCTTGCCACAATCCGCAATCCCCATTCCTCTGATGCTAGGCAGGAGAAAAAGGGAGAAATGGATGAGGGGGAGGGGAAGGAGAAAGAAAAGGAGGGAGAGGCGGGTGGGGAGTCTGTAATAGGATTTCAGTAGCACCCAGTTAACTTCCACCACCTGGACTTAGTTGGTAATTTGATATGCCCCATCAATAGGATTCATTTACCTCACCGCAGTATTACCATTGCCATTCATTTGACTTTTTAAAAAGTGTATTTATCCATTTCTCTCTCCACATTTCCCCACTCCTCCTGATCCTTATCATGCATGCTGGAGGTGGGAGTGAGGAAGGGCTGTTCCACAATATTTGAGCTCAAGAAGAAAGTCCTTGGTCCAGAGGAGGTGGAAAGCCAGACACCATGGCTGTCCTCTGCGCTGCAGGCAAAGCTTAATGTTTTGGGCCAGGCAGGATCCCTCTGGGGAGAACTGTAATGTCCTCCCAGATTAGAGGCTGGCACTCCTCGGAGCTGCTGCATTTTATCTGGAACTTTGTAACTGCAACATGGGATCATCTGCAGGACATTAAAGCCACCTTATCTCCTCACTGTAATGTTAATGTGTGGTGATTTTGTGTTTTGTCAGTGTAATCCATTGTGGTAGTGGCAACTTTTACCTCTCTCTGAGCTTCTTCTGCAGTTTGTTGGTTTATAATTTAAAGCCACTCATATGTCACACTGGAAGAAAATTATCATAAAGAATGAGTCAATTTACTGCTTTCTACTCATGTGTACGCTGCATAAGCCTTTCTTTGTTTTGCTACTGTCAGTTTCAGTCTCAGGTTATGCTTTTTTATTGCTTCAAAAGTTTTTTTTTCACATTTTACTGGATTCTAACAAATATGACGAAATATTAAAGGTGCCCTGTTTTCAAAGTAACATTGAATGTTACTCACCTTTAGGCATTCTGTGTAACCTTGAGGCCTGACAAACTTATTTCATGCCTTTTCTTCCTCATTAAGTAATAGCAAAGCAGAATTGTTGGAAATTTTAAAACGTTTACATACATTTGCTAGCTCACAGCCTTCTTTCTCCACTGGCTTTGTTGACGCAATTCTGCATTTCTTTACACATTACAAACAAAAATGCTGATATAAACGTTGCTCCAAAGTAATACTAGTGTAAAAAAACTCATTTTTGGTGGTTTTAATGGTGTGGCTTCTATGTTTTTCACTGTCTTTCAGAGAGTCATTTTCAATGTGGTCAACTTCTCCAAGACCAAGAGCCTGTACAGAGATGGCATGTCTCCCGTAGTCAAGTCTACCAGCAGGCCAAAATGGTAAGTGTGCAATAACAACATTAGCACCAATTCCAGGGGAATGCTTTGCACTTTAATGCAATTTCATTTTTAAAATAAAACTGACTATTTAAAGTCTTTCTACAACTTTTCTTCTCTGCCCAAAAGTACACACACACACACCCTAAAGACTGATGCTTTAGATTTCCAGAGTGGATGCGTCTGAGCGCATTAGCATGTGATCCATTGGTTGCCAGTATGACGGCTGTCTGATGTAATAACGCTTGACTGATGGATGCAGAGTGTGTGTGTGTGTGTGTGTGTGTGTGTGTGTGTGTGTGTGTGTGTGTGTGTGTGTGTGTGTGTGTGTGTGTGTGTGTGTGTGTGTGTGTGTGTGTGTGTGTGTGTGTGTGTGAATAAATAGGTGTGGCAGGAGGGAACAGGGCTGGTGCAGTGAGGTTGGGCACAGCGTCTGCCAAGCAGGCTGGTAAATCCAGTGGGGCGAGGAAGGGGAACAGGGTAGCATGATGAAGTGTTGCCGTCCAAGAGGAGCCCTGACATCTGTCATCAGTTGATGGAGGGCATCCACAGAAAAGCCAGGCATCTGCCACCCTGAGCCGTCTGCTAGCCTAGCGCCCGCACCGACCATACCGTAGCATGCCGGTCACAGGCTAATGGGAATAGACAATGGGCACGACACCGTAGACAGGAAAGATGAACTGCTGTCGCCGATACGGCACAGTACAACATGATGCAGCTCAGCTCGTCTGCCTCGCTCTCTCCGTTTTGACTCCTTATGGTGTAGTTGCAACAACTCAGAATTTCTCTTGTGCTTGTGGAGAAATGGCATTTTCATGGTGCTAGCCTGCCAACCATTTATTTACAGTGAAACTGTCAAGTGCTCGCTTTAAAATTGGTGTAATTACACTCAGTTAAGTTTCTGTGTAGAAAGTCTCGCATTGCCAGACCTATCTCCACAGCGCTGTGGAGTAAGCTCTGACTACACCACAGAAACATTCTAGGATAGGAAATAATGCTAACACATTTAACTGAATAATGCTCTGGGTTGTTTGCATATCTTTAAACCAATCACAATCGTCTTGGGCGGCGCTAAGCTCTGGACACAGAAATGGTGGCTTTGCAAAATAGTCCTGGAAAGGAACTTGTTTTGGAACATTAAATAAAGTTAACTATTCACACAATACAGTAACATGAGCTATTTAAATGAACTGGATACATGGTTAAACCTTATTTGCTCTTACCAGTTTATCGCCATGTGTACTTCAACCACAGCAATCCAGCCAATTGGTCCCAAAACGTCCCAGTTAGATAATAAATGCCGTACATATATTCTTTGTAAGTCTTTACAAGCATTTAGCGAAAGAACCAAGCAAGCCTGCCTTATTGCACGATCCAAATTTTTCTCAAAAAGTTGCTATTTTCAGTTTGTGGCTTGCTAGCTCGAAGTTTGTTGTTGTCTCCCGTGTCAAAGGGATTTTAACATCAGCAACACACAGAGAGTGGGAGGTGAGGGACAAAGCCTGGCGTCACGCGCCGGATGTCTGGCTTTATCCTGGAAATGTACTTCCGTTGATCCAGATTAGTGTGTAGTATGTTGTTTATAAAACATAGTTATATTCCTGTTTCTTGTGCCAGGTAATTATTGTCCCACTTTCTGAATTGACTCGACTCCTCATTTGACATAATCTTGAATGTCTGAGGTGTTAATCTGAGCAGCAGCCTTGTTGGGTCATTTAGGTCCCAAAGCTTTTCTTAATTTGCTAATGATGCAACCCTGGCCATGTTTATGTTTCAATAAGCTCTCATAAATAGGTATTTAAGTGACAGGCACAGCAGGAGGTAATGTTGCTGAGGCCCGACTCCAATTACCTCCCCAGGCTAATACTGTTTTAACCGCTACTCTCAGCACTCTGCCATCTAAAAGGCATCATGTGTCATGCACTTTTAGAGCCATTTTCAAATGTCTGGGTCTTCGAAGACCACAGCTGACATTGTTTGTGTCCCCACAAAGTGGTCAAGATGCTTTTAACACAACCTCCTCTATTTGACTTTCCATGAGCACAACACAGCACAGACAGCTCTTAAAGTAGCAATCTTCTTTTTGACAGTTACAGATATGGAATAAATAAAAAGGCAGAGCGTGGAGAGCTTCGCCTGTCTGATCCAAACTCACACAGGACAGGATAAAGAAGCTACTGAGAGAGGGAGAGATAGAAAACGGGTGAGTTGCAGAGAAACAGACAGAGTGGAGGAAGAAAAAACACAAAGTACAAGAAAGAGAGATTACTGAGACAGGTAGACAGGGAGGAGAGAATGAGAGGGGGTGAGCGGGAAAAGATTGCTCCCCCACCACCCACCACCCCACATCTGTATTTATCAAAAGAATTGTCAGTATTAGCCCAGGAGTTGAAGCCTTTATCTCCCCATGCAGGTGCCTTATGTCCTGGGGCCCCAGCATGGTTTGGTGCTGGAGGCTGCAGGGCTTGGCTGGCCTCGGCTTAGCTGGGTGTCTCAGTGAGAGACAACTGGCAGATTACAGTCCTGCAGGACGTTCACTGCTACAGGTGGAAGGATCTATCCTCTATTCCTTCCTCCATGCCTTTTGCTTTCCATCCCTCACTCCATTACTTTCAGCCAGGAGACATCTGAACTGACAGAATCCCGGCTTTATCGTATCATGTGGTATTTAAACACAGCTACAGGTTACATGTTTGATAAATAATGAATGATGGATAAACTAATTATAAAGGACTACATGGCTTTTGAAATGTGTGACAGATTAACAATGGACTTTATTCTGTAAGCACACAGACTCCTAAAAAGTTTATCAAACACCAGCAGTATGAATGTTATCCTGTGCCATGCACTGGACAGTATGTGGAACTACATATTGTATTGTTTTTGTATTTTAAATGTCATAAAAAGAAAGCTTAATAACAATACATACGTTCAAATTAACAGCCTCATGTAGCTATATCTGTGTAGTTGAGAAGCTGCTGAATAAAAGCAAACCTGTTTCATCTTGCAAACCGTGAATTACAAAAAAATATTAAATGTTTGAAATTAAATTGGCTCTCAAGATTGTTTTTTGCCTTATAAAGTTCAAAGTGAAAAAATTCCAAGAAATTGAGAAAAGGACTGAGACCGTTTATGAGACAGAGAAAAAACAGTAAAGCATATTTTCTTGAACTAGTCTGTCGAAGACAACAGCCCCCTTGGTAACACAAGGTGCCAACCACTCTCCCCGCGGCCTGCTGGTTGTTAGACTGCTAGAGCAAAGAATTGCCCAGTATCCTTATTTTCCGAGATAAGCTAATTAGAAAGTCAGAGAGCGTGGTGTAATGCAGCTGTTGGAGGCCGGAATGCCAGGGGTGGAGTGGGGAGGAGGGGGGGATGGTAATAGCCAGGATGGCTGCATGAGACTGACTGCATCAACCAACAGATGCTTCCTAGGAGTCGGAGGAGAAGGCACAGAATGACACTAGAAGATGTTTTTCAGTACCATTAGGGTGACAAATAACAAATATTTTCATTATCAATTAACGTGAATGTAATTATCTAAATTAGTCTGTTGTTCAGTCTATGAATAACAGTGAACAAAATATCCAAGTTCCCAGAGCCCGACATGACATCTTTAAATGTCTTGCTTTGTCCGAAACCCCAAGATGTTCAGATGACATTAAATAGAGAAAAGCAGCAAAATGCTCACAATCATGAACCTGAAACCAGAGGTAATTTGGTGATTTTGATTTGATAAATTACAGAAATAATTATTAAAATATTTGCCCATTAAGTTTCTGTTTATCAACTAATCGATTTATCAATTGTTTCATAACAACAAACCTTCCTATCTGTGCAACACGAAGACCATAATGCAATTAAGTGACTTTCCAGCAACTTCCTCATTGACATTTTTGCTTATATTGTGTAAGCTTGTATCTAAATAAAAGACGACTCACCTCCCAAGCTAAAACACATGTCTCTACATCATTTCTAGCCAATTAGATCTCTGATGTATGATATATTGGAAATGTTCTGATGTGTGGTGTCTCTTCTAATTATTTTTTTTTTAAAAAATTTATTATTTTTTTTTTTTTTTTTGTTTAAAAAATCCCTTTTCAGATGAACAGTCAGAGTTGGAGGAAATGGGTTGCCAAACATTGCTTCTAAAGTTAGAACCAGCCAACCTTTATCAAGGGTAAATGCTTATTCCTCCTTTTTTCATGGGAGGCAACAAAAAAACAGAGTGCTTTCCAAGCAGTTGTGCTCAGCTACAAGTCAGTCAGACAGTCAGTCAGACGGACAGTCAGTCAGTCAATCAGTCAGTCAGGGCAATTTTGCTTTTCTACCAAAATCCTTCCTGTAAGCGTGTGATGCAACGTCATAGTGAAATTCTATTTGGAGATGTCTGCCTCTCCATCTTGGTGCGTGTTAGCAGTAATTGTTCTGTCATTCAGCACAGCTCTGGCCTGCCTGCATCCCCTGCCACTTGTTAAGCCCTGGCAGAGGGCGAGGGGTGAGGAGAGGTGAGGCAGGGTGAGGGGAAGATAAAGGATACCTCCACTACTCTGATGTCTTTCCTTGCTCACCTTTGTCTGTCTTTACAGTGTTTCCTCCTGAAAACTCTCTTCCTGCCTGTTTGTCCTCCCATCTTTACTTATTCTCTACATTGTGCCCTGTTACCCTGATATTTCTTCTTTCTGTCCATGCATTAAGTGTTATTCCGTAATTTTTGGATTTCCCATATCTTATCACACCTTCAGCTTCAGTTAAATGTGTTGCTGAACATAACGCACAGACATTAATTATTTCTTTTTAAATTACTCATATATTTCGATTCTGATACAAACCTTTGTGTTGTGGTATTTATATTGTAAAGAGGTTCTGATTCTGATTACATTTAAACACAATTACAGAAAGCGACCAAACAATGCTGCAGCACAAGGGATGTATACAGTAGTTCCTGTAGTATGACGGAAATTGCACTTGTCAGTACCACACACACCTCCCATTCCCTAACCTCCGTCCTGCAGAGCCGTGCCGCCTGGGTCCAAACGCAGTAAGTGTGTGACAGTAGTAAGAGAGATGGTCTCTCTCTTGAGGACAGAGTGTCAGGCAGCAAATTGAAGACAGACAGACTGTAAAGGTTGTGCGAGAACTACAGCGGACCTCTCTGACTCCTCCCTACATTCAATGAGTCTGCACTGTCCTCTTCCCTCCCTCCCTCCTCCTGCTGCTGAGCCACTTGCCCAATTAACCGTGTGGCGTGCCTTTTAATAATAGACCTTTTAATTGTCGACAAATGAAGAGTGATGTAAAATAGCTAATAGCTGGTGCTAATTAATAGGGGAATTGAACGCTTGTTAATTAAGGGCAAACAGGACAAGGACCGGCTCGGGTAATTTGAGCAATAAAACCGAGACTAACGATTCATTTCCAAACGGACTCGCTTCATAAAAACATCAAGCGACCCCCGGTTTGCTGTTTGAGAACACTTGCAGCCCCCATCCTGGCTTTTACTAGTACCACCATATCCCCTGACCTGAATCACACACACAGACACACATGCATACTGCCACACACGAAGAAGTATACACTAGGGCTGCAGCTATCGATTATTTTAGTAATCGAATATTCTACCGATTATTCCATCGATTAATCGAGTAATCGGATAAGAAATACTTAGTAAACAGCAATAGTAAATATTTATTATTGCTGTTTACTAAAAAAAAGGAAACCTGTCGCTTGTATATATACAAAAGACTGGTTTCCTTTTTAGAAAAAGCAAAAAAATTTTATTGCCAAATTCCAAGACCCTTAAAAAGAAATACATTACAATAGTACATTTTTGGTGGCCCAAATGTTAATATTTTTCACCCAATTCCCCTTCTTGCCTCTGGCTCTTTGCACTGGATATGCAAAAGAGCTGTTCACTGACCAGAGGGTTTACAGCAGGGCTACTCAACTACACTGTTCTGGGGGACACATTTTCAGAAGCCTAATACACAGTGAGGAGCATAGCTATATCTATGGTGAGGAGAAAGAATAAAGAATGCATGATGACGTCATTCACGTGCATATTAAGTAGCTGGGACTAGAACATTACGAAGGGGTAGCAAGAGATCTGGTAGGGTGCAGGGGAACGGTACGGAAACCCCATACAAAACGAACCTACACTGCTATCCTAAACTCCCTAAACTCTACAACATTCTACACATTTCTTTTACTCAACCCACTCCACCAAGCTTCAAATTCTAATATAAAAGAACTACATACTAACAACAAAAAAACAAAAACAATTTTAACCATTAAAATATAAACCAACAAGGTCTCCATATTTTTCTCTCTCCTACTCCCTCCTATCTCTTCTCTCACCTTCTACTCTTCTTTTCCCTCCTCCCTACCTTTTTCTCACCACTACCCGCTACTCTAAAAAAAAAAAGTAATAACAAACAAAAAACACAACCAAGTAGCCTACTCCTTAACTAATCATATACAAATGATGGTCTCAGCAAGCTCTGTGAGTGTGTTGTAACGTAACGCCACCGAAACGGCGACCTCTGTAAACGTTATGAATTCAAACATGCCAGTTTGTAATATTCTGTATATGCTCTTCTTCTTTACTGAAACAAACTAATCCAACAGCAGAATGCGCTTACAACCCACGAGGGGGATTTGACTTTTGGCTAACAGACGCGTGTTGTTGATACTGACTCGCCTTTAGCAGACATTATAATTATTACAAATTTAACTTTAGATAAACTGTGTTTTAACTTCACCTGGGAAACAGACTTCACTTTAGAGGCTCGGAGGGGCAGCTCAGTCGCTCCATCTTTGCCGGAGAGGGCCCCCAACCGCAGCAGACTCGCTGTGTGCGACCTGAAAGTGCGAACGGCGTCTGCACTTTGATGCAGGACGTAGCTAAGATTTGGGGAGGGGGCTAAGATTACATCTACAATTATTATTTATTATGAATTAATATAAATTAATTGTTTGTTTCAATGTTTTAAGAAGCCTGTGCACATAGTGGCAGTTTGTTTTACAAGCAAGTTTTTGAATGCCAAAGTTAGGGGCGCTGGGGCAAGGCTACAGGGCAGCCCCCCCTGTAGATCCGCCCTGTTAGGTGCCATGTGGGGGGAGGAGCCGGTTTGTCTCGGCAGCAGCTACATTTCCAAAGATTAGAAGCAAACTAATAAAAGTTACACTACAAACCGACAGCTTTCGTTGTAGCTTGGTAAAACATCGCTATTAGCAGAGTAGCATGTTGTAGACTAGTTGTGTAAAACATCGCTATTAGCAAAATAGCATGCTGCAGGCTAGTTGTGTAAACAGCGCGGTGGGACGAGCAGCAGACGTTAGCTACCTTGTGTCGGGTTGGCTCTCGTGGAATGGATGAGTACACTGGAGGTTTGTTACAGAGGTGATGTAGCAGCATGTTTGCAGCTTAAACTGATCCCAAACTTTCTGTTGTTTTCTCGCCGCCTGTCTCTCTCCCTTTTAGACCCTCGCTATTTTCGTCTTCGTTCATTTGTAATATGGGCCGTCAGTCTTGTGTCCGCAGAAGCGCAAACCTCTTGTGCGCTAGTAATAATCCTCCGTGCGGAAACACAGTGAGCCGTACAACCTTAATTACATTGATTTAACGAAGCTTCGAGGCAAAGAATTTTGCTTCGAGGATTTTTTGTAATCGAATTATTCGAGTTATTCGAAGAATCGTTGCAGCCCTAGTATACACCAATGAAATGTAAGTACGAATATCCTGGCATCCTCCCCACAGATACTGTATGATGCAGCAAGACAAATCACAACTACTATATAGTGTCTTCAGAATGTAATAACACAAATTATTTGCTACAACAAGAGTCTCAGTGGTATGATACAACGCTTGACTTGCTTTTTTAGTATTAAAACACGATGTATTGAAATGCATAAATTCCCTATGTAGTTGTTGACTTATATTGCAAGCAATTCACATTAATATTTAGTACTAGAGTGTCTCACCTATTTCCCTCTTTGCTCATCTCCCTGTGGTCGTACTTGTTTGACTTGAGGCTAAAGAAAAGAAATGGATTGTCAGCCGTGCCTTTACACATTCACCGTCTTCCTCGAGAGACCAGAGTACCTTTACTGTCTTTTGACATCCATGTTTCTCAATCTCACAGCTTCACTGTTATGTTTTACTGTAACATAATTTTCATTACACCTATACTGTGCCTGCGGCCTGTATCTCTGCGCAGTTGCGTTTGTGTTTTAATTTAAAACCGAGACAATGTTTCTGTGCTGTTTCCTTGCTCTCAACCCCATTTTGGAGTAGAAACCATAGCAATCTCTCGACAGTCTATGGGTTTCATATAAGATTCGTAGATTGAAATTTTTTTATATACGATGTTCCCTCTCCGTCAACATTGTCTGTGCAATAAGGGAGACAGACAAAATCTTTTAATAAAAACCAAGCACAGGAGAAAGTGAAAGACGCACAAACACCTAATCATCTGTCACCAGTTCGACCGTCGTGAGGAAATGGAATGATGTATGAATCTGGGTGAATATTTGGAAGAGGAAAAATAGAATACCTGATGTACTGTAGCTATGAAAGGTATTTGGTAACTCTAGCCAAAATGTGGTGAGGTGTTCATGTTCCAGGGGAATTACTTCCCTTTCGACCTTACTCCAGTTTTCTTTAAAAACTTGAAAGAGTAAAGTGATTACAATGCTCTATTCTATTAATTGAAATGGCACCTCCCTCCATGTCCACTTTTCTATTCCGTCTGAGGGTCTTTATTCTTCTGGGTAGGCCAAACTGGAGAGGAAGAGAGAATAAGAAACACCAATCACAACAATCAACGGAACGTGCAGCTTCCTTGTTCACAGAAACTCATTTGCATGCTGCCAAAGGAAGAGAGAGAGGATTATGTGGGAGAAATAATGGGACAAAATGTAACCAATAGATTAATAATCTTCTAGATGAGGATATGGATGTGCGTGTGTGTGCGTGCGCTGTAAGTGTGCACAATAGCATGTGTTTGTGCAGAGTTCCTTGCAGAGAAAGGGAAGGATAAAAAGGGGAAAGAGCGAGGTGTATTGCGACAGAGAGGCAACTTGCTCATGGCTCTCCATTCAACCCACAAATGACTTACCTGGACAGTTTTATGTTTGCCTGGAGGAGAATTAAAAAGGCACTTCATTTCCCCTTTTACAGGCTGGGTACGCATGTCAGTGCAGCCCTCCCTGAAAGCGCTCTAATCTAAATGCTTTTGTCAGGGGAGATTTGGTAGATTGCAGCAGGCAGAGGGACAAATTGGTTGTGTCATCTTATAATGAACTAGGTGAGGCGTTGCAGTTTTTCTGCAGCCAGCAGTCCCCTGATTACTGTACTGTAAGTCAGCGGCTGCTTTTACTATTGTAGGCGGAAGACCTCACCTTCACCCCTCTTTGTTCAGGAAGCCTGATCTCGTGAACATTGCAAAATGTTTTGTCGTCGTAAGCCCAGTGTGACACGAGACAAATTCTTCAATGGCTGTCCCCTCAAGTATTTTTTATACACATAGGCTCCTTGCCCCATGCTGGATTTACATTGCATATATAGAAGCCAAGCCTGCAGGATGTGCAGAATACTGTGAGGGGGGTTTGGATGTTGATGCTTGGCTATAGCCTGTTTGAAGCTTATTGGGTGTGCTCAGCATGATGTGAGTTGACCCCCTGACTCCAACCAAAGGATTATGGGTATCTCAGCGATTCCAAAAAGCCATGCTGTCAGGTGTTTACGGGACATATTAGGACACTCTGTAGGACTGGTTGATATCTGCATTCTGCCCAACACATGAGACTCAGCAGGTTCCAGCTCTAAAGATGCTTCAGTATAGCTGTCGTGCCCACAAATTGATCTCTCTGAAAGTAGATCCTTAAAGAATTCCTCTTTTCCTCATTGCCTTGTTGATAAAAAAAAAAAAAAAAAAAAACTGTCTTTGTAGATACACCTCAGCATGATGTGCAAACACATGGATGGAGTTGCGCGCATGCACAACCTCCGATGGCATTCAGCAGTTCTTTGTCTTTGCTAGGTGTCATTCGAGCTCCATCCATTACTTTTGTCCACAGGTCTCATTCTTACTGTGTGTGTCCAGACACTTTCATAGTTGTGTTTCTTGCATGATTGTTTTGAAATGGCTCTCCTCTCTGTGCTGCTTGAATGCGTCTGGGTGTCAGAGAGGTGACTGGTGAAATGGAGTGTGAAGTTTGGGGGATCGGACTGTCTCAAAACTCACGCCTGTGGTTTAAGTACTGCAGCACAGTTGAAGTTACAAGAGAAAAAGATGTTGAAAAAAAGATAAAGAAAAAGGTTGAAGTATGACAAGTTGACAGAATAATGATTTATTTAATCTCTCTCTGTTATCATGCTAGCCTAGATCGATAGTGCACACAATATAAACTTAGCACAAAAAGTAAGGAAATTTGTGTTTGGTAGATTATTTCTCTGTGGTAACAATCCTTTTTGGCAATACATCTTATACCGTTGGAAAGCCTGTTTAGTTCCCTTTCAAATGGTGCCCCATTTGTAAGGAACATGCTTTTGTGGGATGAGCAGCAGCGCTGAGTATGTGGGATGCGCCCATGAAAAATTTGCCAAATCTTCTCTGCCAATGCCAAACAGCTTATTTTGCTGTTGGTATTGACACTTGTTTTGAGGCTTGTCATCATTGGAGGCAATCTCAATGCAGAGAGATATAGAAATGAGATTCTGCAACTAGTGGCTATCCCATATCTCCACAGTCTGGGACCGAACTCTATCTTCCAAGATGACAACACTCGCCCCCACAGGGCGGGGTTTATCAGAGACTACCTCCAGAATGTGGGAGTGGAGAGGATGGAATGGCCTGCCAGCAGTCCTGACCCCAACCCCATTGAACACTTGTGGGATCAGCTTGGGCGTGCTGTTTGTGCCAGAGTGACCAACACAACCACGTTGGCTGACTTGCGACAAATGCTGGTTGAAGAATAGGATGCCATCCCACAGCAGTGTGTGACCAGGCTGGTGACCAGCATGAGGAGGAGGTGCCAGGCTGTTGTGGCTGTGTATGGTTCTTCCACACGCTACTGAGGCCCCTGTTTGTGAAATGAATACATTGTTAAATTGCCAATATGTCTTGTTTCTTCAAACTTCAATCATCCAATCCACCAAACACCAAACGAGTCAATGGCAGGATAACCTGTTTGGCATTGGCAGAGGAGATCTGGCAAATTTGTCATGGGTGCAACCCACATACTGAGCGCTGCTGCTCATCCCACAAATACATGTTCCTTACAAATGGAGTACCATTTTAAGGGAACTTTCCAACAATATAAGATTTATTGCCAAAAAGCGTTGTTACCACAGAGAAATAATCTACCAAACACAAAATTCCTTACTTTTTGTGCTAAGTTTACATCCTACCATAACATCAGAGAGACACAGTTATGCATTTGTGCTTATTGCGCCAATGCTTGCACAAAATCTATTTTTTAATTTTAGTTTTTCCAATATTTCTGTGTATCTTCAACTGGCATCCAATCATTTTGCATATATGTTTGTGATCAGAGAAATCACCTCTGAGGGAAAAGCAAGTATTTCAGGAAGTAATACACAAGAGTTTTTCCAAATTACAAGTAGCCATCAATCAGCACTTCATCACATGCTATGAACATCTTATCTTTCAGCATAAAACCAGCTATAGCCTTTGTGTTGTTAGAGTGGCTTGCTGTGGAGATCTTTCAAGTTGTTTACCAATGATTCGAAAGAAAAAAATAACAACTTACATCACTGTCCACCACACAAAACAGGATAAAAGCTTAAGCTGACAGCACAAACAGCAGTGCACCGGCTAAGCTATTGTTTTCTCATAGAGAGACTGAATCCACCCAGCCAGGTGGTGTGTGTGTGTGTGTGTGTGTGTTTTGCCTGGGTGGCCCTGGGTGTGTGCATGACATGTGCACATGGCTTCCTCTTCGAATGTGTGCATCTGTTTGTACTTGCTTGTGTTTGTGTTTGTCAGCATGTTTGTTGACGACACTGTAGGACATCAGGGTGGGATTGCTCTGAATGTGAGGAAACAGCTCATCTGAATATAGATGGGTCCCATCTGGAGGCAGCTGGCTTTGGCCCTTCATAATTTTGTAAGCAGCTAAGCATCTGGGGCCCGCTAATGAAACTAAAGGCGCAGGAAAAAGGCCCTGGGCTGCCTGTAGCTGTCGGGAGTGGAAGCAGGGAAAGGAATGAGAAAGAGTGGAAGAATGGATGGAGGGAGACATGGGCCAGGAGGAAAGAGTGTGCTGAGAATATCAGAGGTCTTTAAGAGACCTAGATGGCTCCTTTGAGAGAACAGGCAAGAAAGCCAAGTAGGCCATTAGAAAACTGAGCCATAAAATGAAGACAGTGGTGTCTTTATTGTGGCCCATTAACTTGGATGGTCATGCGAAGCTAGCTGCACTATGTGCCACTGTAATGAGCAATACAACGATGCCTTGGCATAGAATGATGCACTGTTAAAAAACACTCTGGTTAAGTATAATTATGTTAACTACTACCATCAGATTTTGAGAGCAGTTTCAGACCCTAATGCTGCATTTCTACTGCTTGGCACTCAACTCGACTTGCTTTATTTTGGTTTTCCATTAGCAAAAGTTGTGGATAGTACCTGGTACTTTTTTTTGGTACCACCTCGGTCGAGGTTCCAAGCGAGCTGAGCCAATACTAGAAGTTGGAGATTAAACACTGCAGACCACTGATTGGTCAGAGAGAATCGTCACACAAACTGCCATTTTCAAATAGCCAAGCAACATCAATAGCAAAAAGATTAAAAAAAAAAAATGCCAGTCTGCAAACACTATGCCCTGTAATTGACGAAGTGCAGATGTACCTCTGTTGCGATTAAAAGAATCCAGCAAGTGTTAGGGTTAGGGTTGCGTTAAAGATGATGTCACGGCAGTTTCACACGGCTCTACTATGGCAATCAGCTGAGAATCCGGCTTACACTGAGGGGGTTCTGTCCACAGTTGAAAATGAAATACAAAAAAGGACCCGGTTCCAAAAGTGAGTTGAGCCGAACCATGCAGTAGAAATTAGGCATCAGATGCCTATGGGTGCAGTTGGATAGTCCTTCAACCAATCAGACCAACGATCCGGGTGACGTAGCAGCGACAGCGGCATCAACGGGTTGCGGCGCTTCGGTGGCCGTCATTTTGAATGTAAACAAAAAGCTGCTTGCCGTCTCTGCGCTATCGTCATCGTGTAAATCCCGCCTCAGCGGTTTGTGATTGGTGCCTCGATTTGGAAAAATTGGAAATGGGCTTGAATGGGCTCTTGGCCAGACTGATTTCAGAGCAAATCTCAAATTTGCCGGAAGTTCATCAGGGTTTTCCCTGGCTAGCATAATACTGTAGCTTACCTAAATGTTGTGCCTGGCCGACAAGTGAATCCCAGCATGATATTTTCTCGCCTATCACTTTTCATCTTTTCTTGTCATCTGCATGAAACTGTAGAAAATGAAGAAAGGCTTCTTAAATCTTCTTGATTTTTGAATTGAATGAAGGAAAAGGTTTAATGTGCTGAGAACATATTGTATATGTGCATACTGTGATACTTGGCACTAGGTATTCCTGTATGCCCTGAACCAAAGTCTTTATTGTTTTTCACCACTGCTCCCGCCATTTGCTTCACATCCTCTTGCCTTCCCTCAAATAATGTATATGACCCTGAGCAACTGTACTGTCCACAGTGGCTACTGCTTGTGTCGTGCTTAGGGAATGGAAAGCCATAGGCCCTTTTTCCTAAACTTTATTATTATAGCTCCTTTATTCCTCCCTCAGCCTGATTTCCCAGTGGAAATGAAATGAAAAAGCAATTGGTTCTCCTTTTTATTACTGTCATCTTTGTTTTCTGTCCCAGAGAGTAAAATTGGCTGATCTTAGAGAGTTGCACTTTTACCCCCCATCTGAAGTCACAGGGAAGAACCACAATAACAGGGAAAATAACAATCAGCATCATGAAAAAATGACCTGTCAAAATGAGCGTGTCTGAAACTGGAGGGCCGCCAGCATGCCGACACCCACCAGTTGTTTATGACGGGATGAGTCAGTCAGAGTCTGACGGTGGCCTTCGCTATCTGCCAACTCCCACAGTCCAGGAAAATATGTTTTAGAGGAGGTTAGGATCACAGACAGTGGGGGAAAGAGGGTTGTGAAGGGAGGAGGCAGAGGTGGAAGGGAGGGGGAGAAGGGTGGAAGGTGAAAAAGACGAATGGAGGAGAGTGGATTGCTGCAAAAAAGTGGGGGTCAAAGGAGGAGGCAGGAGGAGGATTCCCCTGAGGTTCCTACTAACCCCATGGAGACATGCTGACGGCGGATCAGACTCCTCATGCACAGCGCCTCAAATCATTTATTCATCGGCTTCATTAAGAGAGAATTACAAGGCTGCTTAAGGACCCTCAGGTCACTCACTGTTCTCAGTCATCACTATTCTTAATGAAAGCCTCCAGTGTATCCTAACTGTCAGCTGTTTATGGCTGGTAATATTGTGGATTTTGAGGAATAATTAGTGTCATTTAAAGGACAACTTTGCAGCGTTTACACCATTTTATTATAACATATTCTACTACTAAGTCGTGTCATTTTACAGTATATGTCAGCGCAGATGTATACAGTAGGACTGCTAATCAAATGTAATGACACAGACTGATTTATGCTAATTTTGCATCATTTTCGTAGTAAATGCTTGTGATTTTGAAGCAGCAGACAGTTACTTTCATTATCAGCCAGTGTCAGTCTCGACAGTATCTCCTGCCTATCTCATCTAACTTCAGCCAGCAGACAGTACAACACAACAGTGATTGTCCTCTGGACCTTCAGACATGTAATTATAACCAAGGAAGGTAATTAAGGAGGCGGAGAGGAAGACAGATCTTGTCATTTAGCGAACAATGTCATCCAATCTGGTCCTGCGTATTCTACTTCCTGAATTATCAGCTGACATGTTGTAGCAATCAGCCAGAGAGCTCCTTGCTCGGTTTAAAAGCCATGAATGTCAGCACACAAACCCCTAATCTAGTTAAGATCCACAAGTTGATGACATCTGAATATGCATGGAGCGAGAATAGGATTCATGTTGCTGTTATCTCTCATAAATCTCACCTCCCTGGTCTTCAGTCTTTCAAAGAGCAGTGTGATTGAAAATTTCTCATTTATTTGCAATGATAATATATTATATAACGAACTAGAAATACATTTTCTGGTACGTGTGTTTTGTACTTTATGAGGTTCTCAATGTCAACTTAATTTATTATGGGGTTGAAATAAATAGTAGTGATCTGTTTTGTGGAGTGTGTATGCTGACAAGTGGAATGAATACACCTAAAGTGTTACATGGCCAATGTAGGCAGTTGCAGTGGGTAAAACAAAAGTGTATATGTTCGGTACTTTTAGACACCGCTTTAAACTCAATGCTAACACTAGCATGGGAACATGCTCTTAATGAAAATGTTGATTTTTAGCAGGTATGTTTACCATGTTTTTCCATCTTAGTTCAGCCTGTTAGCATGCTAACAGTTGCTAATTAGCACTAAACACAAAGTACAGCTGAGGTTGATTGGAATGTCTTCAGGTCTTAAACCAAAATGTTGGACAAACTAAATGATGGTACTAGATGAAAAGTTAAGGGATCACCAATAAATTCATAGCAAGATATTTCACTCAAAACCACAAATGTCAACGTCAAGGCGGCGCTAAATGCAAAATCAGGCGATCCCCAAAGTGAAGAGGATTCTTCATTGTGGAATCATAAATGTCAGTACAAATGTCTTGCAAATCCATCCAATAGTTGAGATATTTCAGTCCAAATGTTGGGCTGACTGATCCATGGACATGGATCCGTGTCCTCAAGACTTGGCTGGATCCTGGAGGGCCGGTGCCATTCAACCGGGTGACTCTTTTTCTGTGTGTTGATCTGACATCAACATTCTGCTGTATGATAAATCATGCACAAGATGAAGGAGCTGATGGGATAACATTTCACTGGAATTGTACCTACAATACCTTGTATTGATTTCATGTGACGAACACAATTGATTAATTGAATTATTGGCACAACTCAAAGACTTCAACTTTCAGTTGGTTTCGGTTGAATGCTTACCTTTTCTTGAGTGGGAACTAAAACTAAACTAAATATGACTTGAAGGAAGAAGCATGTGTGAACATGTGTGTGCTAGAAGCAAACAAATAGGCTTGTAGCAGAGAAAGAGATACAGAGATTGATTGCCAGATGTACTAATGCTTTTGCACCTACTTCAGGCGTATTTGTTTTGGAACGAGTGCGTAAAAGCATGGCGAGGTATGCACAAACAGGCCGCACTGAGGTAAAAGCGCAGACTGGTTGCGGGAACTGAAAATGGCAAATTGCGCTTTTTTCGGGAGGGGAAGTGTAAAGTGCGCCTAATTATGTATTCCGCGGTATGTACAAAAAAGCCTGTGAAAGCGCGCCTCTATTTTGCTGTGAAAATTCTCTGCAGATGTAAACCAGGAAGCGGGTTTCCTCACATATGCCTCTTGCTGAAATGGCAGCAGTAATCCGAGCAAGACGAAGACATAGGCCAAGGAGAAGAGCTGAAAAGATTTTTGCCACAAGGATCACACTTTTTCAGTTGAGTGAACACAAAATCATTAAGCGTTACAGATTAAGCAGCCATGCAATATAACAGTTAGAACTAGAAGAAATCAAAGATGACATCAAATCTCCGACTCAGCGTTCACGTTCCATTCCAGCAGTTGTTAAACTCCTCGCTACGTTACAAATATTGGCATCAGGATCATTTCAAACAGTCATAGCATCAGCAGTGGGAATATCGCAGTCTGCACTCAGCCGTATAATAGCACAAGTACTTAACACTTTGCTACAGCGTAATTTACGGTATAGTGGGCGGAGAAAGGCGCTGATTACCCGATGAACTGCAGGTTTGGTAAATACGACGTAAGCTGAAGTATCACTGCGTGCGCTTTCTGCGCTTGGCCATGGCGCTGATAACGCTACATTCGCAAATGTACGTACCTCTGGCCCTGAGAGTCTATAGAGTCAAGGCATAGGGAACCGGTAATGCATTCTCTTCAGCCGGTTGTAAAAATGAATGAATATATAAATAGAAAATATTTGTTGATGCATTCGGCATACTGTAAAGGCCCCTGTCTCCGTCTCTTCTTAAGGACATGTCCCTGGGTCTCTCTGGGTTCTGAAAATGGACTGGAGGCCGGTGTTAAAGTTGAGCTGATTAACATTTCATTAGCACCTTGAATATCTATATCTCAGCTATGTTTGCCACAACAGTGTCTTTATGTGTTGACTTTTATTTGTTTGTTTGTATACGATACAACATTTTTCAATTTCCTGGACGATACTTTTTTCACTAACAAATTTTATAAAATCCTTTTTAACAAAAGTAAATTACAACATTACACATTATGGTACAAATCTTTTTATTTATTTTGCAGCTCCTTTGTCACGCACACTGTAGTCAAGCCTTAAAATACAGCATCACTCACACGTGTCGTAACGTAGAGTTTTTCCAGCATGCCTCTACGACGTGTAGCCAGCCAGTCACAAGCATTATTAGATCTTGATAGAAGCATGCTGCATGCTTATTGGCTTGCTGACGCTGAGGAGATTTACTCCTTAAGTATTGAAATTTGGTAGTGAATGACAAGGCATTTTTCAATACACAATACTATAGAGGCAATTCTGTCCGAGCCTAAAAGTTTGGTACCCAGCTCTAGTCTATAAGCATTTGTGTTTGTGTGTAAACCTACAGTTGTGTGTGAGTATTTGCAAGTGGTATGGGCCAAACATAATGTGGTTGTACATGTCCAAATAGCTATATGTGTGCATGTCAGCATACATTCACATTTCGCTGTGCATGTGTGTGTGTGTTTTTGTTTGTATCGGAGTGGGTCTTCACTCAGTCTGGCACCTATCCAGCTCCCCTGGCCAGACCAGCAGCTGGCAGACAGAGATTGTCCACTCATCAAGCCACTTTATCACCAGGCCCACAGAGTTCAAGGGGGCTGTCAAAGACCAAGCTGAGGAGCCTCCTCACTCCTTTAATACCAGCACACTCTTACACCACTGGTGTCGAGTGGCAAAACTTGGCCAGTGAGCCCTTAAAAAGAGTGGTTTGTGAGTGAAGTACCACACATAGTTTGACAAAGGTTTAAATAAAGAACAAGAGCTAATGTGTTTGGCAGTAAGGCACACAGCTCTATATTTTCCAATGCGTTTGGGATTCCTTGGCTGGGCAAGGTGCCCCCTTCTTGTCAAAAAATACAAAATTTTGCTGCTGACAGACACAAACAGAGCAAATTCACACTTTCTTGCCAAGAGCAGCCTTCAATCCTCACTAAATTATTAACCAAGAGAAAATACTGGCTGTCACCTTGTTTTAGTGGTTGGTGTTGTCAGATGCTCCGGCGGTCTGGTTTTGATTTATAAGATTTGGATTGTTTTTTTTTTTTAAACTTTGATATTGACGTGTAGTTACAGTGTGAGTTAATGCCCTGCTTAAAAACACTGTGACAATACAGATAGCTGTTGACGGGCACAGTATAGCACAGAAGGTTTCTCAATGGGGTCTCGATAACTTAGCTCTGAGCTTAAAGCATGCCCAAACACCCAAAACAATGTTTACTCTGGTCCTAGTAGTGTCCATCCCTGATCTTCTTTCTCTTTCTCTCTCAGCCTCACTAACACACTCCCTCCTTCCTTTGTCCTACTTAGCCAGTTAAGGCAAAATCACTTATCTTCACCTTGCTTCCTCTGTCTCCTGCTAATACACATTAGCAGCCAGCAGCCATATGTAATAGGGCTGTGCGTGCCCCTGCTGGTGTAATGGCTTCTCTGACACTTCTCCCATTATATTTGGTCAGGCAGCGCTGCTCAGGAACCCTCGCCATCTAAAATATTGTTGTATAACTACCATAAACAAGCCGGCCAGTGTCAGCGACTTTGGGAATAGCTGTTAGACTATTTTTGGTTTTCTTTTGTTTCGTTGTACTTTTCCTTTTTCCTCAGTTCTCTCCTCTCCTCTCTCAGACTTTCCTGCCTTGGGCTATAAACCTTTTTACAGCCATAATAAAGGATGCATAGCTACATTATGAATCTCATCAGATTACAATGTGACTAAGTGGACATGTCTGCTATATCTAATGGGCCTGTTTATAATCTTCCATATATCTACATGGCCACATACAGTAACCAAAATGCATCGGCTGCTTCGTACTCTGTGTGTGGTGGCGAAACCCAGGCCAAGTCCCAGATAACGTGATCATCGGCAGCATCCTTAACTGTTACTGTGACAAACGAGAGCTCGGATTCCGCCTGATAAGCGACATATTCATTTGTTTAATTAAAACAGCTTGTCTCATCGTGGCAAGGGGTCATTTTAGAAAATGTTAGAATTAAAGCAGGTAATTAAGTAACGCTCCAGATAAGAAACCCCACAGAGGTTGCTGCTTCTGCCAGTAGGGAAGGCAAACTTAATCTATCCCCTATGCAATCCCACAAGGTCGTTCACTTTATTAAAGTCTGATGCCACTGCCCACCAGCCCAACATGATGAAATATTTTATGTACTTGTTGGGAAGGTGGGAAAGAGGGAGGAAGAAGGGAGGGAAACAGAGGGAGACTGGAGCCGCCAACAGCACAGGGTAAAGTCTATAATAATACTACTACACAAAATAAGGCAATTAAAGCCTGCTTGTTATCTTGTCTATGAGAACAGGAGAAGAACGTGTACAGCAACGAGCACCTTGACAAAGATATTTGTTTGGCCAATGGAGTGTGGCGTTAATTATCACAAGCTGATTAAAGGCACCGAGTGGGAATGGATGTCGTTTGTCTTGCCAGCCTTAGACTCAGCAGTCAGCCAGGGTCATTATTTTAGGGGCCTTTCTGGGCTATTTTTAGAACTGGGGCTGGTTTCCCAAATGTTTCTCAGCACACAGGTTTGCTCTTTTCTCAGGAGTGCAGTGGAATATCATAAGATATGCAGTCAAATGTCCTATTGCAGTTAAGAGGAAAGAACTGTGAGCATTACAGGATGGTTTTGATTTTTTTACCTGGGTCCCGTCCATGCTAGTGTGGACCATAGACTGTAAAAATAATGGCCGTAGCGACAGTATCATCAACCATTGGTTTTTTGGAGCCAGAAGTGACCATATTTGGACAAAAGGGCAGAGCGGAGTAGGATGACGTGTCTAAGCCAGTGTTGTGTACGGTTTCAATGGCACTGCGCTAAGATAAAGCTTCTATCAAAAAACAATACTAACTAAACCACTACAGCCACACAAAAGACAAATTAAATAATAAGCTCTATATTGATGTCCAAACAAATATCTGCAACAACTAATCATCAGGTGTGTTTATAATTCCATTATTTGGTCAATTATTACTATAAAAAAAGGGTTGGCATTAGCTCAGTCCGTATGGACTTGGCTTGGGAACCAAAGGGTCGCTGGTTCAAGTCCTGTGCGGACCAAGTAGTTTATCGGTGTTTTAAGCCCCCAACGTCTAGGATTAGGCAATGGTTATGGTTAGGGTTAGGTGCCTTGAAGTCAACGGTCGCAGCGCTGCCTGGAAGGAGACGTTGGGGGCTTAAAACACCATCAAGCAACCAAGTACGGAGCGTGGACTGGTAGCTGGAGAGGTGCCAGTTCACCTTCTGGGCACTGCCAAGGTGCCCGTGAGCAAAGCACTGAACCCCCAACTGCTCAGGGTGCCTTTAGTGGGCAGCCCCCTCACTCTGACATCTCTCCATTAGTGTATGTATTGGTCATGTTTGTGCATGTGTGTGTATTTCGGGCCTGTGTGTAATGTGTTTAATAACTAACAAAAGAATGGTGAAAAAATTTCCCCTTGCGGGATCAATAAAGTATCACTTAATCTTAATCTACAATAATAGGTTTGTGTGCATGCGTGTTTGTACTTTAGGAGGATTCTTAATTTAAAATAGTAGAATAGAAAAGACCAGGAAAGACTATTTTGCTAAGTCCTTCATATTTAGCGGCTAAATAGTCCACCATCTCTGCTTTGTATTTGTCTACTAGCCTGCTACGCATCCCTCTCTTGTTCTTTCTTTCTGTCCCCCACCCCCTTACACACACACACACACACACACACACACCTAAATCCAACCCCAACCTTCCGCACAAGCCCTCTCAAGGCCAGGAAAACATATATGCCCATTTTCCTATTTGATTGGGTGTCAGCGTGGGGAGGAAGGGGGACAGGTGTGATGCATAAAATGACCCTGCAACTCCATCACACGCACGACAGCTTTATGGTGAGGAGGTGTTTCAATCACGCAACTGCCCTGGAAGGCATCAATCAATACACACACACACACGCGCACACACACACACACACACACACACACACACACACACACACACACACACACACACACACACACACACACAGACGCTTATACTACAAACACACCAGTACATGTTAACACATTCACATCATGATGGCAGGAAAAGGGCAGCAGAGCAGGTGTAGTATAAGTTCAAACTTTGCCGCAAGCACAAAATACTAAACTGTAACTCAGATTTTATTTTTACTTTTTACTTGATTAATTATCGGAGGGGTTCCTGGGGCTTCAAATATTCCTGAAACTACATGGAAAATTGCATTTGCCACGGACACACACATTATTGTAAAAAAACAAACAAAAAACACGTTAAAAATAAAACATTTAGCAGATTTCATAAATCATCTTTCTACCCTCCCTCACTCTTGCGATCGTCTCAACCCAAAATGTGAACAATGCGATGTGTAATTTTAAACATTAAGGTGACAATTATTAAATACTGTAACTATGTCATTAGTCTGTCTTTGACCCTGTAATTAGTATCCGAATACATTCCTTTGTCCCTGGGAGGCTTTTCATTGAACATGTTGCAGTAAAACATGTTTTTAAGTTAACAGCATATTACTGAGTGCAGCACGCATAGGACTGTCGAAGAGATCTTTCTTCACAGCATTCGTGCAGGAGAAAAGGCTGTCGCACCCAATTATTGTTTGGGATGTTTGTATGCCTTGATCCAGTCATAAGTGTTGAGAGCTGCTTTCAAACCAAATAACTGTAACAATGCTTTCAAATTAAAAGTGCCAGTATACATGAGGTAAGAGCTGTAAAAGTGGAGTAATCATTGAAAATAAAATAAAAAGTTTTTAGCAAAACCCGACATTACTGGCTTGCTGCTATGCTGATAGTACCTTCTGTAGCATGATTTCATTACAAAGTCACTTACCGGTGTAAAGAGATGCTGGCTATTGCATCCTCACTGGAAAACTGATTTTAGTACTCCACATATAAACAAGACTAATAGTCTACAGCTATGCTAGCGGCTCTGTGAGACTGTAGACCGGAGACACAGCTAATATCATGCTCACATGCTCACAGTAACTACACCAACATGCTCAGCAGATAGAATGTTTACCATGTTCACCATCTTATTTAAGCATGGCAGCATGCAGGCATTGAATAATTAGCACTAAACACAAAGTTGAGGCTGATGGCAATATTTAGTCATAAATTAAAATAGTGGAACGATGGTGCTAGATGAGAAGTTAAAGGGAAATTTCACCGCTGGAAAGCTGAATATATCTTTAAATTGGGTCACTAATGTAGTAGAAATGTGAAAAGAAAATTTAAATTGGTGCCTTCTAGGCCGAGATAAGCCAGAAAATGTGTTTTTGGCTCATATGGATGAAAGACACCAAATCCCAGAATGCACTTGCTTTGCTGCTGTATGAGGCCACTCCCAAGCCACGCCTACTACAGACAGACAGTGAGACGATCAACTCAACAAGTGTGTTTTATTGTCATTTCAACCATATACACGAAAAAACTTTTCACCGTGGCTCAAGTGGTGTTACACATTTAAAACATGCTTTTTTTTGGCCACAGCTGATACATTATACGGACTTCTTTCAGCGGATTGATTGATAGCTCCAGAGTGAACAGAACTGTGTCCATGGCAACCCTCTGCTATGCATGGCAACGGTGTGTTATCCTTAGCAACGGTCTGTTATCAAGAAATAACAGACCGCATTCTACATTAGAATTCAACCAAGCCGTGTAATAAAAGAAAGCTGACACATAGCTACTAGCATTAACTCTTGGTGGGCTGTGGTATAAACATTGAGTATAAACACAGCCGTACATTTGCGTGGGATGTAGCTAGAATTGTCGGCATTTTACAGTCACAAACTCCACCAGCAGTTAGCAGTTAGTTGGATACAAATCACCCCATTTCTGCAACAGGCAGTCCGGGGTAACACAGCCCACCTCCACTAGTAGTCTTACCCGGTGACAGAGCAGCAGGCTGGATTGTCCACAGCAATATTTCCACAACAACAAAAACACAGCACAGCAGTCTCTGAACTCACGTTGGGAGTTTCGTTGAAGTTGGATGTAGTCCAGTTTGTTTAATGAGCGGACACTTGCAAGCAGGATTGGTGAATGAGATGGCTGGCTAGCGTTAGCTTTCCACCGGCACACTCGTTCAACGCTCCCCGCTGATGAGGTCACTTTACCGGCCACAGGAATCGAGCACTACCGCTGGTCTCCGTGCAGGCAAAGCTCGCGTAGTGTGTGGAGTATTGCGTCTGTAATAAAGTGTCCTGCATATTCTCCGATGTGTTCCAATGTATCCCGTTGGTACACGTGTGCGGTAGTTTGAATGCACATAATTGTTCTAAAATTTCCGTCGGGATCAACAGTTTCTGTTCCTGCTGAGAAGCTAAGCGAGGATTCAAGATGGCTGACACTCGTTTTTTCCAAGGCAATCTCTGGAAAAAGCCGACAGTCCAACCCCCTTTGGGCTATGCGGAAGTGGCTCCTAATACAGGCTGTAGTCTTTTGCCTCTGGGCAAAAAAACCTCAGATGACGCAAAATGACGATTTTTGCGTCATCTGAGGCTTTTTTCCAGACCCACAATACAGAGATCTCCCCTCTCAGGGGGACATGAGGGAGGAAAGCATGGTCATTCAAAAATACTACCAGGTTTCTACTGATACAAAGCTTAATGCTAATCGGTGAAGTTTCCCTTTAAGTTCTCCAAAGTCATTAGAAATCCTCCTGGAGGGGACATGGGAATGTCTGACCAAATGCCATGGCAATCCATCCAGTGCATGCTAAGATATTTCACTGGAAAAAAACAAACTTTTACCTGCTGGTGGCAACAAAGAAAAAGATCAGTAGGATTTGGTGTCTGGGCACCATAAATGTCTATACAAAATGATATGGAAATCCATGTAAGAGTTGAGATTTTTCAGTCTGGACCAAACACGGTCTGGTGGAATAACCGACTAACCAACATTATCATGACTTCATAAATGTCAAGGTTTCATATTATTCCCACCAATTTTACGGTGTCTCTTTGGATTTGACAACTTCAAAGCAATTTACTTTTAACTAGTTTATCACAGAAAAGCCATAACAACAACAACAGTGATTAGAGAACTTGCATTCTCAACTTGCAGAGAACAAAAGAGCGGTGAATTTAAATTAGAACAGGACTGTCCAAAAGCACAGAAAGAAACATTACTGAGTTAGAAATGTTAGGACAGGACCTTGGCCCACTGTGGTGAACAGGGATGGGACTATTAATAGCCTACAAAGCACAACACAAACCTAGTCCACACATACACAGGTATTTTTTTAAAATAGTCCACACATGCACTGTTTAGAAAAATCTCTGTCCTCATGAAAACGCAAAAACACAATTGAAACGCTGTCAAGAGCATGCCAAGCCAACATGCGGCCCCAGTCGCTCAAAGAAGATGATGTTGGCCAATCAGAAGCCTGGATTAAAGCTGTTACCGGAAGACAATCCACCAACTAGAAGTCCGACGGTCTCGTGTAAGACCGGTGGCGGGGTCTGTCTCGTGGCACACAAACAGCATCTCTTAAAGGCTTCACCCTGGCCAGAGTTTTCCAAATGCTCAGTTTACAGTGTGTGGACGAAAGGCCAAACGCATAGAAAAAGCTACGTTTTTAAAATTACCCGTGCTAGGCCACTGAAATTTGTCTTTTGTAGCACAAACATTTCTATACTCAGTCTTTCGTGATATAAATGGATGTATGTGCAGCATTCGCAGCAGCAGTGTGGTCCAGTGAGTAAGGAGACCTTTAGCCTCTTCTGTGGTCAGATGTTCACTTTGCTGTATTGTCCTTGAGCAAGACCACGAATCCCTACTAGCCTCATGGGTGCTCTTCTGCAGGTGACCCTGCACTTTCTCCAGGCAAGTGAAAACATTTCTTTCACCTTGGGGCATTTTTCTGGGAAAAAATAAGGAATTAAATGCTCCAACACGACCATTTGATATATTGTTTGAATTTAGCGACTCGGCTGTATTGACCTCCAACCCTGGATGTTATAATCCTTTAGTTCTCTTATGTCTTAGAGCCACGTATGTCTGACTAGGGAAAGAGCAGCCTCACTGTGTGGCTGCAGCATGTGGGGGGACACGCCTATACCGCCTTTTTGCCACTGCAATGAAAGTGCAGGGAGAGAAGCCGTTTGCGTATGTGAGTGTAGGTTTGAGAGAGGAAGAGATGGAGACAGAAGGGGGGAGGGGGGGGGGGGGTCGGCATCATATATGCGTGTGAGTGTGTGTGTGTTTGGGTGTGTTGTGAGGGGTTAAATGAAAGTCAGTGTGCACACATGGGGCATCATAAGCAGACAATGAAAAATGAGAGTGGAGAAGCTGTACAGCTAGTTTCCCTGTGGGAACAGCTACAAGCAGGCGTACGTACCTTTGGTGATAATCGCTGTGTGTGTGTGTGGGGTGGGGGGGGCTGAGGGACTGTATTCACATTAACTCTTTCCATTTCTCAGAGGCACCATTTGATTAAAGCAAGAACCAATTTCTGGGGAATCTCATCTTCAAAGAGTATCAATTCAGCCTCTGCCCTTGTGCTTTTTTTTAATAAGCCACCACCTTCAATAGGTTCTATACTGAAATGAGCCTTAAACTAATGTTGCATTCAAGCACTAGTTTTTTGTGTGGTCCAGATTTCTTTGTATGTTGGTGAAAAAGTTTTGATGCTGTGTTTTTTTACTCACGAGGAAAGCCCTCACACCACCGGCATCTGACATCAGTAATTGGCTACAATATTTCACTTTTATGCTGTAATATGGATTGGCATTCATCTAACCTTGTACAGAATATGACATTCAGAGTAACACTACAATATAATGTCAGAATTATGACAAGCATTTTTTCTTTTTTTCCCCAAACATTTCCAAACAATCTCAACCTACCTCTAGCTTGATGTTATTTTCCCAATCAACTACAGCTTAGCCATACCATAATATGTAATGGTCTTTCGGATCTTTTAAAAAGGAGACACTATACTAGGTTTCACAGTTGTTGTTTTGAAGGATGCTTGCTCTTTTGCCCTTGATAGGAAGAGAAAGTTAGGAGGCCAACAACTACTTTTTCCCCAGTCTTCTCTTTTTTCCCTTCTCACACACATACAGTGAGTGCAGCGTCCTGCACAACTCTTTGTCTACACCGGCCGTGTCTTGAAAGTGGCGCACATCAGCAGCACAACACCACAGCTGTAGTCCTGTGTCCGTGTCAACACTGAATCTGTTCTGCCAATGTGCTGCCGTGTGCTCAGAAGCATTTTGACAGCTCTCGCAGCCCAATACACAATTATATACTTCTGTGCATATGTTGGAATAAAACCGATTTAACTCAGCGTGAGAAGTTGTGGGTGTTCATATACAGAGATGAGGCAGAAATGTCTTAGAGGTCATTTCGGTTTTTCCAGCCCACTGTTATGTATAGGTGGGTACATTGTCTATGCGCTGCACTATCAACACTGGCCACCGCACATAGTGTTTCGTTATTCTTTTTTTTTTTTTTTAACGCTATTTAAAACACGTTCAGCTGCATTTCCTTTTCCTGCTCTCCTCCGTCTCTCTGTCACTTGTGTCTCACTCACATACACACACGGACGAACGAACACACACACACACACACAGCTCCTCCCACGTGCGGTGTTTGGTGTTTTTAGCCCCCCAACGTTGCCTTCCAGGCAGCGTGGCAGTGGTTATGTTTAGGGTTAAAGTGATGGTTCGGAGTAATTCACCCTAGGGTCCTTTGCACCATGACCTCGAGCCAAACACCCCCCCAGAAGCTTTTTTCACCTGGGTCTAACATTGGGCGAGTTAGCATAGAGTAGCGTTAGCCGCTGAACTTATTTTTTAAAGTAAGTGCTGTAATACAACTAGCAGGAGACAAGTAATAATTGAGGTAAGTTTGGAGACATTACCTTATTTAATCATTAAATTAATACATATTTTTGTTGTATCTCTTTTCGGTGTAGTAATTTATAGACGGCCCTAAGCACTCGTCTAACTGCAGGTAGCAGCAGCAGCAGCAACAGAGAGCAGAAGAGAGCAGGCAAGTGTTCATAAACTTCTGGTGTACTTACAAACTTTCCAATCCATCGTTTTATGAGTGCATAACCTATATATACTAGTGTAGACCTTTGGTATCATTTCTGGCATTATTAGTGGGGTCATTTAAGAGATACAAACGTGGGTCCATTAGCCCCACGCTAAGCTACTCAGCGGCTAACGCTACTCTACGCTAACTCGCCCAGTGTTAGACCCAGTTGAAAAAAGCTTCTGGGGGGGTGTTTGGCTCGAGGTCATGGTGCAAAGGACCCTAGGGTAAATTACTCCAAACCATCACTTTAAGGTGAGGGTTAGCTGCCTGGAAGGCAACGTTGGAGGCTTAAAACACCATCGAGCCCACCGTGCACACAGCGTCTGTCTTCATCAAGGAGAGAAGACGGCTGGCGAAATTAAAAAGTTCATGAAAGGTTGGTATCTATCTCGTGAACACCTTTACACAATCACACATTCAAAAGTGCTATAAAAATATTTTATATTCTGAATACAATGTTGTCAGTGTGTTATTGTTGGAGTCCCGACCTGACTCTTAACAAATAAGCGATTGCGCCTGCTTTGCAACTGAACTAGTCGTAAGTTTACCGTAAAATGCAGTTGGGTTGTTGAGGTCAAAACACTATATGTAGCAGCTGTGAATCAAATAAACGTATTATAAATAATGTTATGTCATTTTTTACTCTTACACTGAAGGTATCAGTCTGAAACAGAGCTCAACAGTCCGACAAGTGTAATTAGTTATGTTATTAATTTATTTACAATATTTTCAGGCTTCAACCAGTGAAAGACAGGGTCAGGGAGAGAAAGAGATAGATTTGTTAGGCATTGAAGTAGGAGAGGAGGACTGCATCCAACAGCGTGTCCTCCTCAGTTTTTGATTTTGATTGTTAGGAAAATACCCCGCCACAAATTGCTTTCTAATCTGTGGGAAACACTGTAAGAACAGAAACAGTGGTACCATTGCCCTTTTGTGTTGTGTGTATTTCTTTACGATATTTGACCAAATTCACATTTCAAGTCACACTAACGGTTCTCAGAGTAGTTAAAAAACTACAGGCCGCTGTGTTCTTCAACAAAGCAGCCTGATTTCCTTCCATCAAATGTGTCTGTTATTACAGTATCTGCATTGTCAAAGAGCTGCAATTAGATTTCATCAATATACTTAACTGTTTTCCCAGAGGAGCTCACATTTGTCTACATGAGTATTTGCAAAGACCGTAGTTTCTTTAGTTGTTATCATGATAAAGATGAGAAAACCATCAACCTTTAGAATTACAATGATCAAGCCTTTATATGAATCCAAGCTGCCAGTGTCTTTTGAAGAGAGCCCGGTTCCAGCTGCTCTACCATTATGTGAACACAAATAGAGCTCTTCTCAGGACTGTGTGGGTGTGTGCTTGATTGGCACTTTGCTCTTAGTTTAGCTGCTTCTGTTACAACGGAACAATGTAAAGACTTAAAAACTCTACCATAAATCAGTTTGAAATGAAAAGAACACACCTCTATGACATGTTCAGGGTTGTTGCACCTCTGACCATGTGCTTTGTCCCTTCTGAAAAAGCATGCAGCACAAACAGGATTACTAGCCTTGGTGTGATTACTGTACTGTACTCTCTGTACTGAGTATATGGGGTTTTCGTCACCACAGTAAACACAAACAGTAAGCTCCAACCAACTTACAACCTAATTAGCCTGAGCATAGTGAAAATGGATTGTGTCCAAAAAAAAAACATACTTTGCATTAATGCTAATAACATTAACCATAACTGTACTATCAGTGACTATATACTATAGCTATATACATGATTTGTGTACCTGAAATGTATCTAATTGTCCACGTGTTTGGTGTCTGTAATAGTTCTGTCATTCTAAAACACAGACCTTACTATTATTATGGCCACTGGTCAACACACTTCTTGTACATCGCAGGCTCATTCCCCAGTCCAGCAGCAGTGAGGAATAACATATAACTGTCTAGTTGATCTGTTCTTATCTCATGTCAGTCCAAACAGCGCTCTCCTGACAAGTGGTATTTGACTCAGTCAGAATCCGACACGCACAAAGAGAGAGACAGAGAGGATGTGGGAAGAGAGGGAAATAAGAGAGCCTGAGAGACAGAAAGCCAGACAGGCCATTCCATAGCACCAGGATGTGAAACACTGCCAATCTTTTTGTCTGATAGAATAATCAGCATGCTCTCGACAGGAGAGTGAAAATTGACATTCACGCACAAAAACATGGCAAGGATAGTCAATTATCCGTGGGGTTTGTTTTTCTCTCTGCGCCAGTCATTTGCATACTGTTCCCTATGAGAAGGTGCTTTTTCATGTAGTTAGATGATTCTGGTCAGTATGGTATTATGTGAATGTGTCTTATTAGCGTGCGGTCTACGCAGATAGGGAAAAGGTCATAATGTTTCTTTGTTCCCATAGCTCTTTCTCCTCAATTAAGGCTAATAACCAGAGCCCAACATTGATCCAGCCTCTCAGCTTTTCTCATGCCTGGATTCTGATGCTCTATATGCGTGTGTGTCTGTGTGTGTTTGTGCATATATATGTGAGTACTTTAGCGTGTGTGTGAAACAGAGAGAGAGCAAGTGCAGCAACACAGACAGAGAGGGTGAATTATGTTCATACATGTGCCCATGTAAACGTGTGTAAATGCAAGTGCCATTCTGTGATCTCCAGCACATCGAATGATTTACCTCTCTGGTGTAATGGAGCAATTTCTCTCTTTTTTTTCTCTATTCCCCATCTCTCATTTTCCTCCTCTTTCAATCTGCAGTTAAATATTCTCCCGTTTAGCTCTGTGACAAGTCATCTGTCACTCAGAAGAGCGAGGGAACAAGATCTTCTGATGGACAGGCCCCTGTGTGTGTGTGTGTGTTTTTTTTTTTTTTTTTTTTTTTTTTTTTTTTTTTTTTTTTTTTTTTTTTGTGTGTGTGTGTGTGTGTGTGTGTGTGTGTGTGTGTGTGTGTGTGTGTGGGTGTGTGTTTTTTTTTGTGTGTGTGTGTGTGTGTGTGTGTGTGTGTGTGTGTGTGGATTGGGTGGGTGTGTGGGTGTGTGTGGGAATGGGAGTATGATGAGGCCATTGTTATTGTTGGTTTTTTTTCTCGAATTTGTTGATATAGTAACATTATTACACCTCACTAAACCAATTATTTCCCTTTTGAATAACACAAAGGTAGAGTTCGACTACTTTAATGAGTTTGGAGAAATACTTTTATGAACAGAATATGTATCTTCTGTCAAATTGTGAACCTCATATTGACAAAAATATATCTTGCGCTATGCTACATATCCACACTCTTTTTCACTTTTGTGTCTCAAGAGTTGTTTGGCCATGCCAGATATTGAATTTTATAGAATAAACTTTGGGAGGGAAATTGATTTTCTGAATTTGCAGACACTGGTGCCACGTGAGGTAGGCTGACATGTTCCTCATTCAATGATCAACGTTAGGATAGAACATTGCAGCGCTATGTGTGACACATTCTGTTCAGATATAATGGCTTTAAGTACTCATCATGCCTTCATTTAAATTAAAGCAAGACAAGCAGAAGTTGCCTTATTTCCAGCTCACATTGGCTAAAATTCACTCTTAACTGATGTTGCTGCTACAGATGAAAATATCTGTTTTGATACCATCTGTAGAAATGTAACTACATATTTGAGCCTTTGGCATTTTCATGATAGTTTACTATTTTGTGAAACTATTACATTTTATTTTGGCATATTAGGTCAGTTAAAAGCTGCTTCCTTGCTCAGAAAACCATTTCATATTTGGCAAACCACAGATCCACTAGATTAATTGTACAGCAGGGGTGGTTAAATCTAATACAATTAAGTGTAGTATCATTGCAACAAATACTACCTTTGTATAATATATGATTTTGTGTTTAGACTATGTCAGAAATCCATAGTTTTTAGTGTTGTTGTATAGGATTATACAAACGTATTAGATTTTAAAGGATGAGGCTGATGTTCTTCTATATTTTTGTTATTGGCAACAAATCCCATGACAATACTAATAATAACAGTATGTTAGTGTGTCTCAATACTTACCTACTATTACTTCATACGAATAAGTCAGTAAGTAAGTCAATACTTACTAAACAGCTGGGCACTAGTTTTTTATGACTTGTTACTCAAACAGGAATAAATAGTGCATCTTTAGGGGACTATTTTCAGACAGGGATTAATACACATTTGGTGCTCTAGGGAGATTTTAAAGCAGCAAAATGGCGTATATGGGATTGACTCAAAAACAACTACAGTGTGTATGTTCATGCTAATTAAGGACAATTTCCTCCAGTGCAGTGTGTGGCTCACTGATGTGCTTTTAATAGTTTTTTGGATAACAATGGATCTCTATGGCACAGAGGAAAAAAAACATACAGGCCATATTTGTTAGAAGGATCTATTCATTGTTGGTTTTGTCTTTTCGACGTGATTTGTTGACAATAGGAACAATATAGAATATCCTCAGCCTTGTCAAGGTGTTCATGTTTTATCCTCTCTATATATGTTCATGGGGTTTACAAAATATCAATAAATGGTCCAGCGTGAATGGCAGTCTCCTATGTTGCAGGCAAATGGCACGCCTGGTTTGCTTATTTTTTTCACCAAAATGCAAGTTTTATATAATTATATCTTTGACGTTCAGCATGCAGCTGTGTGCTGTGGTGGAAATAATAGGCTGGCTTTTTGAGAGCCATAAGCCTTTAAGGGCAGTGCAGTTCTGGCTGCTGCAGCCACAGGCTCTCTTCTGTAATAGCCTGTAATTCATTCTGTCTAGTATAATCACCAACACAGCCTGACAGCAAGCACACCCGGACACACACACACACACACACACATACACACACACACACACATACATACACACATACATACATGCATATATATATATATATTTTATTTAATATATATATATACGTGAGAGGAGAAAGGCTTTTATCCCAGGTTCATATTCACATGGCGGAGGACACGTTCACTCCCTCGCAGCTGTCCCTGTGTTTGCAGACGTGTATCAATACATACTGTACATTGACGTGTGCATCTGCAGACCTGTTGTTACTGATGGAGGGAAGAAAAAAAGAAGAGAAGAGAATTTAGGCAAAGGTCAGGAGAGTCAACAATACAGGTGTGTGTTTGTCTCCCAAGCTCTGAGGCAACATGTGGCCCTCATCTCCCACACAAGCTACTACTACAGTACCATCAGCCTCAAGAAAGTGTGTGTGTGTGTGTGTGTGGGGCGGAGTTGGATGGTACAGGTGCCAGACTGTCCCCTACAGCCCCGTGGCGGCCGGAGAAGTTAATTGGCAGCATCTGGCTGTCTGAGAACCCAAGTGCCCATCCACCCTGTTCCTTCTCCTCCCACCTTCCCCCCATCCTTCCCCTCCTGTGGGTGCTGCTACCCCTGGCACACACATGGCGACACCAGTCTGGCTGCAAGCTGTGAACTTTGTGTGTGTGTGTGAGATATACCAGCGAGTATGGAGGCAGACAGGCCCACAGCTGCCACCGCTGTGCCAAGGGAAATGCGGGTAGACAGGCTGGCATCTTTGTGCAGAGGCCAGCAGGGCCCTCAGGGAATATGGGGAGAGAGAGGGGGCACTGAGGCACGATGGAAGGACGAGGGAGGAGTGGGAGGAGATGAGTACAATTCTACTGACACAGACACAACATGGGTTTTGTGTGATGATCACTCAATAAGCGTTTGTGGTGTGGCATCACTACTGTGGCCTCAAAGTTTCCTCATGTGTCAGGCCATCTACCAAAGATGCATCAGTCATGGTGAAATTTTGATAAGCACTCATTTATGAAGTAAAAAATGCAATTGCTGTTTACGACTTAAAACTTTAATTGATTTCCTGATAACGTAAACATTAATTTAAACGTTGAAGAAAATAATTGATCATTTTAGCTCGGAACAGCAAATGTCATCTTGCGTGCAGATTGTTTTGGAAAATATTCACAGTAGAAAAGGTGAAACCTCTGAACATACCTCAGAGCATGCTCTGTAAGAAGTTTATTCAAAAGCCTTCAAGTATTTCTGTTCTTCATTTGTTTCTCACTACCTGCCCACTTTTAGTATTACAGTATGTAACTCTATTTTATCCTGCTCTATTGTACAAATTATAGAGATTTCTATACAATCTTTTAACATCCTCTATTCCTCTGTTTCGACAATATCTACTGGCCATGTTTTCTTATTTAGTACCTGCTGTTATAAACACGCCATGTGAACAGCAGCTAAACAAATTAATACAGATGTTTTTCTTTTCATTTGTCAGTCGAACGTTTAAATACAGTAACAATGTTGAAATGAACAGTATAAGCTGTATTGTAAAAATAATAACATCACAGGACCTCTGTGATATGGGAAAGTATTGCATTTGTTTTAACACGCCTAGGTTGTGCAAATGAACAATTATTGCAGAATCAACAATTAACAACAACTGATTGTGACTAACGGATAATTTATTATTTATTTTGCTCGTCATTGTATTATTCAAGCTGTTGGTTATTTTCCCACAGCAGTTAGTCATTCTGATCAGTGTAATGGACTACAGGAGGTGAGCTCATCTCTATGTGGAATTTAATAAAAAGTGATTTCAGAATGTACCATGTGTGTTGCATTGCCTTCCACTGAGTAAATTTCCAGAGAGAATGAGCTCATCACTCTGTGTGACCCTATTCCTTACACACACACACACACACACACATACACACACACACACACACACACACACACACACACACACACACACACACCCACACACACACACACAGACACACACACACACACACACACACACACACACACACACACACACACACAGGGATACACGAGCGGGGAAGCTGATGCATGATCTCAGATCACTTGTCTCCCTGTTACCGGCTTGTCTCTGTGTGTGAGTCAGACACAGTGAGATCAGTGTGTATTCTTTCAACTATGTCACATTTTTCAGTCATCTTTACAGTGATGACTTAATTTGCTAAAACAAATCATGTATATGTGTAATTAAAACAGTTCAGCAAGAGTATAGCAATATACAATAGCCAGAGTGGCTGTAGCTTGTGACATGTTTCAGACAAAAGCTGAAACTGATATTGAACTTTGAGTTTGATCATTCGTCAGATAAGAATGAAAAAAGAGAGAAAAAGTGAAAGAGAGTCAGTGGGCTTGGTCAGGCCTAGTCATTCCTTCTGCTACGGTATAGAGAAACAACACTAATAGCCAGGACTCTTACAAATAGAGTTACGTCCACTGTACGATCACATGATCACTACCCTACTGTGCAAACATATGCAGATCATATATTTTGGAGTGTGTGGTGTGTGTGTTTGTGTGTGTTTATTTTGTCTTTGTCTGTACATGTGTCTGGTCAAATTATTATTATGACTTAGTCTGGCGCCAGTCTGTCTATTCGGTCCACACTCATAGACACCATACACACACACACCCTTGAACACACGCACACACACGTAGATAATGTGATGGGAGTATAATGTTGCACTCTAGGAAATGCTGCATCACACAATTATAGATGGATGATCTCTTCTCTCTCCCTTCTCTCTCTCATACACACACACACACACACACACACACACACACACACACACACACACACACACACAAGCCCACTCCTCTCCTCCCACCACTCACCCGGGACTTAAAACTGACATCATCATTTTATTAGATAAGTGTGTATGTGTGCTTGATTTTTTATAGTGGTTGCTTGTGTGTATTTCCTCTGTACCCCCCATTATTCCAGACAAATGTGCACCTGCCCTGTTGCCCCATAGGGGACCAGTGGCGCCACAGTGGCGAGGGCACAGTGATCATCTGCTTTCTGCTAATTGCTCTGCTGCCCCACAAGACGCAGGGGAGCTAGCTACTTGCAGGCCCAGCATGCTCAATCTAGCTGAGACCCCTTTAGGATATGTATGGGGCATGTTTTACTTTTTAACTGCATTTGAGGATTGATGGATTCGGAAAAGATTACAGTCTGTTACAGTGTTTTTGTAAGGTTATATCTGAGAGATGACTCCAAATTGTCTTGTACTCTCTTTTAAAATGAAAATCATATATTTTTTCCATCTAATTACGAAGTTATATGTATCATGTACCCTTTAATAATCAGATAAATGTGTTTGCTTGACAGTTTTTCTGCTTTTACAACCAAGCTGCATTCGGCAGGTGGTTTTCCCCTCAGGAGTCATATTTCTGTTTGTGTAGTGTGCGTATTGGAAAGAAGAACAAAGTAGTTAATGTGCACTTTAGTGTGTGTCCCTCTCTCTTTCTCTCTTTGAGTTCTCTACTTTTAGACCTCAACAGGTCACCTCTCATTCAAATGTGTGGCCCTCTACTGGTCTATCCAGGCACTGTTACACTGCTAAGTAGTGAAGTTATGTATTTCCTTGTATTTAAAAGAACATTGAAACAAACCTCAGGGTTTCATTTTAAGTTCATTTTATTTGTTTTCATTTAGTTAGGAAATGGAAAAAAAGGATATTGTGCAGTTGTAAATAAAAACCCTGAGGAACTTCTTATATCAGATATTCAGGAAATGATCAGGCAGAAGTCTTAAGATGACAAATTAAAAACTGCTCTGAAAACTCAATGATGAGATTAAATCAAATAAGAACTGAAAGTAAATATATATTCTTTATATATTTTCCTCATGGCCACTATCTCAGTGTACATGAGTTAGAGCAGCAGTAAATCCTCCAGTGTTTTCATCTCTGTGTGCCCCCTCAGGGGTGATAAAAGTGTCCCATGTGAATGTATGAGTGTTGTACATCTCTCGCAGATTCAGAGTGGATCAGATTAGGAGTTTGAGATAGAGGCGATTGCTGGAGCCCACAGTCATATTTACATTGCAGACATTTCAAATTATTGTATGTATGATATGCAACCAGGGCACCATCGAAAATGATACCTCGGTCTCAATGTGTCTTCCCTTGCTAAATAGAAGTTAAATAAAAAAACATGACAAGAGTTTTTACTGGTACTGGTTTTTACTCTTGTGTGTCTAGATCACCAAAATGACATAGAATTGAGGGTCAGCGTCTAAGAGTCCTGAAAGTATTCCTGTGACAATTAAATAAGGCAGTTAAAAAAAATTAAATTGCAGGCACGAAGTAGAAGATACTGAGAAGTAGATATGGGGAAAGGGAGACAAGAAAAAAAAGATGAATTACTGGAAGAGATGAATTTGTATAAACAAGGACAAACAGCCACACAACCACTCCCTCTGTATTAAACATATCAGCTGAACAAACTGGGTTACTACTATAAACAACGAATGTGTTTTATTCAGATGAGAGTGTAAGATTTATGACTGCTTTCAGGATTTTATGGAAATAACTTCACGTCTAAATCCACTGCATAATCTGAACTCAGGCGTAGCGCTGTGGGTGTGATCTGATATTGACCGACTTGATTCGGCTAACTCACCTTGAATTTCATTAAGGTCTAAAAGCTGCCAAACTTGGGATTATTTCACTAATAAATTGACTAGTAATCAATATATCTATGTTATTTTCAGAACAAACATGGAGGAGTTGAGATTTAACAGGTTTTTACAATGCTACCAACAGGAAGCGGTGTAAAAGGCGACGTGATGAGAGTACACCTCCTGGGTGTTTTGATGTGTCCATCATGTGAAAATGTCTTATTCTGTCGTGTTTCAGCCTCATCAGAGGGCTGTTTCTGACCTGAGGAGGCTGCTAACGGCCTGTTGTCTCCACAGGGGTGCGACTCTCAGCTCTCTTGTTACAGGAATGTCCATAATTCCCGAGTGTTATTGCTTCCTGCAAAAATGTACTGCTGCTAGCCAGAAGACCCTACCGGTGGCATTAATCTAGGCTTTTTCACATCATCAGCCCTGGTCGTAATGTGCATCTTCAAGACCTTATGCTTGCACACACTGCCACAGAAAGTTATGATTAACCCTATGAAAACGGTGAAAATGAATGTTACACTAAGTTGCTCCAGTGCAGCAGCACCGCCACACTTGAGAGGCCGAATCAAAAGCTATGACTTCCTCCGATGCTCTTTAGTCCCAATCGAAGGACACATTCTCGTAAAGCCTCACCCTAATACTGTGCCACCACATACGATATACAGCAGGCCAACCAAATTACAAAGCAAGCACAGGTTGCCTAGTAACAGTGTCTCCAGGAAAGCTTTGTTGCAACTTGATTTGCATCCAAAAAACATAGTAGATGCCTCAAGAATATATATCCCGTCATGTTTACACACATGCTCACTTCCTCAAACATGAATATACATAGCCACACGTTTGACACTCCTCAAATGATTCAGAAACTGTTTTCTGCTTGACTTAGTATGCAAAACAAGAACATGGGGCCGTGTTTTAAAAACAATGAGCCTATCTAACATCTGGCATCATTTTAGAGTGCCAAGAAATATTGCCTCTTCAATTATTGGCATAGTAACACAGAGGGGGTAAAGAAATATGTCATTCAATGTGAAATGTTTGCCAAACGGACTAACTATTAGCTTTAAATGAGCTGGTGGGATCTGCAGAGCTTGACAGCTGTACAGGCATGTTGGAAGACATTTAACCTTCCTAACAGTTGACAGGATGAACATTTGACAGCCGAAAGAGACAACAGTAAGATAGAAAATGAAAGGGAGTGTGTGTGCGTGCGTGCGTGCGTGCGTGCGTGCGTGCGTGCGTGCGTGCGTGCGTGCGTGCGTCCAGGCCTGGTGAGTTTTGTCCTGTGCGTTTCGTCTTTGAGAGTGCTCAGAGCAGCGGTGATTGGCGTGTCCTCTACGCTTGATTGATTTGAAAATATAGACAAGATGTCGCACGTATGAAAGCTACCAATTTATAAGCCTTCATCTCGAAACTTCAGAGAGACGCCGGTGCCATCAAAATCAGAGCGGGAGTTTGTAGCTACCAATGGTTCAGAAGTAGAAAAGCCCCAGAAAGCAAAGTGACATCTCGCTAAAGGCTGCCTGCCACAGTAGCTCAATGAAACCCTCTCCCTTTTCATTTTCCCCTTTTTTGTCCCTTTCCCTCTGACTTTGTCTCTTTACTGGTCTCTCTTTATGTCTATTTGTCAGCCATTCTCTGCCTTTGTCTAGTGTTTCAGTCTCTCTATTTCTCTTTGCTCTGCTTCCTTCCCTTCATTCTGTAGGGCTGTGATGAGACGCTCTGGCAGTTAACTTGTCCCACAGCTCGCTGTCAAAGATATGACCTTGATGTAGCTCACACACAGTTTGGTGACTCTTTGTATATTCCTATTTGTGTGTGTGTGTGTGTGTGTGTGTGTGTGTGTGTGTGTGTGTGTGTGTGTGTGTGTGTGTGTGTGTGTGTGTGTTCCTGTGTCTCTGTAATCACTGAATTGTAAAACCATGTGTGAGTGTGTTATCATTTGGGGGAAGCTTCTCCATTTTTTCCCCCTCATCCCACACAGTGATAATTCTGTTTGGGAGCGACGGTGCTGTACCACGTCAAGAGATGGGCAGGGGAGAGGCACAGGGAGGTACCATTTAGATAAAACAAATTGCCAGCTGCCGAGCAGGAGCAGCCACCGCTTAGATAAAAAACCAAAGGGACTGTGTGCATTAATGTGCATTTTGTGCATTTTTTCATATGTATGTGCGTTCCTTTTTCCCTTAGCCTGAAGTTCAGGCCTTCCAGGCAGTCTCTCTCCATAACAAGTCACAGAGCTATTTTTTTTCTGGCCTATAACTATAATGCTGTGACGGGACAAGCAGCAGTAATTAAAATCAATAGCCCGGACTTTTCCAGTCTCCGGCAAGGTCACACCCTGCCCAGTAAGAGAGAAAGAGAAGGAGTAACAGGGAGAAGTGGGATTGCATGGATGGGCAGAGCCAAACAGGGAAATATGGAAAGAGGTGAGGTGTCATCTTATTTTAATTAACCTGCACCTTGGAGGGCTGGCACCAAAGTAATGCACCAGTATGTGTGGGTTTGGGTGTGTGTACACAAGTGTGTCCTGTGGAGGTTTATTTTGTCCTTGCCGCTCAGTTTTATTCACAGTACGCTCTACTTCAAACGTATGCGGTCTTAAATGAATAATATTCATGTTCTTAAATGTGCTCTCATTTTTTCCAAGATTAGACATTTTTATTGTTTTTTTCTTCTTCTATTTCTTTGTCCATCTTTACAGGCTGTAAGACAAGGCTGTAATCTGGCTCCAGTGGGAAGGCTGGGTGTGGTATAACTAGCCACTGGCTGCATTAGTATTCTGCTGAGATAGCCACATGCAGATACATTGTCTCCTCCTCTGAAGGAATAATCAGCCCTGCCTTTCTCTCCCTTCTTCCCCTCTGTCTGAGGGAGGCTGAGTGATTTAGCTTTTTGTTTTACTAGGTACCTGCAGGGACATCTTCAAGTGTTTGAAAATGCATGCAAGTGTGTTCACTATGCATTTCTATGCAGGGCCTTCGCCAAACTTTATGTATTAGGTGTCTGAGCAAACACATAAAACTCTTAGGCGTCTCCTTCCTGTCCTCCCTCCTCAGAGGTGAGTCAGAGAGAGAAGTTCACTCCGTCAGAGTTGGCGCAAAGCAGTCTGTCCTGTTTGTTGATTATCAGGTCCTGTTCCTATCACAGCCCCGATAGCATCTTCATCTGATCTGTTGCCAGAGACGCTAGCTCACTAGCCAGCCCCACCATCACAGAGCCGCTACGCTGCTAGCCGCCACCCTTTCCCATATATCTTTGTATCAGGCCCAGATCTGCCATCGCCCTGCACTCTCATCTTCCCCTTATCTCCTTATTCCACCTTTCTCCCTGCTCCCAACACCCCAAACCCACCAGTCACTCATCATCCTCATCTTCTTCCTCCTTTTATCCTCCTCTCTCAGAGTGTCTGCCAGAGCTCCTATGGCAGCACGGTTGTTCCCCATGCTTGGTCGTCTTCACGTACCTGTCAAGGCGGAGTCAGTAACTGACAGGACAAGACGAGAGAGATTCGGAGAGAGACAGGAAATAGAAAAGATAGAAAAAAGGAAGAGAGAAAGAAGGCAGAGAGAGTCACTTGCATGCATATAACCTCCCTCTGACCATGTCTCAGTGGTAAGGGCTGAACGAGGAAAGAGAGGAAGACGAAGATAGATGAGTGAAAAGTGTGAAAAGAAAACATGTTGAGTAAGCAGAGAAGTTCTGTAGACTGCTGCAGTACTGTCCCGTACCCCATCGATTGCCCGTGAGGTGCATGGATCAGTCAGCTTTTTTTTTGCCCTGGGCCCAGCATGCAACATGCAACACACAATTCAGCAAAGCACACAACGAAGAAGACATAAAAGACACAAGATTAAACATGCAGCACATTACAAACGGCGTGCAGCGCTCCACACAACAGGAAACATGACATACACAGACTTACACAGATTAGGTGCTTACCCGTCCCTCACGCGATATAATTGCTCAAAACACAACTTGAACAAAAAAAAGAAAACGCATTTTCTGCTTTTCGCTCAGACTGCAATTCTAAATTACACATAAAAAAATAGAGTCATAATTAAAATATCTTGTGTTACCAAATTCGGAATTTAAAAAAAAAAAAAAAAAAAAAAAAATGAAATGGAAAAACTTAAAATACCTAATTGGTATTAGGGTTGATTATTGTTTTGTTTGTGATCTTTGGTCTTGTCTGCTGTTTTAACATTCACAACAAGTCATTTGTAGCTTACTTACAGTGGTTGTGCCTACTTTCAGTATTACTTTCAGTATTTAGACTGTATTTGCCTAAAACAAAACTCCAATAAAATGCTAAACAACTCTAATAATTTAGTCAATTTACCTTTGAAGTTAGTTGACAATATATCATTCTTTGTCATTAAATTTCATTGTTTTGTATTGTTCACATTCATTTTTATCGGTTACTGTACGTTTACAATACGTTTGTTCTTCCTGGCTTTGCATTAAAGGTCCCATGGCATGAAAATTTCACTTTATGAGGTTTTTTAACATTAATATGAGTTCCCCCAGCCTGTCTATGGTCCCCCAGTGGCTAGAAATGGTGATAGGTGTAAACCGAGCCCTGGGTATCCTGCTCTGCCTTTGAGAAAATGAAAGCTCAGATGAGCCGTTTTGTTACCTCCCCTTTCTCTGCTTTGCCCGCCCAGAGAATTTGGCCAACCCATGAGAGAGAGACATCATAGCTTTCAAACGAGAAAAGTGGCAGTTGGTCAAGGCCACACCCCCACCCTCCACCTTGCCACTCCCACTCTCCTCCTCAATAGCTACAGACACAGAAATGACACATACTAAGGAAAGCTCATTGTAGGACTGGCTCTAGTGGCTGTAATTCTGCACCAAGGCTGAATTTCGGGAAAGAGACTTCAGATACAGTATTAGGGGACCACTAAGGTCTATATAAAAGTATCCAAAGAGCACCATGTCATGGGACCTTTAAACAATAAACGGCGGTCTTTACGTGACAAATAATGAATCACCAAGTGGTGATTAATGATCAGAAATTGTTTGTTTTAGATCACACCTACTTTAAAAAAGTAACTTTTTGATAATTTATTAGAGAATTGTTGTGTGAGCATATCAACTAAACAAAAACAAAATCAAATCTATGTGTTGGTTTGTCACCCCTCATAAATTGAGAACCTGTCAGACTTCCCCAGCACCTTGATTATCAGGTGACTTCTCCTTACTTCCTTCAGTTCTTTTACTCCGTTGCCAGCTGAACTCAACATCTCTGGAAGACAACCAGCTGACAAGATGATGCAACTTCTGCGTTATGATTTCTCAACTCTTTATCATTAACTCATGAGTCAGTTTCTATCTATCTTTACACTTTCTGCTCTTTTTTCCTTCTCTTGCAAATGTGCTGTGCTCTCATTGTTCCTCATATCTTCACCTGATGCAGTCGTAACCCTTCGAGACCTCATGTCTTTAAAGGAACATGCCGACTTATTGGGAATTTAGCTTATTCACAGTAACCCCCAGAGTAAGACAAGTCGATCCATACCCTTCTCATCTCCGTGCGTCCTGTAACGCTGTCTGACGGCTCCAGCGTTAGCTTAGCCCAGCTTAGATCCTGCAGGTAACTGGTTCCAACTAGCCTACTGCTCCGAATTGTGACAAAAGTGACAAAATAACGCCAACATGTTCCTATTTACATGTTGTGATTTGTAGAGTCGGCGTGTACAAAAAACAACGTAACATGAGACACAGCCATCTTCTATCCGTAAACAAACCAGGAACTATATTCTCAGGCGCGCAGCGCACGCATATCGCCCCTATATTTTTATATTTAATAGATATGAGAATAGTTGCTGGTTTGTTTACAGTTAGAAAATGGCTTGCATGCTCATGTTACGTTTTTTGTACACGCTGTGATCTAAAATCAAAAAATAAAAACATGTTGGCCTTATTTAGTCACTTATTGCGAGCAGTAGGATACTGAACCATTCACCTGCCTGTTCTGTTATGGGCTGATGCCGCTGGAGCCGTCAGACAGCTTTACAGCACGCACGGAGATGAGAAGGGTATGTATCGACTTGTCTTACTCTGGGGGTTACGGTGAATAAGCTAAATTCCCAATAAGTCGGCGTTTTCCTTTAAATGAAAAGACCTGTCCTGTAAATGACCTCCCTAATTTCTCTATATTGTGTTTGTCTTTTGCTATTGCAGGCAGAGGCTTCCTGCCAAAAACGTGTACTACTACCGTTGTCCTGACCACCGGCGCAACTATGTCATGTCCTTTGCCTTCTGTTTCGACCAAGAGGACGATGTATACCAGTTTGCCTACTGCTATCCCTACACCTACTCCAGACTGCAGCACTACCTGGCAAGCCTGGAGCGCAGGAACCTGCCCTACCTGCAGAGGGAGCAACTGGGTCTCAGTGTGGTGAGTAGGGAGGTGGGAAGTGCTGTGGGCAGGTGGAGAAGAAAGTGTGTGTGGGATGTTAGTGGTTATGGCTGGAGCAGAGAAGTTGAATGGTGGTGAAGATAAGGGGTGGAAGTGTTGTAAGTTGTAGTGTGTGTGTGTGTGTGTGTGTGTGTGTGTGTGTGTGTGTGTGTGTGTGTGTGTGTGTGTGTGTGTGTGTGTGTGTGTGCGTGCGTGCGTGTGCGCGCACTCGCGTGTGTGAGTGTGTGTTCAGAATAAGGAGACCCAGATTGGTATAGGTGTGCCTGCCAGTCATAACTTCAGCCTCTCATGTTATTATTAGGATTGTTGCACTCTGAGATGACGGACTGTGTAAGCCTCTGGGTGTGTGTGTGTGTGTGTGTGTGTGGGTGTGTGTGTGTGTGTGTGTGTGTGTGTGTGTGTGTGTGTGTGAGAGTGTGTGAGTGTGTAAATGGCTCTGTATGTAATCAGCAGAGCGCTCACCTCAGTAGTAGGAGCTAGTGTATCATACACGTTGCCTCCAGTCTTGTCTGCTCTTATCAAATAATTGTAGGAGACTCATTAGAAATGCTTGAGAGATTACGACTTTTTCTTCTGTCCTGCAACATTTGTCAGTAAAAAAGCTTGCTGCGAGGGGAGCACCATGAAAGTACAGTGTCTGTATGGAGCACCTGACCATAAAATACAGTACATTTAGAAACCATGGAACTGAAAGGTTGAGGATATGGTAAAAAATAAAAAGAGAAATACCTCCATATATAAAAGATCTGGCGACCTGCAGTAACAATGAAAGATTATGACAAAACACCAGGACATTAGGTATTTCATATTCTAATGTTGGTTATATTTCAAAACCAGCTTCAGAGAAAATTCAATGTGATCCTTAATTTTTAGATTTAATTGTGAAGCATCCTTTTCTTGGCTTCTAACCTCCCCTGCACAATGTTTTCACTTTGTATCAAGCCTTATCATTTTTAACAATGTGCTAATAAACTAAACTAAAGCAGCAGCTGTGGGGAATGTTCAGTGTGCATTAGCAGTAACAGGGAGGCCTTTATCAAATAGATAAAATTACAAACAGTAGTGCTGAAGTACATTCACGCGTCGTGACCTGTGTACCCCTTGTGCTTATGTTGGTCATTTGAATCCTGCTTGGGCAAAAACTAGTACAAAAAGGGGTAGTTACTGAATGTAAACAATACATTTGGGTATCTGCCTATCAACGCACAAACTTTGAAATAAGACAACACAGTTAGTTTTTGTGGTATGATTAGATCAGATAACATGGGATTCATCCAACAAGCCACCCCAGATACAGCCCCTCTTCCTACATCACATGCAGGCTAATTAAAATATGCCCTACATCTGAGTATCTCCACCCACGGCTTGAGAACTACCTTTGCAAAAGGTGTGCCATTTTTATCTCACAAGCCAATCAGAGAAGACTGGGCTTTTCAGGAGAAGGGCTTAAAGAGAGAGTCACTAAAATGGAGCGTTTCAGACAGAGGGGTGAGGTACAGTATATTCAGACATACAGTTTGAGAAAAATAACATGTTTTTTGAACATTAAAGCATGTAAACATGTTCTAGAAGAAACCCAAAATACAAGAATGAACCTGAAAATGAACATGATATGTTTCTTTTAAATATATAAGATGGGTTTTTACATAATGCAAATAATTGTGAATTTGTCTTGATTAATATTACTATTGCCCATTATTGCACTGAATTGTTTATTAAATACTTGTGCATACTGTACCTGTGTGTATATATAGATTCACTCTACTTATTCCAAATACTCATCTAAATACAAACAGTGAAGCACCTCGCCATACCAACACATGATGAGGATTATAACTTTAGCTGTGGTGAGAATTTCAACCACAAAAATACACAGTTTGGTGTATGGTACCCTGAGGTTTTAGGAAGGGGGATGTTCATTCATTCTGTCAGTGCTACCAGTCTGTTTTCCATTTCTGTTAATTTTTACAGCTATATAATTTGTTGTCACTTAACAGCCAAATTCATAAAAATCCGCATTGAAAACATCACAGCATAATAAAATATAAAATGGCTCGCCATTGCTCCTAACTAATGTTCCCTATCCATCTGTACTACTACTGTGTTATGTATAAAACATAATGTAAATACAAAGCTTTACAATTCTGCCTGTGCAGCACACTATTTTTGCTTTATTTTTTAAGCCACATCATTTCTGTAAGCGAGACAGGGGAACAGAGAGAGGACAGACTCGGTTGGTTTGGCTCACAGAGACAGTATTAGTATTCATAGTCATAGAGAGGTTTTATGGCCATATTTTTCTCTTTATGTTCTCTGGGCCTGGGTGGCAGACAGCCCAGCCCCACCCTCTCATATCTCTTTCTCTCTCTGCTCCCTCTCTTGCTGTTACCTTCTCCTCATCTCATGCACATATGTAACACACACACACATACACACACACACACACACACACACACACACACACACACACACACAGGTCAGAGGGGAAGGGATGAGAAGGGATGAAGGGAGCTTTTTGACTGCATCAAAGTTTAAAGACGGATCGCTGCCGTTTCCAAGGCAGAGTCTTTGCAGGGACAACACAATAGCTTTAACCTTCTAATGGGTACAGTTATCTCATAAGGATGGAAATAAGAGCCAGAGCCATTTGCACTGGCATTCTTCTATCTTGCTGACTAATTTGTTTTCTGTAATGTATTCCTCTGTTCAAAATCACATCTTTCCAGCCTGCACTGGTAGACTCCGATATTGTAAATAAAGGTTGGCTCTGTTTTAATTTTTACCTCCAGCTCTTTTCGTCATTATGATCGAGGAAGTGTTTACTAATTTATAAGGCAGGTATTTTGTATTATATTACCAGATTGAATTCACTTCAGCTGTGTTGCCGTGTAAGAAATCAGTTTAATTGAGAGAGGCAGATAAAGGGACAGAAACAAGAGAGAGATATAACAGTTCTAGGATGAATGAAAAGGGCAAGCCAAGAGGATCTGATTATAATTTTCAGATCAGCCTCTCAATTCTCAAATCCTTCACTCTAACTGATTTCTACCCCTTTCCATTGGGACTTTACAATAAGAGTGGACTTCAGTTGTTCTAGAAACTAACTTTCATTCCACATGTACAGTGTGGGTGGCGACTCGCTATTTTCGTTGACTCGAGTTTTTCACTGCTGATCATCTAACATGATGGCATCAAAGATTACCAACACAGAAAGAGAAAAAGGAACATGAATGATAATTGGTTATTGGAAGATTATATGGAATATCTATCTATCTATCTATATATATATATATATATATATATATATAATATATAATATATTTCTGATACCCAGCTGTTCATCTAGCAAAGCCTGAAAACCCCTCTAGCTTTCTGTCAAAAACCTGGGTGTGGTTTGATTCCAATATTCACTTTGAAATGCATATTGGCAAGGTTGTCCAATCTTGTTTTTGGCATCTAAAGAATACTGACACAATCTGTCCATTTCTGAGCTTTAGAGACACCAAGTCCTTCATACATGCTTTCATTTACTTACATTTAGGTTAAAGTGTTGGTCTCCTAAATGGCATAAATCAGAAAATAATTCAGACTCCAAACTGTACAGAATGAAGCAGCTAGACTACTAACAAGAACCAAGAAAGAAGAAAAAAAACTTGTAATGTCTTTACCTACCAGCTTATTACAGATTTTAAGCTTCTCTAATTGCCTTTATGGCCTTGACCCACACTATATCTCTGATATACTGTGCCCTTATCAAACCTGCACTGCCTGAGGTCCTCAGGCAAGAACAATCACTTCTTAAAGGAAAAGTTATTAGTTATAAAGTTTCTGCTCCCAGCAGTAAGATATAGTTTGGAACATAACCCCTGTTAAATGGCATTTTACACTTTACACAGTTTTGTACAGATTAAACAAACAAGATATAATGCGATGATTGTTTAGCTTTATACTGTGGTTGCTGGTAGGTGAACTTTCTTATTATTGTATGGGGCCAGGCTAGTTGTTTCCATCTGTCTCTAGTCTTTGTGCTAAGCTAAGATAACCAGCTGCTAGCCTTGTATATTTAACAGACAAATGTGAGAGTGCTACCAGATTTCTCATCTAACTCTCGACAAGAGAATATTCATTTTCTAAAATGTCAAACTATTGCTTTAAAACCAAAATTACCAAAATACGTTTTATAATATTAACTTTGGCAATCATGACAAAAGATTGTCAGATGATTGACACGTTGTCATGTGTGTATTTGTGTGTATGCAGATAATACATGTTTGTTTGTATCTGTAAATTGATAATTTGGTTATTAACTGGTGGTGATTACCCATGCGAAACAGAAAAAACATTATAGACATACACACTTGTACGTAGACAACACACACACACACACACACACACACACACACACACACACACAAAGACAAATACCACAAGAATTTCTCTTATTCCCCAGAGGAGAGGGGTTTGGATTCTTCCTGTTTTTTCTCTGCAGGGTTCATGGCCCTTCTTCTGTTCCTCTGGTCCCTGTCTGTCTGAACATTTCCTTTTGTAGACCATCCCGACAGCATCTGAGTAAACCCCTCTCTCTCTCCTCCCCCTGAGGCGTCCATGTCACACAGATACAGAGAAAGAGACAACATGTGTTTGACCTGCTACAATACTTTCATGCCTCTTTGAAAAGATGCCCACTTGCTTCCTTATTTCAGACTATTTCCTCATTTCTGTACGCTCCTCAAGTGTCCCCCCAGCCACAGAGAATCAAAAGCACCTCATTTGCCCACCTTGCCTGTTGACAAAGTGTCTTTTTCTTTTTTCTAACCAGGACACAGTGTCTGCTGGGGAGTTGCGTAGGCAGCAGTTTGAGTTTTCCTTCTGCTGGCCCCGCTGGGGGAGGGCAGGGCTATGACACTATTAGTCACCTCTGACACAGCACAGCCGCTGCCTGTAGACCAGATGGAAAGAATGTGTAACCTCAGGGTGGGAGAGTGGACAGTCCACAGACCAGCCTTAAGGTTGTCTAAGACCTAACCTGCATGAAACTTAATAGGCCTCTGTGCTCGCTATTATACTGTGACTCTTTTCTCTAACCCCACTTCAAGTATTATTGTACTATTGATCTCAGAATCACAGCGAAGAGATGTCACATCCATTCAGTTCTTTTTTTTTTTTCTTTGGAAATCTGACAAATCAAAGCAAGATTATGATAGATCACTTGTACTGTGTTGAAGAGAGGCAGCGGTCACTGTCAGCTGCAGTGACTTAACATTACTTAGACTGTTGTGATTGAATTTTAGACCTAATCCTGTCTGCTATCAGTGTTCAGGTACCATGTCTGGGTGTCTGCTCAGTGGGAGTGGAGTCTCGAAGAACAGTTTTTTTTTTTTTTTGTGTGGAGTGGGCACTGCAGCTATATCTGCCTGGCTGCCTCTCTCTCCTTATCTCTATGTTTGTACACTGTGTGCCAAGATCCAATCAATAGCCACTCCAGCTATGGAGAGAGGAGAAGGTCAGCAGCCACAGTGGAGGAGTCGGGCTAGGCAAACTGATGAAGGTGCAGAAAACATAGGAAACACAAAATATGCAAGGCACATTGCATATTTTAACAATTTTAAAGAGAGATTATTATGATTTCTGCCTCCCAAAGACTCGCAACACTGTAAAACACTCCCTTTTATTACATTAAAAACAGTACAATATAAAGCCTTGTGCTCTTCATCAGGTACAGAGGTAATATTACAAAATTAGGTATGAGGAGTCAATTTTAGCTTAAAACTTGTACTTTTTATAATTTAATAAGATAAAGATAGTAATATTTAAGGGAGCGTTCCACAGTGTTGCAAGGCCTTGGAAAGACAGAAATCATAACTGTATTTTTTCGTTCAGCACCTGGACAAAAACAAGATATATTTTGTACACTGAATGAGTGACATGGGCGCTTCATCATCACAGTTCTTATTTCATAAGTTTTGACTTTGCATCACGACTTAACTTAAAATAACATAAATATATAAATAGATAATAATTGAGCTGTCAAACAAATTAGGAACAGCACAATTCAGTCACAGGGAATTTTCATTTTTGTTTGAAACTGAGTGATTGACACCATGCATATCTTCTTAGCAAGGGTTTTTTCACATCATACATTGTCATCAAGTAATGTAACGGCGTGCTTTGTGACAAAGTGCCAGTTTTAATTACAGTTACTAATTAATCCCAACTTTTTGTGAAAGCGGACTGTGAGAGCTGAGTTCTTGACACTGGAGCTATTCTGTGAATGGCTGTGTGATTGGTTTGTAATGAAGAGAGCCCTCCAACTACTGTCTGCCTCCATTAAAGGCCAACACCTGAATAGCCAATCAGCACTTTATCATGTGCATGAGGTGATGCTGTAAAAAGTGAAACCACATGAGGGATGTGAACATCCACTTTGTATTTCAGTAGTGAAAGGAAACTCCAGACTGGCTTCTGTATACTGGTACGGGGTTCCCACGGTCAAATTTTTCCAGGCCTCTAAAAGTCATGGAATAAGCAAAATCCTTGACATTTTTGGATGAGTCATGGAATTTTGTTGTGTTTAATGAAATTAATTGTTACAGTAATCTACGCAGAATTTATTTTCTGTAGCTTTTGACATAACATAGCTCTAACGTTTTGTTTACTATCACATATGTTTCTTAATTTTCTCCCCGTCTCCCCCTTCATGTATGTGCATGCATGTAAACTAGCTGAAACTACCTGTATATTTGAATAGAGTTTGAATCGGATATGTTTGAATAATGCCGGGCAAGTGTACATTAATACATTTAATACATATTGTATTGACCAATAGAGACCCATATAGATCGTATTGACTGTGCCTGTAGATGCAAGTATTTAAAGGGGTGATAGAATGATTATATAGGGTATTTCACACTGTTCCTTAAGGTCCCCTAATAGAGTATGTAACATTGGTTGGGCTGAAAATGACCCGGCTGCTGTTCTATGCTCCCTAATGCAACCCTGTGAAATAGGCCTGGATTGAAACGAGAGGTTTTCTGCCTTATATGGTATCCTCATAAATATTTAGATGAGCTGCGCACTGATTGGTTGGTTGAAGCACACAGACATACACACACACACACACAGCCCCTACCCTCCGTGCCGCTCCATGCACACCACGTCACACACACTGCACAGAAATTGTATACATTGTTCGTCTGCTATTCCATTACTAAATTCACTTCTGAGATTTTTTCATGCGAGAAATCAACTATGTAGAGCTCAAATATGGGCCGTTTTACGAAAATTGATGGCTAATTGCAAATTTGGTCAGACTGTGTCCGAGTTCAGGAGCTCCACAGTCTGACGTGACAGCGGCCGGTGCCTGCCTGTCCCCGCTGTGAGCTGGCTGGAGCTCCGTCACGGCCGGCAGCCCGTGGCGCTCCATACCCAGCACAAAGTAACCATTTCTGGGTTACTGGACTACTGACGGAGCTCCACGGCCTGCAGCTCGCTGCTCTCCCTCCCTTCTTCCTGCTAAATGGCCAGTGTGTGTGAGTGAGAGCGCGGTCAGCGAGCTTGTTACGCCCGCAATCTCTTGTGGAGCATTATAACTTAGAAAAACCACAGGTTCCAGTTCATCTTATAATGGATATGTGTGTTGAGTTATTTAAACAAACGATCAGGGATTTAAACGCCTCTTGTCCGCGAGTCTCCTGAGAGAGCTCCAGCCAGCTCACAGCGGGTCTGTGAAGGAGGACAGGCCGGGCGGCAAGCCAGCGACCCCGGCAGGCACTCGCCGGCTGTCACATCAGACTGTGGAGCTCCTGAACTCCGACACAGTCTGACCAAATTTGCAATTAGCCATCAAAAAGTCTCAGAAGTGAATTTAGTAATGAAATAGCAGACAAACAATGTATCAAATTTCTGAGATCTGCGCAACCTACATTCAGAAGACCAGCTGGCCTCAGATCAGTGGTTTGTATGTAAATGTTGGGGCGTGACAAAGGTACAGACTAGAGCCAAATAAGGTACAGCCACCGAGTTGACGTCAACTATGAGCTTTGTTGAGATTCGCCCGTTTTCAGCTGCAGTTTCAAATTGTGAGATTTGCATAGGAAACAGGTGTCAATGGGACTTTGAGGTTCTATGTATGTCTGTTTTACCCACCGAACTGTCGTAATTCAACTATGACAAGGAAAACTCGGTTTTGCATTCTATCACCCCTTTAAATATGAATATGAACATAACCAACAAACTAGATATAAAAAAAAAAAATAGGTTGTGAATGGTCATGAGAATTTTATTATGGGTCCTGTTTGTCTAATATTTCCTTAGCTGCACTTTAAGAAAAAAATAATTGTGACGTGATAACTTGAACAAAATGGGACGATTTGTCATGATTACATATGAAATATAGGCTAATAGAGACAAATGGGGCTTAGCAGACGATTAGAAATGTTAGCTACATATCCCCTCAAACATATATAGTTTTGTAGCTTTATTACCATATATTCAAGTCAGACACAAACACTTCACCAGTCAAACCAGCTGAAACCACTCAAGTAAGCTGCTCTTCCCTTTAGCAGAGAGGTAAACAGCTCAAGATAACAGAGTTGTTTTTTCTTTAGTGGCAGCCTGTTAATGAATGCATCAGCTGTGGCCTAAACATCAAACAGAGGGGGAACTATTTTTTAAAGGAAAAAAGAAAAGAAAAGGCAACTTAAGGAATACAGCTAAATCATCTGGTGGAATTTAAATTTTCACTCTATCTCTCTTACTTCCTCAACTTGTGATGTCGTTTTTCTTTTTGTTTATCTGTGGTTTGTTGTTAACTTTATAGGCCCTTGCATTACCTCTTTGCATTTTGTTTCCCTATTTTTTGGAAGTTTTGTGTTTCCCTTTGCAGCAGCTAATAAGTATCTGGATAAATAAAGCTAGAGCTATTCATGGTCTAATAATATGCTGCCTACAGCACCTCCACGTCAGAACTCTGAGAAAATTCCTCAAAGATTGAAAAGGTCATCATTGTATCATGGCAGGTTTCTTCGCAAAAATCCTTGTTTTCATGCTGCTTTGTATTTCTCTTCATTAGCGAGTGACCCTTATTCTGTTACACTCTTCTTACCAACATGGAAGTATGTGTAGTCTAGCATGGGAATCTGAGAAAATGGTTGGTGACTGTCCTTTGGCCCCAGACCGTTGACTAAGAGGGCTGGTCCAGAGGGAGCAAAAGATAAGTAGGTTTATGATCTATGTCCTTACATTATTGTGCTGTATGGCCTCTTATCTCCAACCAATGGTTCCCCCAGGATACTAGATGCTTTATTACGCATCCCCCATCTCTGCCATCTCTCTGGCGATCAAGAACGCAGTAATGAGGCAGAGGTGGTGAGGATTAGGAGGTGGTGGGGAGAGCATAAGACATGCCTGTTAATGCATAGCCTACTGTGAAAGGGAGGGAGTGTGGATCGGGTGTCTGTGCCCCTGGTGTGTTTAACTTTACAGTTTTACACAGTGCAGGCCGACTGTGTATCGACAAAATATGGGAGATAAATAGATTAAAGTAGCACAGGTGAAGCTCTCTAAATGTGATGGTGTGATGTTCACGCAGCGCTGACCCGTTGTTGATCCTTATTATAATGTTGGCACAAAAGCACACAGATTTTGGGTTACTCAGACAGAGATAATATTTATTTTAGAAATTGGAACTTATTCACACCTTAATGGCTTAGTGCTCTGTCTCTCTTCCCTCCCTCTCTTTTCTCTGTTTCTCACCTTCCCTCGTCTCTCCCACCTTTCAATGAATAGGAATTAAGTTAAGGAAAAGTTCTCTGAAATGGCTGATGTCTGTGGGCCTACAGGGCTGTGAACCAGAGGTCTGTGGATGGTTGAAGACCTGGTTTATGAACTTAAGAGTAAGAAGAATGTCATTTCAGACTGAGACAATGCAGCCGTCAGCAGACACATCTCTCTCTCTCTTTCTGACTCATTGTCTTTTCGTGTCTCCCACATCTTGGCAAATCTACTCCTATCCTTGCAGCTGCGTTACAGCCGCCTATCTGCCCTCTTCTGCCAATGGATATTTACTCTGACGGCTTCCTAGATGACGCCCAGGATGGAGCAGTGAGCAGGGAGCACTCACTCCGTCTCATTTGGGTGTCAGGACTCAGTTCCTCAGGGGGACACAAAGAGGGAACAAAACAGATAGCATTCAGGGCTTTTAATAAATCAGAATACACCTTTCTGACAGTGTAATTGCTTTCCATTGCCTGGCAAGCAGGAAAAAGAAGGCAACGAGGGGAGAAAACAACAGATAGGAATGGAGAGGAGAGTAACGCAGAGCGGGCTGTACAGTAGATCATTTGTTTGGGGGAAAAGAATGAAAATTAATGAAAAGAGAGTTGCTCGCCCTCCAAAGGCAGCCAAGCTTGAAATTCACTTTGAGGGAAACTTAATTTGTTGTAAATGGGCAAAAAACATATTACTGCACAGTGCGTAGAAGGGCTGCACGGTGTGTCCGTCTGCTGCGTCTGTCTGTCGGCATGTGTTTGTGGCAGATGAGGACGCTATGCTCTGAATAGCTCAGCTGAGAGGAGGGAAACACAGGAGCCTGTTAATAACTCCAGTAACAGCATTCTCTTTCTACATGACTGCTCTCCAGCACTCCCTTCTAGCACGTCTGAATACAACTCCAGGATGTGGAGGAGAACTTGTCAAAAGTTACTTAGGAATAAGGAATAAGGAATAAAGTTTGGCCTGTTTACTTCAGGTGTGTCAGTTTGCGCATGTGTGTGTGAGCACATTCATATGTACGTGTGCATACGTTGTTTTTTTGTGTCCGTCAGCTTCAGTTCTCCTATAGCTCTCAACATCTCAGGAGTTTGTGAGTTGTCTTTATCCTTTGAAGAGCAACTTTTAGTTTGGCGTCTCCAATGAATGAATGTGTAGGAAAATTATGTAGAAAATGCTTAAAAAAAAAAAAAAAAGATATCTTACAGTATACTACAATATCAGCTTGACTCGTTTTTATTAGGCATATTTTCATATCCACCCCTGCCTTATAATTTTATACCTGCTAGGAGTCCAAGGGACCAGGAACAGATAAGGATTAGGAAACAAAATGGATAGCGGCGAGAAATTGAGTTGTGGTGGGAACAATGTGGATTGCAGGTGACCAGAGTTGGCAACAAATTACCTAAAGCTGTGTTTTTGATGTAAAGTTTGCTATCACGCATTAGGTAGTACCAAAAGTAGAAGTGGTCGTTGACATATGACGTTGAATCTCTACCTGATGATTATCAAACAGCAGCAGGTGGTAGAGAAAAGGTAATACACTTTAATTTCATCTCTTTTTTAGGTGTTGACAGAGACATTTTTAATTTGTATCCAGCCAATACAAGACAATTAAATTATGTATGCATTAATCTGTATGGTGTATAATGTTATTGCTACAGTGTGAGAGAGAAGAGGAGTTTCCTGAGCACCTGTTAGGATAACTTGTGCAACCTGCACACAATCATTTCTCATGATGGAAAATGGTAACATGCAAAAAAAGACTGACTTACTATATGACAATGGCCCACACCTACGACCACCTACACTGCACAGTGCACTGTAGGGGACACTGTTTTAAACGCCTACCTTTTCTCTGAATTTCTGCTATAATGACTTGTAAAACATTTGAAATTGTGTATTACCTATTCAAAGCACAATTTCTATGAAACCTAAAGTTTCAATCAGTAGGGATCTCAACCTTCAGGTTACTCTTGAAGTCATACCTGTCAAGTATCCCGTTTTGTCCGGGAAAGTCCCGTATTTTACTCTTCTTTCCCGCCATCCTCCCGTATTAGTATTTTCCCGTAAATCTCCCGTATTTTAACCTGCGTTATTAAAAAATAATAATACCCCGGGCCCGAGAGGAGTAAAAAAAACAAAAAAAAAACATTCCCAATCTCAGCTCTGTCACTAGCCTCGTGATAATTGCCACGTGCAGTAGCCTACTACAGGTACTGTAGGTGGCAGTTGTCGCGAGGTTAGTGTGTGAGGTCAGATGATGAGTGACAACACGGGGGGAAAAAAAACAGAGATGGATGATGGACGCTACGACAGAGACGGTGCGCTGCCAAAACTTATGAAGGCTTTACTATGCATTCCCCATAGCAATGCAAGTTCAGAAAGGGTGTTTAGCATGGTACGAAAGATTTTTCCAGAGAATAGGATGATGTTAGACAACAGAACTGTCTGTGCTCTACTCTCATGTAAAATGAACCACTCTGTAAACCACTCTGGCCCAGCCCACTAATACACTCCTTCCAAAACAGTCTTAAAGAATGCAAAGTCTGCAACAAATTTGTACAATAACTCACTAAAAGAGTAAAGAAAAGTTATGTGAAATGAAAAGAAAAACTGTAAAAGAAAAGCAATATGAAATGAAAAGAGTGTGTGGAATGAAAATAAAATGTAAAGACAAGCAATGTTATAAATTGTAAATGTTTTCAGCATTCTGCATCAAGTGGTGATTTTAGCTTTATTGTACACCTGTCTTAAAATGTAAGGGATACTGGAGCTTGGTTGGGGTGGTGGGACTGCTCGCGGTGGGCGCTGGAAAAGTTCCCTTATTTTCAAATCCAAAACTTGACAGGTATGCTTGAAGTGTGTGCATTTGTGCTGCAGTATACAACAGTCTCTGCATGCAATAATGTGTGGCAGCAAGCTAATTTGTATGTTCCATGCATATATATTTTAATATTTCTGCAGGGTTAGTTACTTTTTTGAATCCTAGATTCATCCATTCCAATATGTTTAGTGATAAGCGAAAGCCGAAAGGATGACTGACAGTTCATGGTAAAACGGTATGATTGCAGACTTGCTGCAGTTTTATCCGTGTCTACAGTTATAGACCTTACCCTCAACGGTTTTGTGTGATAGGAATTTTGTATGAAGTAGGTCAGACTTCATATGACATCAAATCCTTGACCTGAGCCTGTACTTTCAGCTCTTAGCATCCATTTCCTCAGTGTCCCCCTCGAAAGGTTGAGAGGGTATGAATGCTTTATGCTCTTACATGACAAGTGTTTATCAGACGTCCTCAGTCTCAATGTGCAGCACTCACTGATGTCCTCTATGGTTTCTTTAAGAGTGTTTAAGAGTGTGTTTATATGCGGTCTAGTACAGTATACTGGCTACATCGCTTGGCTGGAGCACTTGAGCACATATGCGTAATTACACTCTCGGCAGGAAATGTCAATAAGCTGAATGTTTGTAGGATAAATCAGATCTTTCATGTGTTATTTCCAAGCCTCGTCAGGCCTTTGCTGCTCTCTCCAGTCTATTGGCCTCTCACCCATCCTTGGGCAACGGCCATGACTCTTCACCCTACCCCAGGCTCAGCCCCTCTGATTCGGGCCAGCAGCTCAGCACGCCTGGGGGGCCTGGAGACCCCCGATAACAAACAGCTCTAGCCAAGCAACTGGCCTTCTCACGCCTACGCAGGCATTTACCCACCACAAACAAACACCTTGCTCTCATTGCAGACAGGCTTTCTTTTTTCTTCTCTACACCTTCCCACTCTCCAGTTGCATAGAATACATTGTTTTATTTTTTATTTTATTCTGTCCTTTTTTTTTTTACCTGAAGTGAGAAGAAAAAGAAATGAAGGAAGTGACGGGTCCCATTTTTCCTCCACTTTTCTATTCTCTCTCACCTCTTGTTTTCTTGCTCTCCCACTGCTGCCTGGCCCTAGCCTTTGTGTGTGTCTTTGTGTGTGTGTGTGTGTGTGTGTCTCCCCCATGGTCGAGCGTCAGCCTAAGTGTGAGAGAGATGGATGCCAGGGTCTCTTTTTTTCTCCTAAGGCGCCATGTCGTTCCTCTCTCCTCTGCCAGGCTCGTCTGCACCTGCATATTGTGATATAGTGCCTCTGTTCAGCCAGTCGATTGCCTTTAACAGGACTGGGGCACACTGGCCAAATTGAAAGGGATTGCGGCCTGCTTTTCATCAGTCACATCAGAGCATGGCGCAGGGTCCTAGGGCACGAGGGGGCATGGAGGAGGTATGTGGGGTCTCTTTCTGCTGCACTTACTCCCTCGTGATTTCTTGCTCTTTGTACACTTCCTCTCTCTTTCGTTCCATCTTTTTGTGTCTCATATTTTGATGCCATCTGATGGCTGTGGAAACACTTTGCAGGAAATGAGTATTCTGTTTTCCATCAATCCATTTCTCCATTTCCATGCAGGAGTTCCTATTGATAGCGAGGGAGAAAAATGTCTTCATTTTCCATTTGTTTGCCTCACACTTTTGAGATATGTCATGTACGTGCGCTTTCTCTTTTCAAGTTTGCCTCCTCAATTCTATTTTGGCAGGCAGAATTTGAAAGGACCCTTCTCTCTAATGAAAAAAACCCCTCTGTGTGTACTTTAATGAGTTAGTGACACTAACTCAACACATGTGCTTTAAGCTTGTTATGTCAGTGGAGTGGCAGGCAGACACGCAAATATGCAGCCAAAGAATACCAAAGAAACTAAAGCTCATTCCAATACAGATAACCCTGTATTTATTAGTAACAATAAATATTGTTCTAAAGCATGACAAAACAAATCAACCAAATCCCATCAATACCATTAAGGCACTGGGCCAGAGCAAATCAATAACTTCAAGTGAAGTTCCCAGTGGTGTTTTCTGAGGCAAAGTGTATTCTGCATGCATTCATTTTTTATTCATATATTATTTCTTTGTCAGTGTAAGTACATTTATACAATCTCCTTTTGGTTGTTGCATCTCTTTCTTCTGCAGCTGTATCCTGTTACAACCTGCTGCTCTTATGGCCCAATTTCAGTTTCATCTAATCAAATCAATTCCATCTAATGTGATCTAATTAAATCAGTGTCTAAGTACCCCTGCTTTAAAAGTTAGCAGTTGGCGGAATCAGACTTTTGTCACACAGCTCAAATCATTTGAGGTTTACTTCAGCCCAATTGTCCACTGCTTAGGATAAGAAATCGACAATATCGAGACAGCTTACAGGCGCCAGTTACACAGGCTAGTGCCTGCATGCTAAGTTCCAACGGAAAGACTTGACCACAATGACTGATGTCTTCAAATAGCTGTGGATGTGTGCATGAGTGAGTGAGATGAGACTTTTTACCTCCCTCCTTCCCTCCCTCCCTCACTCCTTCCATCCTTTTTCACTCCTCCTTCCTTGGTTGCTGTGGAAACGGGCGGGTAGATTTGAGGTTCCTATCACCTACTGTTCCCCTGGAGTTGTTAAACTTTAGTGCGCACATGAAAGTCTCACAGGGACGTGTGGGAGCCTGAACAGAGAAAGCATGCATGCTCACAGGAACACACACATCAAGACATACACTTGTACACACAACACACACACACACACACACACACACACACACACACACACACTAGCAGTGTCTTTAGAGAAATCTGACCATCTGCCCTCAATGTTCAGTGCTTTCTCTATTGACTTAAGGAGTGGCGAAGAGAAAAGAATGACCAGGGGTGAGAGAGGACTATAGAGAGGGCACTTGAAAAGTCAGTAACCTTTTCCTGCTTGGTGTGTCTGAAAGAGACTCCCTGTAGTATGCCATTGTGGAACTGTCAAACTGCCTCCCCATGCATTTAGAGTGACGCTCGAGAGGTACATAACGCCTTGTCTAGGGCTCCTCCAGTGTCCATCTTCATTCATGGATCAATAGTTGTCCTAATTTTGGATTCCTTCTCCTTCCTCCCTCTTCTTCTTCTCTCTCTCTCCTTCCCCTCATTCGTCTTTGACAGGGCAACCCTAAATGTCTGCTTTAACTAGCTGCTCTCAGCCCTCCTCAAAACACATTTACATACACATCAATCACGCTGTCAAATGTAAAGGCATGACGCCGTGTAAAAACCAGAATTGGATTATGGCCTTGTCTCATCCCTGACACTGACTGCTTGGCTGGCTGGCTGACTAGACTGTTGATGCACAAGTCGAACAGCCTGAATTGTTTTTGGCTGGTGTTTTTCTCATAGTGCGTACTACATGCATGTTTCCCTGTGCCAAACAAGGTCTGTGATACCCAAAGAAACGTATTTTTCTCTCTTACAGTAAAACACATTACTTTGCTTGTAAAAATAGCTTTCATGCTGTTCTTTTTATTGTACAGTGAGTATTTCCTAACACAATATAATAATTTATTTAGAAATTGAGGATTTAAAGAAGTATTTGTACAGTAGGGAACAAGGATTCCGCCAAGAGTATTAATCCTGCCTTAACAAACACATGCGCCTGGGTAGCTCACCTGGTTGACCGTGCACCCCAAAGGCTCAGTCCTTGCTGCAGCGGTTGTGGGTTCAATTCCAACCTGCGGCCCTTTGCTGCATGTCATTTCCCCTCTCTCCCCATTTCCTGTTTACAACTGTCCTGTCTAATAAAGGCCTAAAATGCCCCAAAACAAACTTGCATAAGCATGTGTGTATCAGCAGAGTAATACTGTAGTGGAAGATTGTAATGGCCACGATGAACACCTGCATGAATGTGATTGGATGTTACTAGTCAACTTGTAGCAGCCGATATAGTGTGAATAAGGCAGCTGATAACTTAATTCAAGTGTGACTTCAGTGCTCTGCCTGAACTGAAGCTATATTGCCAGCTGCAGTTTCAATAGAACTGTACCAACATGTCTGAAAACCCAGATGAGCATTTTCTGATCCGGTGCCACCAATATACACCAAGGCCTTACAACAATGTTGTACTGTTACAAAGACATAAGTGTTTTCTGATCTACCACAGCTGTGGTTACATTTTGGTTGAGTATAGGCATGAAAAATAGGATTAATAAGCTATTCACGATTAAAAAAGGACGACTTAACCAGCAGCATTTGGTCCAGTGAAAGGTTTCATTAAAAAATGTGAAGGTCTCTGAAGTTAAGTTCAAACAGTAGAGCCTGAGGTTAAGGGTGAGGAAAGTAAGGAGAAGAGCAACGGGTTGATGCAGGAAACCCTCTGTGGCCAGAGCTTGGAGACAGCAGCATGTATCACCGGGCCCATCATCACGGCTCATTTGAGTGTTTGATCCTCGCAAAGGCACAACGCAGAGTTCATACCACCCAAGGGTGGCGTCTCAGTAGCTTATATTAGCAAACACAGTATGGTGAGAAAGAGGAAGCTTAATCCCTGAGGTACTGCCATCCGTTGGTGTATTAGCCCCCTTATTCCCTCTTTCAAACGCTGGTAATTAACAAATACTACGGCGTACTGTAAATGCAATTTTTGCACTAATGTGTGTGCAGAGTGAAAAACATCACAGTATCTCCAGCCTGTTAATTAGAGTGTATTTATGGCAATTAAGGCTTCTGCTTCTGCCTGTGAGAGACTAACTGAAAGAATTCTTAATGTCTGACCTTGAGATATGTATCATTTAACACGTGCTACTGTGTATACCAACGCTATCCTCAGTTAGTGTGCTACATTTCAAACAAACTGTAGCTGTTTACACTCTTCACAGCTCAGAGGGTTTGTCGTTTGAAAGTCGATCTACACGTGTATATAGTCTTAATATGGTGTCATAGGAAGTTTGCGGTTTGACACCATTGTGACAGTTAAATGTGGTGATCTGCCCTATTTTCATTCTGTTCACTGCATTATGCTACTGTATCACGACAGGGAGTTTGACCAGGAATACTTCGCTATCCAATTACCAGGTGAAATTGGCTGTTTAATTGTACAGCCTCAATGAAGCCGCTGTCTCAGAATGATGGCCATTCAGTTAGCACCCGAACACCACCCCAGGCAGCCTGCTTATCTGGGAAAACTTTCTGTGTGTGTGTGTGTGTGTGTGTGTGTGTGTGTGTGTGTGTGTGTGTGTTAGTGTTAGTGTATTGTGCAAAGTGCAAAACTACTGAAAAAATATAAATCAAGCAAGGTGATGATAACTTTGGCGTTGACACTGTGATCCATCGTCTTGCCTCCGCACTGACTGTTTTCATTTTAGCCAGCAGCAGGCTGCGACTGAGAGGCTTTCTACCGAAATATAATTGTTTAGGAGTAATGAGCTGGAAAAAAGGACAGAGAAAAGGGGAAAAGCAGAGAGAGAGAGAGAGAGAGAGCTTGGAGAGTGACTATTAGATGGAGAGGAAAAATTGAATGAACTACAATAAACATGACATGATAAAACAAGCTGCAATTTGGAAGCATGCATGTAATTATGGCCTCCCATGGCCTCCCAGTACCTCTGTCTGTCTCTGTGGTCAGACTGGACTGGATTTATTTTTCTGTAGATCGACTATTTGATCGATAGATAAATAATCGGCGCAGCTCTAGTTTTAACCACACCCAGCTGTGATGCTTTGCACTACAATGCAACAGGGTCTGAAAACAACATGTTGTCTTGACAAATTGGCAGCACAAGCGGGATGATTTGCTCTTTTAATTCTTGCCCCTATGTTTTCCCAGCCAAGGGTATCCTGACAATCTCTTTGTGACAAGTATGTGCGTGTGCTTCCTGTTTCGATCTATAAACGTAATAAGTTACGTACCCCTGTATGTCGACTAGAGATACACTAAAGTTTTATAATTCCTGCACCCCATTTTATCAAGTAAATGTCTTTAATAGCACAAATCAGTTGACTGAGAATTAGCATACTGCATATCCATCACTACAGGATTTGTTTTTTAAAGGTCACCATTTTGCATTTTAGTGTAGACTTACTCCATTCTTGCTTTGGCCAGCAGAATGTCTGCATTCAAGATCTCCCTTAGATACCCAGAGGAGAAAAGGACAAGTTAGGTTGGAGGAAATCCTTATCTGACTAGGGAGGCACAGGGCATTATAAGAAAGTATACTGTATGTGTGTGTGTGTGTGTGTGTGTGTGTGTGTGTGTGTGTGTGTGTGTGTGTGTGTCAACATTCAGCATGCTGTAGTTTTTTTTAATCTATATTACTCTGTAGCAGAGGGGTTTATTTGTAAATTAGATGGCTCCAACATGACTTTGAGGGCCAGCAAGGGCAAGGAAGAGTTACCAGGTTGAGCAGATATCATTGATTTTGATCAAGACTGAGGAAAAAGAACTACAGAGAGAGGGATAGAGAGCGCAGCAAGCTGTCTGCAAGACATCAAACTTTCCACTCTTCCTCAGATCAAAATTACTACCTGAGATGGGAATGAGAATTTTAATTAGAACTCGGGGCTATCTCATCTCAGTGTATGTGTGGTGCTAAAAGACTAATTCCCACCACACACTTCCACATCCCCCACCCCTACCTTCACAGGCCACTTTGTCCGTTATTTAATAGGCTCTTTGTTATCTATCTACTTGGGTTTGCCAGGTACTTAGAGCCCCTCCATTGGAATATTAGGTATTCTGATGAGGTAGGCAGCTGTGTGCTCCACGCAGATGGTGCCTGCTGTAATCAGCACTCTCAAAAGAACGGCTCTCATATCTCCCCCAAACTTATCCTTTTTATGATTACAAAACACAGTGCTGCAAATTGTTACAAGATAGATTATTTACTGGCAGCATAAAATACAGTGGTGCCCAACAATTCAATCCCTTTCAGGTTGATTCGCATTGCTGAGTGCACTCTCTTAGATGAGGACATTTTGGTAATAGCGACCATGAATAGCATTCAAATTCTCTCTCTCCAAATGGAAGTATTATGTGATATAATTGGTAGAAATAGAGACCTTGTAGAAATGCTGTACAGTGTGTTCAATCTGTTTGTCAGGGTGGTCAAGGACAGAGTCATAACCTTAGGATAGGCTGGACTGGTTGATGAAATAAATTGGTTAAGAGTCAAATATCAGCATAAACCCAACCACAGAAATACTTAACTGTGTCAATGGCACACCAAAACATACAAGTGGAGAGTCAGACAGTATTGGTGCTGTCAGTTACTGTATGCAAGATGTGGAAAAACCATCTGGCTTGCATTATTGTCTAGACTAGCTCCAGATTTCATTTACACCTCATAATCAGAATGCATGATTTAAGCAGGAAATATGAGGCACTGGGGAGGTTATAGCATTGCACATTATTATTTTATGTTTTGTTTTGTATGTAAAATATGTAACTTGCATTGATAGCTGGGATTTGGAGCTGTATGTTGTTTAAACAAGGATAGTAAGACCAAGAGGAAGGCGTAAAGGCCGGTTACTAATTTCTTCTCATTCTTAAACCCCACTCTTTTTGTATCTGTTTGCATTTGAGTATTTCCATAATTACCTAGAATAGGGCAGTAAGCGTTGTCAGGTATAGGCTGGGACCTTATCAATGAAGCGGCTCAGCCTGTAATTAGCGCTATAATCACCTCCCTAATTCAACCACTGCTCAGCGTCTTACCCAGCTCACTGCTCCTCTCCCTCTCCCTTCTTTTCTCCGCCTCTCATACTTTGTTTTGGCCATATGTGTCTTTATTTCATTCCTTTCTCCCTCCTTACCTTTCTTCCTTCCAAGCCGACACCTCTGTCCTTCACCCGTGTGGCTCTCAAGCCAAATGATTGAATTCTTCTCATTAGTAGTGCATTGGGCCAACATGCCCGCAGGGAGACAGAGCGATCTTAGTACTGAACAGCTCAGCAGAGCTCTGAGGGGTCAATGAGCTGGTTAAGGAGTGATGTTTAATACTAGACTGTTGGGCAGGGGGATGGTGAGTATTTTAGTTTCCTTCACTTGTGCCTAGGCGATTTACTACATACTGTATGTATGGGCAGAATGTATGCAGACACAAACACCTTAAGGGAGTGTGGTTGAAGCAAAATAATATTCATTAATTTAGTAGGACTTTTGCAAACAAAGTTACAAAAATAAGTCTCAAAGTATAAGACTTTTCTACAAAAAAAAATACCATAATGTCATATCCATTATAACTTGTAAAGTTATCTAAAGTTTTTCTAAAGCATTTATTTTTATTTGCAATAGTCTCAGAATGCTTGAGGCATTCTTAAGTGCAGAGACCAGATGGGGTATGGAATGTTTTTTCAGTATTTATAATAGTAGCACAGCCAAACAAGCACTCCACTAAAAAAAGAAATAACAAACTGTACTGCTAAGCAGCTCAGACTAACCATATTACCAATATGCTTAGAAACTAAGAGGAGAATACATGAAACAGGCATACTTCAGGGGATAGGGTTCAGAGGATAGTATTGGCTCATACCAAGACTTACTTAAATTAGCGTATAAATAGAGGAAGTATGTCATTGACTATAAAAAGACAGATAGGAACATATTGTTATTGCTGCGACAAACAACCTGGTGTGATGGACTATACATTTTTGGTTAAATTTGACCAATAGCATTCCACTTTTTTGTGGATTATCTAACTAAATTGGGAGTTGTCACAGGCTATACTTTACTCACAGTATCCAAAAATGAATAAATGCAACACTTACATAATTTATTGTACTTAAGTATTTATTTGCCTAAATGCACAGACCACATTGTCTTCTACACTGCATCATATTTGGTGCATTGTTATAGCATAATGTCCAAGATGCTTTATATATCTTCAAATGTAAGTAAATTCAGCTCAAAGAGGAGCATCATCTGCCTTTGAAAGCCTATTTAGAGTTCTGTATACTTATATTGTATTTGTGGTGCAGCAGTATATTTGTACGTGTGAACTCTGCATCTCCCAGACAAATCCATCAGCCTCCTCTTAGAATAAGACAGACTAGATTATCTTTACACCCCATTATGTACATCATGTCTGGGAGTGTAATGCTTTTAAAAGGAAGATTTGATTTTCCATTATCAAAGCCTATCCAAGTACACCTGATAATAACAATGGTGATATTTATTTTATAATCAACTGTATTATTGTTGCTTCCCTTTTTAATATTGTGCCACACTGTTTTTTTGTGTACTTGTGTGCTAGATTGAGACAAATAGAGACCCTAATCATAGCCCTGGACTTGGTTGATTAATTTATAATATTGTAAAATTGCTAATTGCAAGTATTGATGACAACAAAATCTTTTAAAGCAAAACCTGCAATTATTCTCATTGATCAAATTTCTAAATAATATTTCCCATCACAGTCTGCCCTGTAGTCTATTATATTTGGCCAACTGTGTTAAAAGCACCCCTGATAAGTTTTAAAATTTCATCTGGATCCAGTATTTAATATGTTGTATATGTAAAATATACCATATATTACTGTATTTGTCTAAGCCTCTGTTATTGGAATAAGACAGATGCAACTCTGTCTGTGTGTGTATGTAATGTGTTTATTTGTGTTAGAAAGAAATCAGGAAGAAGTACATCTGTGTTTGGGTATGACTGTCAAAAAAGGCTTGGAGAGATGTATTGTGCTTGCACACAGACTATAATGCAGCCACCATGGGGCCACTTGGCATGTAGCCTTTCTTGCGCTGTTGTGTAATGTGATTTGTCCTGACTATTGATACCCCAAAACGCCCTAAGCCCCCCCAACCCTCTCGTTAGCCCCCACCCACCCCACTTCACTCCCACTTCCAATTTCCACACTAACCCAATTAGCATCTCGTCAATAATGCTCAGCATTTCATTTTGCTGCTTTAATTAACAAATTCAATTTGCTTGAAACTGCTGTGAAAACAAATTAAAAGCACGGCAAATTAAAAGCCCTCAGTTCCAGCGTATAAGGTGATTACAGATGCGTCAAACCACTTTTTTCTTGTTTGTTTTATCTCAGGAGAGAAAAAGAGACTCCTGAGAAGAGGGCAGACCTTGAGTGAGGTGCTAGGGCAGTATAAGATCTGGAACTGTAAGGGAGGGAAAACTATCTCTGGCAACGTGGAGGCTGGGAGAGATTGGGATGAGGTTATTGTTGGTGCATTCTTTGCCATAGGGAGGCACCACTACCCATTAACAATATGAATTCTGTCCTAGCAGGTTAACACCTTATACTTGCAATGTTTGAGGCATGTTAATATAATACAATTCTGGACCATGCTAGGTAACACTTTGTTTGAAGGGGTGTGCATAAGACTGAAATGACACTGTCATAACCATGACATGACACATGTCATGAACATGAAGGAGTCTTTTTTTTTTATTATTTATTTTTGAACATTTTAGAACATACAAACACAATTGAACAAGATCAAAAACCATCTCCCACCCCCCACCCTCTGCGGTCTCGAGGAAAACAAAAACAAACAAATAAGCAAAAAACTAAACAGAGATCACACCTTGCCTAGTCACTCTCCTCTAATTCTTGTGATGCTGAGGTCATTAGGACTGATACTTGTGCTGCTGCGTTTTTCCATAGATCTATAGCCGATGATTTGGCTTTGTTAATCCTTGCTGTAGAGAGCTCAAGCATAACTATGTCTAGAAAATACGCAAACCACTGTTTTATACAAAGCAAGTTGGGGGGGGGGGGGAGCCAGCGTTGAGCTATCATTTTCTTGGTTGCGGTTGCGCTGGCTAGCCAAACTTTCTTCTGTCTCCCAAGCATGTGTAATGTAGAGTCGTCATTAAGTAACAAAACAATCGGGTCAGTAGGAAGTTGACATCCTATCACATCAGATGTTATTGATGTTGTTTTATTCCAGAACTCATGCACCTGTTCACACTCCCAGACCATGTGCAGGAAAGTTCCAGTTTGTTCACGTTGACAGAACGTGCAATAGGGAGTGGGAATGACTTTAGAAATGTATTTCTTCTGAGGAGTCCAGTATGTCCTATGACATATGTTGAAATGGATCTGCTGGTGATTTGGGTTCTTGGAACAATGGAAAATGTTGTCCCAAACTGTCTCCCAATTAATTGTGTTCCCCTCAGTGCTCAGCTCTTGCTCCCCTTTTACTTGCTATTGGGAGTTCTCTTATGGATACTTGCATCAGCTTAGCATAGATCTTGGATGCTAATCCTCTCACAGGAAAATCAACAAACCATTTAATAACTGGGTGCAGCTCAAGACTTTTTCCCCATGGCATTCCGTAACATTTTAGGGCTGCTCTTAAGCGCAGATACAAGAAGAAGGATGTCCTGGGGACCTCAAAACTAGCTCTTAGGTCTTCAAAACTCAACATACCTTTCTCATTGAACAGCTGGTTTACAGTATAAATGCCTCTGTCACTGCACCGCTTACAAGCAAAGGGTTTGTTACCAGACAATGAGTGTGTATTGTGCCAAATTGGGGTGTTCCAGATGCCACTTGATGGTGTAGCATAGTTGCTCCTCCACCTGTTTAAAGTTAGTCAATGTGTTGGTGATAATAGGGCCATAGCAAATGGTGCTCTCACCATTCCTTTTCATCCTCTACACCTCGGACTTCACTCACAACTCCACCCACTGCCATATCCAGAAGTTCTCAGATGACACAGCCGTTGTTGGATGTGTTTCTGAGGGAAACGCTCTGGAATACAAGATGGTTATCAGGGACTTTGTCAGCTGGTGTGAGCTCAACCAGCTTCAGCTTAACACCAGCAAGACGAAGGAGATGATCGTCAACTTTAGGAGGAAAACATCCCACTTCACACCGGTGAGCATCCAGGGATCGAACATTGAGGTAGTGGAGAGCTACAAATTCCTGTGTGTTGACCTAAACAATAATCTGAACTGGACTGATAACACCCATGCTCTTTACAAGAAGGGCCTGAGTCGCCTCCATCTGCTGGGGAGACTCAGGTCCTTTGGAGTGTGCAGGACTCTCCTCAGGACTTTTTATGACTCTGTGGTGGCCTCTGCCATCCTTTATGCTGTGGTCTGCTGGAAAGGATGCAGCTCGGACAGAGACAGGAGCAGACTCAATAGACTGATCAGGAGAGCGAGCTCTGTCCTGGACTGTCCTCTGGACTCCATAGAGGTGGTGGGGGAGAGAAGGATGTTAGCCAAGCTGACATCCATCATGGACAACACCTCTCACCCCCTACATGACACTGTGGGGTCCCTGAGCAGCTCCTTCAGCAGCAGACTGATACACCCACGGTGTAAGAAGGAGAGGTACCACAGGTCCTTCATCCCGGCCACTGTCAGACTCTACAACACCTGCACCACCCGATAATGTTGTAGTTTTTTTTGGGTCCTGTCTCAATCACCCACCACTCAGCATGGCTCTATGTATATATTTGTTATTATCTGTATTTATATTTTTCCATCTGTATTTATATTTTTTCCATTCCAAGTACTTACTTTTTCAATTATGGTCACACTTAAATATCATTTATATTATGGTTAATTACTTTTTCTGTTATGTAATTACATATTTTTCAATCTAATTTCACGTCAATTTTTTTTTGCACTATGCCCACCTCACTTTACTTTACTTAAATACTTTTTATATAATGCCACTTTAAATTCATTCAGTGTTTTTTGCACATTGTCTGTTGTTTGCCTGTTTGTTTGGTTGTTTGTTGGTTTGTTTTTATTTTGGAAAAACTGCTGCTGTAATAAGTGAATTTCCCCATTGTGGGATGAATAAAGTATTATCTAATCTAATCTAATCTAATAGGCTAGCATACACGTTTTTGGACACACACCTGCAAAGGCCAGGTCTTGCAGTCTTAGACTTCCAGTGAGGTTTTGCTCTATTTCTCTCCATGGGACTGTAGATGAGGGGTCCATACACACTCTGAGGGCCCGTAGCTGAAAGGCTCTGTGATACACTTTAAGGTTGGGGAGAGCCAAGCCTCCCGTGTTCGAGGTGCGTTGCAGGGTAGAGTATTTTAGCCTAGTTTGTTTATTATTCCAAATATATTGCCAAATTAAGGTATCAAGTTTCTTCCAGAAATGTATCTGTGGGGGTAAGGGGATCATTGTACTTAAGAAATTCACACAAGGATCTATGTTCATTTTAACAACAGCAGTCCTGGATGGTAGCAATGCTGGTAGCACAGACCAATTGGCCAGATCCCTTTGAACACTACTTAATATACTTTCATAGTTGTCCTGGTAGGGCTGGGCAATAAATCGATTTTATCGATTAACTCGAATGTGTAGTTAACGCGGATTTGTTTAAATGAAAATCGATTTTCTCCTTAACATCTGCCGACGCTCCCCTGTGGGCTCCCCTGTGGGCTCCCCTGTGGGCTCCCCTGTGGGCTCCCGTAGCTCCGGACGTGCTCAGCCCTCCCCCCGCGCGTTTAAAATCTGGGATTTTATTTTTAGGCCATATGTCCTGGACAACTTGCTGTAGGGATGTGTGTATGGTGATGCCCAAATTTTGCTTTGGGTTGGTATTGTAATACTAATGGTTGATGCCACATGCCTGTTGTTCAATAAAAGAAGGTTAGATTTATTCCGGTAATTTTATAGCCTGAGATTGAGCCAAATTCGTTGAAGATCTTAAGAATTTTTGGGATAGAGTCATCAAGATCAGCAATGTACAACAAAATATCATCTGCAAATAATGATATTGAGCTGCTACTTGATTTAATCTGGATATTACAGATTTTATTTTGCCTTATGGCTTGGACTAATGGTTCAAGAGAGATTGCAAATATCATGGGGGAAAGCGGGCATCCCTGTTGCTAGCCCCACTTAATGGGAAACGGCTGAGAGTGCAATCCATTGGTTAAGACTATGGCCTTGGGATTTGCATATAAAGTACGCACCATGTCAATGAATTTGGCCACCAAACCAAGCCTCTCCATTACTTGCCACAAGTAGTTCCACTCTAGGCGGTTGAAAGCCTTTTCCGCGTCCACTGATAAAACTGCTGCCGTTGTTGGAAGGTTTTTGGCTTGTTCTATTACATGAAATAGTCTGCGTATATTGTCTGCAGCATGACGCTTGGGTATAAAACCTTATTGGTCGGGGTGGACTAGCTTCTCGATGAAGCGCTATAAGTGGAAAGCCAGGACTTTGGAATAAAGCTTAATATCAGTCCCGATGAGGCTGATGGGCCTGTAATTTGAGCAATCCGTAGGATCTTTACCTTTCTTTGGCGTAACGGAAATCAGTGCAGTGTTGGTTTGTTGGTGGAAAGTGCCCTTCTCTATGGCTGAAGTTAAAGCTTGTAAAATGGTAGGTCCTAATATGTCAAAATACTGGAGTTCTTATGCTTATGACTGTTGTCATTAAGTGTCATTTGGTAAATTATGAAAATTTTAATGCAAAGTTAGCATTGTTTGATACGTTTGTGTTGTGACAACTTGACATTAAGCAAGACAATATAACCTGTCAATGTCTTTCTTATGATAACTTGGCATTAACCTAGACAACATAACCTTTCATAAATATGTCATAACAGGCCTAATTATCAAACCTTAAAGAAAGTATTTAGCTTCATGTGTTAACATTACATTAAACTGTCATAAATGATTGGTTTTTACATTGGCTGTCATGAGACCATTATAATTGTGTAATGAATATTTTTCCTTGACCTCAAGTAAAGTGAAACAATTTGGACTTGTCATTAAGATGTCATAAAGTTTGATCACTCTGTCAATGGCTTTTATAATGGTATCAAATTATTCCCTTGACCTCCGATGACATCATTTGCGTGCCTATTAAAGGTCCAAGATGTCACATTTACTCTATTAAATAAAAAAAATACCACAATATTTCTCCAGATATCAAGGAAAAATTTCAAGTTGAAATACCATCTTCTCTGACATATATGTTAAATGTCTTTCTCCTTTGAAATTTCCATTCTGGGACGGAATGTTTTTGTTTTGGCCTGTGTGTTGTTGTCAACTGCCTATTTTGACACCTGGGTTGCCAGACATGAAACACAAACACGCAAAAACAACATGCTGCAGCAATGATAGCAGCACCCAAACAAACTGGATTAACAGAGACAGATTCATTCTACCCGACCTAAAAAAAAAACTAGGCATCTTTCTTAACAGTTGCATGACCAGAGATGTGGTAAAACACGGGTAAATATTAAAGATGCATTTAAAAGATGGAGACAGCTTAGAGCCCAAAAGGATGCCGGAGTTGGCAAATTTCCATTAATGTGTAATGTACAAGCTATAGACAAGCTGCTTTTAGACCATGCAACAACAAATATTTGTATTCATCCACACATAAACTTAGACAAAGTTATAATCTTTAATTGTTATAAATAACAGGGTCTGGAAAGTAATAGAACCGAAACCCCCCCCCCATACTGTTCAGCGGCCGTAGCCATAAAACGGTCACTGTGTACTGGGTACAGACAACTGCGAGGTCGCAGCCTTGTTGCAGTAATTTTAAGCCGAGAAGTCAGGTACAGAGGATCGCAAGCAGAGCTGTATAGTAACGAAGTAGAAATACTTCACTACTGTACTTAAGTACTAAAAGACTCTACTGGAGTATTATTTTTTTCTCCTACTTACACTTTTACTTGAGTACATATTTTCGATGAGTTTAATACTTTTACTCCGATACATTTTTTATGTGCTGCATCGTTACCCGTTACTGTTGTGAATTCCTCACGCTACGGAGACTGTGTATTACAGTGTGTACTAAGGCTACGTTAGTTATATAATTAAGTCTCTTATTACTTTCAAATCAAAACATGTAAGTTATTTATTTAGTTATTGTTCAGCAATTAAGCTAGTTTGAGTTTTTGAGTCTGAGTATTGAATGTTAACCTACTTGATTGAATGTAGTTTATTGTATTTTTACTTGTAATTCACTTCATCACACATTTATTCAGTATTTGTTAATAACCAATGTAAATCAGATAATAGTAGTTATAACACCTGTGACATTAATGTACTTTTTGGGTTTATTTAAAACCTCCTTATACAGCCATGTACAGCTTGTACTCCTTAATACCAAGTAAAAGTTGAACTCAACAATACATACTGCCAACATTTGGGAGATTTGTGCGGGGAGGGGTTACTGTTAAGTGTACTGTATGTCTGTGCTAACAGACTTACAGTACACTTAACAGCCTGTGTGCCCTTATGTGCTTCTTTTGCGCGATGGTGCCGCAGTGTTTTAATGTGCTGGGTAATGTCATTTTCCCCGCCGTGCGCTAAAATCATCAATGCGACACACCTTACAAAAAGCGTGGAGGTTGTCGATATGACTAGGTAAGATGCATGTAAATTGTTGCGCCCCACATGTTGAAATTTACAGCTATATTTTGATTTATTTGCAGGAACACCACCTTCACCTGCCATTTTTATCTGCTTTCTTTCGGGTCTGAACTTTACGCGAAGCTTGCGCAGAGATCAACTGCACAACTGGGTTATAGGTTGCCAGGTTGAGGTGACAAACGGGTTGAAAATTGTATATGGTGTGTGGATTGTGTGAATAGGATGCGTTTCATACAAGATCTGGCAACTGGTCAACATTAAACAAACATATTGGTCTGATTATTTATAAAGGAGTTTGGGCCATGCAAATTACGGGAGTTTCCCAGGAGAAATAACAAACCGGGAGATAGGGCTAAAAAACAGGAGAAACCCGGGAAAAAACGGGAGTGTTGGCAGCTATGACAATATGATATTCAAAATTTGACTGCTTTCTTTAATAACTACATAACACAATACTTGTACTTTTACTTTTAGTACTTGAGTAGTACATTTTAAAATAAACTACTTGCAATACTTAAGTACAAACATTTTTGAATACTTTAGTACTTCCACTTAAGTGTGGTGCTTAAAGTGATGGTTCGGAGTAATTCACCCTAGGGTCCTTTGTACCATGACCTCGAGCCAAACACCCCCCCCAGAAGCTTATATTAAATTAATCAGCAACAGAGAGCAGAAGAGAGCAGGCAAGTGTTCATAAACTTCTGGTGTACTTACAAACTTTCCAATCCATCGTTTTATGAGTGCATAACCTATATATACTAGTGTAGACCTTTGGTATCATTTCGGGCTTTTTTTGGGGTTTTTTTTAAATCTTCTTCCCCCCCCTCCCCCCCCCCCCCCCCCCCCCCCCCCCCCCCCCTCCCTTTCTTTCCACCCCCCAAAAAAACACCATCACTTTAAAGAGCACTTCAACTTCTACTCAAGTCACTTTTTTGATAGAGCACTTGTACTTTTACTCAAGTATGGGTCTCTAGTACTTTATACACCTCTGATCGCAAGGTCGCAGTTGTTTGTTGTTACCTTTAGCCGATAAAAGGTGACTGTCAGCCGGGTACAGAGCTCCGTGAGAGCATGGGCTTTCATGACCGTCAACATAGCCAGCATCTAGCTACTCCACTTCGCTGTGGAGTATTGTCTGGTAATGCGAGACTAGCATCTTGCTAACATTGACATTGTGGGACGTTGGGTTCAACGTTCTCAACCTGGGAATCCCCGTGGACTTCAAGTCTGGGGAGAAGGGGCTGGTGGAGACGGCTCTCTCTAGTATTTTGAATTTGGACTGCAGTAAGTATTACATATTGCACTTTGAAGTAGCCATGTAGATTTACTGCTCCAGCGCAGCGCAGCTAAGTTCATTAGATTTTGTCCACATTTCAAGATTTGAGAAGAATTTGTGAAGTGCGGACATCAGCATTCAGAATCCCGTCCATCTTCCAAAATGCAAACACTTGTATCCAAATAAATTATGCCCAAAGCTGCATAGCATTTTCTCTGGTTTACCTGGACGTAGTCTATATCCATGACATTCCACTTCCGGGATTGCTCCGTTGCCACCGGAAATTCCGAGGGATGTCACTCTTTTCGGCCGGATGTCCATTACCTTACGCTTTCTTTGTGTTGGAATTTTAAACTCTGGTCGATTTATGAGGACTATGGTTAACTGCTCCTAATATCTCTGCAGGGCAAATTGACAGCTAGCTAGACTATCTGCCCAATCTAAGTTTTCTGTTGAAAGATTAAAACAACCTTTGAACGTAGACGTTCCACCAAAACAAGTTCCTTCCCAAGGCTATTTTGCAGCGGCACCGTGGCTCCGCTCGGCACTTAGCACTGCCCAAGACGATTGAGATTTGTTTAAAGAAATGCCAATAAACCAGAGCACGTTTTACTACCATCCCGGAATGCTGTGTGGACTAGCCAGACCCTCCGCCGCAGCGCTGTGGAGGAAGGTCTGGCAAAGCGAGACTAAGCTGGGCGTAATCCATTGTGATTTAGATCCTCCTGCAATACGAAACTAAATGGCATGTGTATAGAGATGCAAATATGGGAGGGGCTGGGTTTGCGCTATCCCTGTGGAATGTTATCTGCTGTGACTGAGTTATGTGAAAAGTTTAATGTTTTATCTAATTCACGTAATTTTAAAAATAACATATTATTTGGCAAGTGGATACATTGGAAAGTGTAAAATTCTGTCAATATTTTTGTCATGCTTGCATGATAAAAACTCATGAAGCTATTAATCTAAATACATGACATATTTATTTTTATCCTGCTGAGCTATGGCGGCAGAGCTCTTGACTCCAGAGGGTTAAGATGTCATAAAAGTTATAAGACCAGTTTGACGACAGTGAATACAGTACCAAGGTGATTTACTGAACTTTGGACAGATAACGTTAGCTTTAGGCTACTCATTGCTAATGTAACCGCTATATATAAGATAAGATAGACTTTATTAATCCTACACTGGGGAAATCCCTGTGCTACAGCAGCTCAAAAGATTTTTTTTACACACATCAGAATAACACAAATAGACATAGGAGAAAAAATATACAGAAAGTATTATAAGAAATAGAAAAAAATTAATTAGTTATAATAATAATAGTAATAATACAATCATATTTACACAATAAACACCCTTATATAAACAGACAGTATATATACACAGATATACAGATGAGTGAGGTGCAGATGAATAGAAATGACATATTGCACAGTTGGAGGTGCCAGAGTAATAAATGAATAAATATGCATAGTTCCAAACCTATTTACTTAGAACATTATGTTATTTATTTAGAATATTTTACACTGACAGAAATTAAACAAAAATAAAACCCCTCCCTCTCTCCTCCCAAACCCGTCCCTACAACAGGGACGCACTGGGGCTAAAAAACAGCCCTGGACTCCCAAATAGGCCCATCATCCGGCCATTCGCCCCTAGCCGTGCGCGACAGACTCTAGCCAGGATGTCCTGATACTATGCCACAATACTGTAGCCTATCAGACAAGGTATTCACACCAAAACCAATGATGATAATTGGGGTTGTGTTTATTAATGAAGCCTCAGCCTTTATATAAAAACAAAAAATGTACAGTGCCATTACATCTGCATTGAAAATAAAATACAAATAATGAAATGTCACTGGCTACAGAAACCCCAAATTACACAAACTTTTAATTATAAAACAGTACAGAATATTACTGACAACACTTTCAGAGATAAAGTAGGCTACTTGCTGTACCTGAACATGGGGATTAGATATATTGTAGGCCTATACCAAAACTATATACTATAACTATTCAAATATAAATGTATATAACATGTCTTGCTTTGTGTTAAAGAATTAGCATTGAATAACCTATTTAATCAATGTCATATTACACTTTTGATTCATATTAAGGCTGTGAAATGAAAATGACGAGGCACTATTAATTTTGTCTGTGAAGCTTTTACAAACAACCACCAGGTCTTTGCCAGTTCCACAATAGTAAACGCAAATATGAAAGACAAGGAAAAACTGCACTCTGATGGAAGATAGACAGAAAGTACAAGCTAGGGTCTTTTGGTTAAACTTTTGGTTAAATTTGGTGAATTATTTAGCCCCCTTCCCTGTTTGTTAGCACATTTAGAGTGGTACCAATGCATGCCTGATGTTTTCCCGTTTAATTCAATACCATAGTCTTCATCCTAGCAGCAAAAGTGAGTTCACTCAACCTCTCATATACAACCAAGTGAAATTGTGGTCAACCCGCGATTCATTTCTAACGCTTTTAATGTTTCAAATTAACCTAACAGAAATTATTAAACACGTTAAGTTTGACAGCACTAAATGGCACGATCATTTTCATAATCATGATGCACACACCCATGTTGATAGCTGACTACTGCAATTTGCTAAGATAGGAATAAAGGCAGCCTATTATAATGTGTCCTGCTCATGGCACTTACCAGTACCTCTTGCTGATGTGAAATTAACTCACGTCTAATGATATAGGCCTACTCTTCTTCTTCAGCTTTATTTTTACACGTAGCATATAAATGATTGTATTTGCACCCCCTTCTGTTGGCTGTTAATATTGCTTTATTAGACTTTTTTTTTTGTGCCGACGGCCGTTGGTTGGACGCACAGATTGTCAGTCCGTCCCTGCCCTACAACCTATTAAATTGAATAATTATTAATTTCTTACTCACTGGAACTTTTATTCTTGTATTTGTATATTATTATATTTTAGTTTTATTTTCATCATGACCGTTTTTAATTGCTCTTTAATGTTTCATGTAAAGCACTTTGAATTGCCTTGTTGCTGAAAGGTGCTGTAGAAATAAAGTTGCCTTGCCTTACAACCTCAGCCTGTCAGTCAGTCCCCAGGGCACAGAAACCACCGTTAGGCCTGCTCATCTCAGAGGAAGTGTAATGTCAACAGCACCGCGACTGCTTTCAACTCGCCATTAATATCATATTGCAGTGAAAGGTGTCTGCGTGAAGTTTTTAAAAACTGTAACCACACTTGAAACCGCTTTATCGGCATTGCCGTGACTCACTGTGACTTCAACAAAACTGCAGAGCCGACGTAGTTTTCTCCATCCGCACCTCTGCACGCGCACGCGTGTGTGTGTGTGGGACCTCTGCTCTCTGTCAATGTAGCTCTCTTCACGACAACACAGACATATGCATCATAAACACAGCACATATTTAACAGCACTTACAGTCAATATGCAGAGAGGACAGATAAGCTTGCGCTTACTCTCAGGTACCAACATTTGGCACCATTTGATTTTACGTGAACCAATACTCGGTAGTACCGACGTGATTCGGTCGGTACCGGTAAAAGTACAGGGTTTGGTACCAGACCCTAATAATGCAGAATATTGTCAAATGATAGCTCACGTTGCAGAAACAGCTAGCAGTGCTACATTATGATGTTGCATTAAAAATGACTGACTGCTGCTGGAATGAAGGAACTGCGGCAGCGCTCCTTCGTGCACTGAGGGTGCAGCAGTCTGCTGCTGAAGGAGCTGCTCAGAGAACTCAGTCTCATGTAGGGGGTGAGAGGTGTTGCCCATGATTGATGCCAGCCTAGCTAACAGCCTCTTCTCCCCCACCACCTCTATGGTGTCCAGAGGGCAGACCAGAACAGAGCTATCCCTCTTCACCAGTCTGTTTAGCCTTTTCCTGTCCCTCTCTTTGCTCCCAGCTCCCCAGCAGGCTACTGCATAAAAGATTGCAGATGCAACCACAAAGTAATAAAATGTTTTTAACAGAGTCCTGCTCACACCAAAGGACCTCAGCCTCCTCAGCAGGTGGAGACGGCTTTGGCCCTTTTTGTACAGGATGTCTGTGTTTTTGGACCAGTCCAGTTTATTGTTGAGGTGAACACCCAGATATTTGTATGTCTCCACCATCTCAATGTCGACACCCTGGATGTTCACTGGTGTAGTACCAGGCGGCCTCCTGCGAAAGTCAACCACCATCTCCTTTGTCTTGCTGGTGTCTTGCTGTAACAGCATTAGCTCATTTAGCTGTACAGCTGACTCAGCCCTGGGGTGCCAGTAGCCAAACCCGGAAATAAAAACCATCTTGGAAGTGTATTCCCTGTCGTCAAACTGGCCTCCTCTGTAAGTTTCAGAGGGTACGTTTAGCCTCGTGTTCACCGAGAGCTCTGTTAATAGTAATTTCTTGCCTCACTCTGCCTCTAAATGGCTTACCCTTGTATTCTTACCCTAATCAATCTCACTCCTCATGCCTAAACCTAACCAATCCAACTAACGAAGACAACAATCCAGAGTACAATCCAATCAGAGGTTAGGGAGGGACTTGTCGGGTCGCAGATATTGATTATCGTTTACAGTAGCCAATAGCTCTGAATGTGCATTACGTTCATTTAGCTGACTGGTAGCTTCTAGAGAACACAGCCGGAGTCGCCGGACTGTAACCAAAAACAGCTTCAGAGACTGACAGTAAGGCCTGCAGGGAATACAGTACAGCGATGGTTTTTCTTTCCGGGTTTGGCTCCTTGCACTCGAGGGCTGAGTCAGCTAACTGGACAGCTGTACAGCTAACCGAGCTAACTAGCTAACGGCAGCTAACCTTGGTAGTGTGTTCACTGTCGTTATGCTGGTCTTATAACTTTTACGACACCGTTATACATTTGACAGTGTAATCAAACTTGATGCCATCTTTATGACAAGTCCAAATTGTTTCACTTTACTTGGGGTCAAGGACATTTTTCATAAAACAATTATAATGGTCTCATAAGATCTAATGTAAAAACCAACCACTTATGACAGTTTAATGTAATGTTACCACATAAAGCTAAAAAGTTTCCTTTCATTTGATAATTAATTTAGTTGAAGTTTTCATAACAAAAACATTGCTAACTTTGCATTAAAAGTGTCTTTGAATGACACTTTATGACAACAGTCATTAACATCCATAAAGGCTTCTTTATGTTCATGACATGTGTCATAAAGTGTTACCCAATGCTACAATAGCTTTAGCTGAACATAACACTTTAAATTGCCACCCTCTGCCAGGCTAGCAACATCTCAAACCCTAATCCTTCCTTGTACGTGGTAAGCCCACATGGAGGCAGCCCCTTGTTGTGAAGGGGCTGGCCAACTGACATGATTTTTCCAACAGTCGGGCATGTGAGGTAACTGGGGTAGTTAAATACCTCCACAGTGGCAGGATGCCAGGTGGATGAGATTCCGCCTAAGATTATGAAAGATCTTGGCATCCTCCTTTTTGTCTTGGAAGGGCAATGTGGATTCCATCCTTGTCGTAGAAAAGTGGAGCAGCTCTTCAGTGTCACAATTATATTTCTTCTGGATGCTGGGCTCTGTCAATGCTGTGCCATGTCATCAATTATGTAATTTCCATCAACACACTCTCAATGTGCAGCCGAAGAGAGTGTTGAGTTTATTGGCCAAAAGATTGCGTGTCTGCTCTTTGCAGATGACGGGTAACTCAGCGAGTCCTGCTGGCTTCATTAAGAATTGAAACTGCCTCGGAAGCAGCTGGAATTGTGGCCAGCATCTTCAAGGCTGAGTCCATGGTTCACCTGCGTGAAGCTGGCCCCCCATGTCATCCAAAAATGATTAAAAACACTGCTATTCGTTTGTGCTATGTTTGTGCCGTAAAAATTATCGTTTGTGCTGTTTTAAGTAATTAAACTTTACATTTTGTGGCCAGTGACATCACCCAGCCCCCCATTAATGTCCAAATCTCCCCAAAATGGTCTCAATTGTTTGTGCTACATTTGTGCTGTTAAAAAAAACATTTGTCCTACTATGTTTTTTAAGTTATAACGCTTTATAGGTTACACGCGTGACGTCACCCAGCCCCCCATTAATGTCCAAATCTCCCCAAAAATGGTCTCAATAGTTTGTGCTGATTTGTGCCGTTAAAAAAAACATTTGTGCTACTATGTTTTTAAAATTATATCGCTTTATAGGCTACACGCGTGAAGTCACCCAGCCCCCCATTAATGTCTGAATCTCCCCAAAATGGTCTCAATCGTTTGTGCTATGTTTGTGCTGATTTGTGCTGTTAAAAGAAACATTTGTGCTACTTCGGTTTTTACGTTATCAGGCTTTATGTGTTACACAGCTACTATTTGCGCTGCAAAGACTTCTGACATCAGCCATCACTCCCATGAACGGGACATTTACAATAGCCTTAATGAAACAGAAACGCTTGATGTCAGATAACGTCCATAATAATTGAACTTTGGGTTCAATTTTTTGACAGTTTTCAGTGGTTATGAGGAGCAACATGAGAGAGACATTTCGTGATGATTGATCGTTGTTTAGGTACATTAAACCACATTGAGTCTTTTCATGTTAGGACTTATAAAGCCCATTAGAACCGTGGAGAGTCAACCCACAGCCGCTCCGTTGCCCTGCTAAAAATGTGAAGCAGAAACATTAAACCACATTAAGCTTTTTCCTCGCCATAGGCGCCAATGAAGAAGAAAACGTTAACGTGAGATAACTTCTATAATCGTTGGATTTCGGTTTTGTTTTTTTGATAGGCTTAAGTGTTCATGACCATGTTAAGCTTTTTCAAGTTAAGCATTTTAGAATGTCCCGTTCATGGGAGTGAGGGCTGATGTCAGAAGCTTTTGGAGCGCAAATAGTAGCTGTGTAACACATAAAGCCTGATAACGTAAAAACTGAAGTAGCACAAATGTTTCTTTAAATGGCACAAATCAGCACAAACGTAGCACAAACGATTGAGACCATTTTGGGGAGATTTGGACATTAATGGGGGGCTGGGTGACGTGACGCGTGTAATAAATCGTAATAACTTAAAAAACATAGTAGCACAAATGTGTTTTTTTAACAGCACAAATCAGGACAAACGTAGCACAAACGATTGAGACCATTTTGGGGAGATTTGGACATTAATGGGTGATGTCACTGGCCAGAAAATGTAAAGTTGAATTACTTAAAACCCTTAACAGCACAAACGATAATTTTTACGGCACAAACCGACACAAACGTAGCACAAACGAATAGCAGTGTTTTTAATAATTTTTGGATGACATGGGGGGGCCAGCTTCATGCAGGTCCATGGTTCTCATGCAAGAAAAGAACACTCATTTTTGCTGCTATCCCTGTCTCGCTATATTCCGACACAGACGAGTTATACTGAAGTAGACCAGACATGCTCCACCAACAGCACTACTCAACCTCTTGACCTGCCCGGTTCTCACACACACACACACACACACACACACACACACACACACACACACACACACACACACACACACACACACACACACACACACACACACAGCTAATGGAACTGGCAGTAAGCCAGGTAACTGTGATGGTCAATGCGGCTTTGTTTAGCTCAGATGTTAAATTGATTTTTAGGTTCCAAGTCACAAGGCATTGGCAGGAAGCTGACCCTTTCCTGACAGAGAAACAGGGATGGAGAGGGAGACAAGCTATACAGCATAACTTTCTCTCACTCCTTCACAGATACACTCAGTGCTGCTTGTGAGCAATTTCCTTTTGTGAGTTTGTCCTCTTCAAACAAGTGTCCTTTAAACATCATCCTGCTTCATCTCTTCATTTTGTCATTTCATATCCCAGTATGTCCTCCATGCTTATCAACTTCGATTTTGTCTCAGTTCCACTCTTATTCTATAAGCTGTGATTAGAAGTTATCAGACACCAAACAGTGCATCCATCTGGTCCACACATCAACATCTGGAGAGGATGTTGGCTGTTTTGACATGGGGCATAGACGCACACATCCCTCACATCTTGCAGTTTAATTGTATGTGTTTGTTTTTGTTTGCTGCATTTGTGTTTCACTGCAACTCTTCTCCTCCTCCCTTTCTTTCCTCCACTAGCAGCTAATTATTGTCCCGCTTAATTACCAGTAACACAGCAGTCCAGCCTAATTCAGCTTTAAAGAACTATTCAGCACTCCATTCCAATACCTGATTGAACTCGGCTAAATGGAAAAGTTGTGCTGGAGAAAACGCTTTAGTCACACAACATTTTGTTTCATTTATTTTCTAATATGTCTCTCACTGTCTGGTTACTTAAAGATAACAGACATTTGAATTTGTTTTGGGGGATATCTTAAAATAACTCTGAAATGGAAAAAGGCAGCAAGACACCGGAGAGGAGAGTTGTTCCACGGCACACACATTCACTCCTCTTGTTGGATCCATAAAGGCAATAAACCAATAGGAACATACACGTTTCCTGACCTTCAGCTCCAATTAGGCCCTTAGGAGAGATGGGTGAACTTTTCAACCTTACATCTTGTCTATTGATACTACAATAGGGTTGGTCAGTAGACAGGGTGATCGGCGAGTCAATATTCAAGTTGTGCCGGAACACAAGTTTCAGTGGCAAAACTTTAAAGGTTTGTTGACGTCTCTGAAAGGAATCTCATATGGAACAATCTCAGTTCCATTTTCCATTTCTTACAGTTGATTGAAGACCCCTGACAGAAAATGATGGAAATATACGACTATAAAACCATGGTGTATTTTTCACTATATTACTGTTTCCTGAAGATACAAAGTTTCTTCACACAGCAGAAGAGACCGCACACTGTAATATAATGGAACGGCTCTCTTAAACTTGTTGATGAAGATCACTGTGGCTTCTATTTTTTACTGCGATCCAAGACAGTAGTAGACCAGTATTCATTCACACATTTGTTCCAATGCCAATGCAATTAGCAATTACATGAGTGATGATGAGACATCATTTCACATGAATTACTTGTGTGTGTGTGTGTGTGTGTTTGTGTTTGTGTGTGTCTCGCATGCGCAGTACAGACGTAATGCTGGGCGGTATACCGGTCTTAATTTCCCGAATGATAAGAATTTTTCACATACCGTTATACCGGTGCATTGCCGCAGAGAGCATTATGGCTAAAGCAAACTGCGAGTGAATTTAGAACGGCGGCCCATTGATTGCGGTTCACCGACTCTGCTACCAACGGAGAATGTCTTTGCAGTGGGCTACAAGTGTCATGCCAAAAAAGTGATTATCTACCAAAAATACGTTGCTGTCTACCCTAAATGCAAATGATGAAATTAATCATACACAAACATTTTAGATAAACGCCCAGGCTCTCCAGCATGTTGTATTGTTGCCGGTTGCGCACATTTCTCTGGCCGTTCTACACGCTGTAGCAGCTTCCCCAGCAGGCTGAGGGTCAGTGTAACGCTTATCAGTTCAATTTTCTAAGCACAAGCGGACATTTGGAAAAACAGAAAAATGGGTTCCAATATCCAATTTTTTTATTTTTTCCACCTTGACAAATAAAAACATTGCATCTTTAAACTGTTTTTCCATTTTTCTGTTTTTATTCAGAGGATCAGAAATTTAGAAAATTACTTCTGGGCTCCAATTATTCAATACTGCAATGGTATTCTCTACCTCGTTCCGCCTAGCTACGCCCCGCCCCCCACTCGAAACCATCATTTGCAACCACCTCTGACCCCAAAGTCTATCAGTTTTTTTTGTATTTTGTCCATATGCAGTTAATGACCTGCATATTCCGCAAAGTAGAGGGAGAGAATACCATTGCAGTATTGAATAATTGGAGCTCAGACACAATTTTGTAATTTTCTCAATTTTTGATCCTATGAAAAAAAACTGAAAATTGGAAAAACAGGTTAAAGATCAAATTTTTTAATTTGCCAAGGTGGAAAAAAATTAAAAATTTGATATTTTAACCCATTTTTCTGTTTTTCCAAATGTCCGTTTGTGCTTAGAAAATTGAACTGATAAGCATTACACTGACCGCTGAGCCCGGTTCCCTGCTCCCCCCCGCCGGGCCACATTGCTACCTGTATGTGTGACGGCTAGACGAAAAGAAGAAAAAAAATTGTTGAACTTATAGTTAGATAAAGTTGTGAAAAAAAATACTGGGAACTAAGCAATCAGCCAGTTACGAACAGGCACACACTCCAAACGGGCACTGTGAGCGTTGTGGGGTACGGGTGGGATCTGCACTCCATCAGGCAGGGGTCAATCACAGCCCTATGGGGAAATGATGATAGGACAGAGTCCTTCTCTGCGTGTGTGTTTGAGTGCAATTGTGTGTGTTGAGGTATCAAGTATGCTATCAGTGTCCTCAAGTCATTGATTGGTCCCTTGTGTCAAGACGCTGTCATCGATTCTTTGCCAGGTCACAGAGGAAACTCTTGGCTCAACAGGGGTCTTAGGTTACCCATCTGTGCATGCATGTGATGCAGAGGCACACACCCACTAAGTTCCAAACGGATGGTAAAACTAGAACTTTATATTATATAAACACTTGTGATGCAATGTAATTGGCAGCAATGTTTAGCCAAATCCACAAACCTTCGCAATAATTGTAGAAGATCCAGGCATGTCTTGATTGTTGACCAGGGAGACATGGACACTCTCTCAGCTGCATCAAGTTATTGCCTTCAAAGTGGAAGTTTGAGTAATGAAAAAGAGACAAGAGGTGCGCCATGGTCATGCAGTCTAGACCCATGGGGTCCTTGTTAAAAAAGCAGGCAACCTGACAGACTGCCTATGACAGAAAGATGGAGGAAAGAATCCTCAAAGCTAGCTTAGCTGCTCTTTTAATTGGTCTTAATGAATAATTAAGGAAATCAAGATGGAATTGAATCATGTTTTTCAACTGCTATGAAAAAAGGCAATGGCATGGCGTGAAATCACTTGGTGCGTGTGTCTGTGTGGCCATATGCATACAAGATGTGTGTGTTGGACCTCATGCTTGCATATTTATGTGTCAGAATACATGTATTATCTGTGCATACCTGCTGTTGTGCACATTATCAGATTCCTACGGTGTTATTGCGAGTGCAATAACGGCAGCAGCAGAGAGGACTGTGTGCCCATGTGCAGGTGGCCGTGGCTGTCCTCTCCCTCCGCTCAAGAGGAAGCTGCTCTTCGCTCTCAGAAGGAATAAATCTTTTATTTGGTTTGTTGTATTTTTAACCAAGAGCTCTTGGTCACGCAACAAAGCCCTGCTCTCCATCCCCTCTGCTCCCATCCTCTCTCCTCTCAGTGCCACAACACACCTGACACTGTCATGCAAGTAGAGACACGATCACATTTCTTCTGGCAAGTAGACATTTTCCTACCAAAACAAACTGATGCTGATTTTCTTTCTAGTTTGAGTGGTTCTTGGTTCTTGTGGGAAATTCTTAGGTGCTAATTTTCCAGTCAAGTCCAACAAATATAGGTCTAATCTCTGCTGTGCAATTTTTTTTTACATATTATAGTTCAAGACATTTCTCGATCTTGAACTATGGTATTACATTCTGTTGATTTCAGGAAGCCTTACATCCTGAACACCTGTGTACCTCTGACACTATGATGTTATTGATCTTAGTGGCTAGACAGCCACACCCAAACATAACCTAAAAAGATCATCCCATTAGCTCATTCTTACCTCACCTCCCCTCTTTGTTACCAAGGGACGATGACTAAGATGCAGTTCGACACACAGACAGTGCTACATAACAGTCCAGGCATTGTGTGTGTGTGTGTGTGTGTGTGTGTGTGTGTGTGTGTGTGTGTGTGTGTGTGTGTGTGGTGGGGGGGGGGCATACACAGAAGCGAAAGTAGTGACTCAGATTAGGTGCCAGATGAGGTAGACAGCTGAGATGAGATGAGAGGACTAGAGGAAGATGGAAGATGAGTCAGGCTGACAACGATTCTCTCATTCACAACCCCATCAAGCATCAACCCTCGCCCTGACCTTGGATATATGATAGAGGGGTTTTGTGCGTGAGTGTGTTTATGGTTCACAGGGGCAGCAGTGGGACTGGATGCAGATGCTTGTTTCCTGTATGTGACCTCATCAAGAGAGCAGGACACAGCAATAATTAATGCTCTTAGCAAGCTGTAATGTCAACGTTGCATTTAGACAAGAGGCCAGTAACCCAACATACTCATATTAAGCAATTTTCAGCTCACTGGTTTGGTTCTGGTTTTCAACTTTTACTGTTTGGTTTCACTCTCACCGCTCTCACAGCATTGTTTGCAACCAGCAGGCAGCTGTTTTCAGCAGAAAAGCACCAGCAACAACAGACAGACAGAGTTAGCGACTAGCTGTGGAGCATTTAGCAGCTAAAGAGCCAGATATTTCCCTCAGGAGTTGGTGGAGAGTAAAACAGAGCTGTGTGTAAACATTGGACTTACCTTTAATGGTGACACACGACTCCAAATGAATGCTGATGTTGCTAATGTGCTGTATCTGCTGGCTGCGTAAATACGCAACGGTTTGCTAACAAGTTTGCCATTTCAACTTAAAAGGTATATGTCAATGCTATTTTCTGCTTGTTTGCACCAAGTGACCAAACAATTATTTTCACTGTTGGATTCAGTGTACCTTTGTAATAGATCATGGTTCTCAACCTCTTCAGTGCAGAATTATTTAGTACTACAATAACTAATAATAATAATAATAATTGTATTATTATATTGCATTGTCTGGAAATAAACCTTCCCACACAATATAATATATCCTGCTAATCAAGTTCTTTCTTAAAAAAGAATGAAATCTGTGAAAGTAGTTGGATGGTGGCTGTGTAATTTAGCCGTATTGGCTTTAAATTAATTTGAAATGAGCTACAAAATGATGGCTGGGATTTTAGTTACTCTCCCCTCCCCGCTGACTCCTCTGCCTTTTCTCCTGTCCTTCTACTTCCTCACTTTCTCTGTGATAACAATCAGCAAATATGAAAAGTAAACTCTGGAGGAAATGTTGGCAAATGGGTTTTTGGTAGATTGTGCATGAATATTTAATTTAGTCATAAAGTAGGGGTTTAGTGCATTAATGGCTTTTCCGCTGCTGTCACTCCGTTTGACCCCCTCCCCTTCTTCTCCGCTTCCCACCAAGATTAGGATGGTGGCACAGTTTGCTATCTGCTGATTGGTTCCATTAATGACCATCTTTATACTGATTAGACCATTATAGATTTCTTTAGGAGGGTGGGGGTTGTCAGACTCATATTAGAAGACTATTTATTAAATAAGAAGAAAAAAAAACAATTCTAGCAATATTCAAGACTGGGTAATTGAAACTAATAACAAGAGAATCTGATAAAGACATTTCTGGAGAAACTGAGCAGTTCATCTTTTAGTCAGCATATCAATTTTACATTGGTTTGAAGCAGGTTTGAAGTCTTCGCAAAATGACTTCTTTCCACTTATGGAGGTAAAGATTGAACTTTATCAAGATCTGCACTCATAGAACATCCAAGAATAGAAACACTGATGCCGGCTTCCTGGTCAGACATTATGCTTTGAAGAATAAAACTGAATTCTCATATTACACTGTAGCTATTTTAAGATAATTTGGGACTCCAGTCCATTGGTGTGTAGTATTGTTTACTGTGCTACTGGCCACAGAGCCCCAGAGTCCAGGCTGGCTGGCTAGACTACCGGACAGCTGGAGTGGCCGTCACCTCTGGCTCCCAACTGCTTCCTTGTTTTTTGACCTAATAACACTTCAACTGGCAGGTCCAGTCTAGATTTACCTGTGGTAAACGTCTGTGTGCCTGAGCCAGACATGCTTTTTAAATAATGATTTACCTTCTTGAAGTTCTATAAATAATATAAGTATGACCTGCATCAAGTCAGTCTGTTAAGCTTTCAGCCATAAAAAAGTGCAGTTTTGTGGCATTCAAATACCAAAATATCTGACAGTCATTTTATTTCCAATGTAGTGAACCTGAATAGTAAACTGATCAATCATTTACTCAATAATAAATTCTTTATTGTGGGTTTAAACTGTTACAGTGGGTGTTTTGTCATTATGGTAGTGAGAGGGCAGTGGCTTCAACCAGGGTGTGATCCCTCGGCTCTTGGCTGTGTTTGATAAAGATTAATTCAATCCTATTTTCTGCCCTGAAATGCTTTTGATAATGTAATTCTCTCTGTGTCAGATCCTCCCTTTCTTTGTGTGTGTGTGTGTGTGTGTGTGTGTGTGTTTTTGTTTTGTGTGTGTGTGTGTGTGTGTGTGTGTGTGTGTGTGTGTGTGTGTGTGTGTGTGTGTGTGTGTGTGTGTGATTCTCTCTCTCTCTCCCAAGGAACACTAAGCACCTTATCCATGTTAAGGAGTAACAAAAGCAGCAGGAAGAGAGAGCAGTGGTAGTGTGTTGTAATTCTCTACCACAGATTCATTGTCTGTGTAAGTAATGGCAGGCTGAACAGCGCTCACATTTTCATCTGCTGTGCTGTGCATAGAACTGAAGAGCCAGTAGAGGGCGCTTCAGAATTTAATCAACCTCTTCCATTTCCATAAAAGTTTGGACAGGACAGATATGCAATGTTTTTTTTATTATACACTTATTGTTATTATTATTATTATTATTTAGTACTGTAGTAGTATACAAGTTTATTTATGTACTGTACAGTATCCTTCACAAAAGACAAGACATGCAAAAGTATGAACATTTAAAACAAAATCTGATAAAAGATGGAAAAGAGTTTTAAAAAGATGTGTACTAATAAGGGATTTTCTAAGTTAGTTCAGTCAGAGTAGAATTTGCTAAATAAATCTGAATGTACAGTACATGTAGTGTTTCTACTATATACAAACATATTTGATGTAGTTTTTTTCTGGTGTAGTTAAAGGTGTTAAATTTAGCCAGCATCAGTTGTTCTAATTTAATGTTTTGTCCCCTGAACAGCAGCAGTGAGCAGAACTAGCGATGTAAATGTTATTGATTCCTGCTGCGGCTCCATATCTGACTGACTGTAGAGAGTCAGCGGCCTCCACAGGTGGTAGTAGCAGAGTATTTGTGTGTAAGAGAGAGTTGGAGGTTGGGGCTGGAGGCCATATGGTTGTACGTGTGAGTGAGTGAGTGAGTGTGTAGTGGTGGACTGTATGATCTCCGCTTGCTCTTCTTTTGTTGCTCTGTGTCTCGCGTTGTCACAGTGACCTCTACTGCTTACAGTAGTCACCCTCTCCAGCATCCATACCTCCTCAACCACGCACAATACTCTAGAGCCATATCTTTACAGGTAACCTGCAGCCCGTACTGTGCTGGTATACATATTTTACAGGCAAAATAACATTCTAGCATCATGTTACTAGAGCATCTTCCTACTAAGGAAGCATCTTGTTTCTTTTCTGTCTTCCCCATGCTGAATGACCTTCCCTCAGTCACAGTACAAGCATCATTGGCCCTTTTCGGTACTTGACTTAAGACTCAGCTCTCCAAAACCCTCCACCACCCTTTCTGCATTGAGAAGTATCCACATCTTTCTACATGGGGACTAGATGTCATGATATCTTGGCCGTTCTCGTCTCACAAGAGTCCCCCAAATTTTATGAAAATACAATACTAAATAGTCCTTAAACATTATATACAAGAATAACTCAAATTCAGCACACACCAAACCCTAACATAACCTATAAAGATATTTTTGTTCTCACCTTTAACCCTTAGAAAAAAAATTAGCTGATAGAAAAAATGTCAGAGCACTATTCTCATTAATTTTGCATTGTTTACTATGACTACAGTGTTGGGGAACTTGTATTTGAAGTTATTCCATAGTTGCACTCAGTGGACCCCATTCCACTCATATTGTATATTATAAGTCAGCCTGAGTAAGAGCATCTATCTAAAATAAGTGATTAGTAGCCTATCAGAAAGTCCCACTCCAGGCAACACTGTATGTAAGCAGAGAAGGACTCTGAGTATGCTGAGAGTCTCTTTGCTTATCCCTCTCAGCAACTGGTTAGTATGGTGCTTGAATATTAATGAAATCTGGTCCTAAAAGCCAGCTTTGACTGTGACCTAGCCACACACACACACACACACACACCACACACACACACACACACACACACACATCCTTCATCCTTTCCTAGTATGTGAAGATCTTCTTTCCTGAGGGACTGATAGATGAGGAGGGCTGAGGTGTTGATTACTGCAGTGCTCAACAGTCAAGTGTGTGTCTTGTAAGTGTGTGTGTGTAGGGAAGCAGCAGGTTAAAGAGAGGGGTAGCCAGCTAGCGCCTCCTCTAGACTTCTCAGCTGCTGGAAACATCAAGTGTAAAATTGCACACTCTTTCAAACACACTCGATCAAAACCCATGAGGTCACACTTACACATGCACACGCACGCACGCCGCTTTGCACACACACACACACACACACACACACACACACACACACAGTTTTGGGGATACTGCTCTGAAAATATAGTTGTACAAGCTTGTATATTCTTCACATTGGATGTTGAACTACACCAAGAGTTAACTTAACATAAGTACAGTTTAGTTAAGCGGTTATTTCAGAAAAAAAGAGGTACAAAGGGTAGGTACAAAAAGAGGTACTACTGGTACAACTGAGCAAACTAAACCAATATGGTAAAAGTGAGATTAATTAATAGACTTCCTGCAAGAATGTAAGATAATTGATGATCATTATATGACATTTGTCTAACTTTCATCTCTGTTTTTCTTCCAGCAACAACGGCGTCTAGACCTGTTAACCATCACCAACTCTGGTAAGTCCCTGAGAGCTTATGACTTCACTTTCACCCCCAGTCCACCTCTCTACTACAACACCACTCCACCACTGATGTAAAACTGCACTGTGATGCTCCCATAGGAAGCTTAGCAACAGGGTAGTTTCCATCTTTTTCATGTGGCATGATATGGATTTGCAAAAACATACTAGTAAAACACCCAGTGTAATTTCCTTTAACCCACTTCTAGATGCTAAAAGGGTTACGAGCTGTTTTCTGGATGCTGCTACACAAACATAACTGCACAGTTGGGTAGTAGAACAAGCACAGATACCATGGTGCTTGTGCTTTGCAAAAACCCTGAAGCAAAAGCACTGCTGGTCAGTTACTTGAGCTACTCTATGTGTGTTAAGTGATGCTGTCTTATGATGTGATGTATTCAATGTCAGAACTATTGCCTTAAAGCTTTTATAATGGGATAATATGGAACCCATGAATTCAGTGTTGTAGTCACACAAGTCATTAGGGCAAACGTGTGCCCTCAAGGCTATGCTACATGTGCAAACATCCTTCCATGTGTTTGTTTGTGTTGTAGAAGCAGTCTGTCGACCATATGGGAGACATACTCGTTTTGGGATTTTTAAAGGTCCCATATTGCAAAAAGTGAGATTTTCATGTCCTTTTTTTTTGCGGTGCTGTATGTTTTTTAATATGGGACCTTTAAGTGATTAATCAACAGGTCCGATATCAATGTAACAGTAATTGTCAACTGTCACAATACTTCTGACAAAGCTATCAAGTTCTTCTTAAATTTACGCTAATGTAACTGGTTATTAATCCATGTTGATGAAGACATCCAAACCAGTAAATATGTTTGTTTTGATCTTATTAGTTTTATGAAGTTTCTCATTATACTCTACTTAAGTGCCAGACTTTGTGCAACACCTAATTGCAGTATTTGTGTGACTGTATGCAAGTGCATGTATGTATGTCTTTATAAGTGTGCGCAAATTGTTTGTTTGTGTGTCTGTATGTGTTTAAAAGTTGCTACATGGGATGTAATGTAGACTATGTGTTTACAAGATGTTTTCACATCCATCATCCGCATATGCTCCTGAAACCCTCTGGTATACCCTCCGGTCTGAAATGATGTCATAAACTCAACTGAAATGCTTAGATGGTAGAGCAGCTGCACATATGTAGAGGTTTATTCCTCGAAGCAGAAGGTCCAGGGTTCGAGTCCGACCTGTGCCGGTTTCCTGCATGTCTTCCCCTTTCATATCTCAGCAGTCTTATCCATTAATAAAGGCAGACATGCCCATAAAAAATAATCTTAAAAAAAAAAAAACACTCACTTAAAACTCACATAAATACACATCTAAAGTATATCACATGTACTATTAAAACAATATCATAAACATTTCCTATACTTTATTGACCAAAAATATGAAAAAACAACTGCATCTTTTATGTGCACATCCCAAAATGTTGGCATATACAAAATGTGATCCCTCTTGCATGACACACTGTTAAACACTCATGCTCTACCAAAACTGAATAACATATATACTGTACAGGATCAAAACTACAGCATTATTTATTATTTTATACAAATTTAGCAGCAGTTTTTGCATTGTTTGTTTGTTAAAGGAAAGATTTTACATGTAGTTGCACATATTTCAGTAAAGAACACAAATATAATACTTTATCTTTATAAGTTTGTATACTGCTCATTTTCAGTCTGCATGTGAGAGGTAAAATATGTGTACCATTTTGTGCAAAGTAGTTTGAATTGTATGCAATATGCACCTCAAACTCGTACATCTAGCAGTCAGACACGCATATGGTGCTCCAAGTTTGACTGGATGTGGATCAACACATGGTCACAAAGTAGTTGGGCTTTTAGAAATCTATGCCAGTCTCTTACTGTAGAGAGGCAGGTGCGAGAGCGAGGGACCCGCTGAGATGGAAAGCAAGTAGAACTTCGAAAAACGGAAGAGGAGAAACAGATGGGGACGGCAAGGAGGATACCAAGACCCATATGTCTAAAGTATCTGGATGATCTAATATGCTTTGATTAGAATAATGCTTATGTGAGGCTCATGGAGACCGGGTTAATTTAACAGGTTTACATTGCAGCTGTTCCTCAGGCTCTGGACAGAATCAAGACTTGCCCCTGGCCTTCATATGAAAGGATTATATTATCATATAGAAGGATATGCTATACAACTTATTTGAACCAATATATTACCAATATCTAAAACACATGATTTAAAAATTTGGTTAATGATTTTCATGACTTTTTAGATCCAGCCGTGTAAGCCCAGCCTCTCTGTGCTTGCTCTTCTTTTGTTGTGTTGCACAAAGTGAACTTTAAGCTCCTGCTGCCTCAGAGTCCTCTGTAGGGCCTCATTACACAGTAGTGTCTAAAAAAAAGTCGCTAAAAAAACAAAGTAAATGAAATCTTATGCTACAAGAAAAGGGAAAAGCAAAGGGATCTGAATGCTTTGCAAAGCAGCTGTACTCACCAATGTTATTTCAATTTGACTCTCTCTTTTTTGTTGGTTAGCCAGTATGCAGCAACAAACATTAGCACGTCATGGTCTGTTAAATGAGGCAAAATGGCACAACAACCGGAGTGAAGTCTTTCCTTTTGCTACACAGTTTTACTCAGGTGTTAATAACATGTCCTGTAAAGTTGATATTCTCACAGTCACCATCACATCCCACTGAATGAATCTTAATACATCTTAAAACTTAACTTTTAGGCATCTACTCCTCGTTGGATGAGCTTACATTATATTCCAGTCAAACTCCCCTCCTCCTTCAGGGTTTAGTCTACACTTATGGAGGGGCCCTTGATAGACTAAAATAGCTTTTAATTATTTCTCACTGAAAGGTTTCTTCCTCTGACCAGTGTAGAGCTCAGTGTGCTGTGTAAATTATTGCAGGTCATTATTCAGGCTATTGTTAACGCGTGGCCTTGAAGGGAAGTCTATTATATTCTTGACTTGGCAGACATATTTTATCCTGCCCTGCTGCTTATTACTATTCACAGTAGGTGAGCGGGGACACACACACACACACACACACACACACCCACACACACACTGAACACGATGAAGGTTATTATGATGGCTGTATGAAGAGCAGGTGAGGCTTTCAGATGAATGACTCTGATAGGGAAACACAGGCAGGACACCCTCTCCTTATCCCTGCAGATTAAAGGAGTTTCCGCTCCTTCGCTTCTATTCTCCTTGTCTTCCTCTCTGTCTCTCTCTCTCTCTCTCTCCGCTGTTGACACTTCTTCCTCTGCTCGTTTGACTTAGCATCTCTCGTTATCAACTCTTATTTATTAGTGATCTTATATTATCACGTTGCCCTTTGTCTCTGCCCTTTTTGTGTTGTATTATTCCCTCCTTTCTCTATCCCTCATTCACCTCTCTTCGTCTTGTCTTCATAGCGTGGACAGCGGGAGGAATCACAGGGTGTGAACAAACTAATAGGCTCAAGTGGCTTCATAACGTGCTGTGTGCGAGAGAAAGAAAGGGATTCTGCCCCTGCTGCTCTGTTGGCCTCTGTCTCTAATGGCGTTCATTAGCTACTCTAAAGAATGATTCACACGTGTGTTCAGACACGTTATTGAGTGTATATGTGCTTTACATAAAGCCTCACATAGTGGAGAACATAGTGGTATACCTTTACTCTATCTTTATCCTTTCACACACACGTGGACACTCACTCCCACACACACAGACCCACTCAAACCTCACTCGGCCCTCCTTTAATTGGACACTTGAGCAGCGCACGGCTGCATCTGGCTCCTGTTGAACACAGCCTGACATTTCAGACTGCTGACCTTTCAAGCCCCGCCACAACTAAATAATGATTAGTCCTGGCAACTGTTCCACCACAGCAGCGGCCAGGTACACACACACATGCACATGAGCATGTGCACATAACCGCGCACACAAGGGTTCAGGCAGCACAAAACAAAACGAAAAAAAACACCTGCACGGAAAGCTTTGTCTTTTCACAGTGAGAAAATGGGGTGCAGACATTGATTTTAAAGGCCATTGTCATTCTTTTAGGTTATCGATTAGATTGTCCTTTTCCATATCTGCAGTCAGCACACCCAATAATGTGTTGTTCTAAATTAACTCTGCTTGCCTCTGTTTAGTTTCTCTTTTTCCCTTTATGCGCTCTCAGCATTACAGTGGAAAAAAAGGTCAATCATATTCATGAGATCCGGGCAGATTTGAGAGGATGTGCATGTGTGTGTGTGTGTGTGTGTACTTGTGCACACATATGCTTTTAGGTTTGTGCACAGATGCGTGCAGCGTGTGTGTGCATCTAAAGCAATGAAGAAGCGTGGCGATAATAGGCAGTTCTCAGATCTCTCTTCTCACTTTCTTCTTTTTCACTCTATACTTCTCTCTTTGTATCTCCATTTCCCTGCTGTCTCTGGCAGAACAGAATAGAAATGATCTTTATTAGAGCCTCTCTTTCTACAGATAGTCTTTGTTTCCTGCTTTGCTCTCTCCAGCCAAAACCACTTTACATATCTGTGAGGTCAAAGGTCATGTTTTGCACAGCCAGCTGCTCACAATCAAACGCTGTGTGTCTGAATCTTCCATTCTATACTGTGGAAATTGAAGTATTTAAATTTAGCATGAGAGTGGCATGAGTACAATATGAACAAGATTATTAAGTATGGACACGATGGTCACAACCATAATAATTTCAGCCTTATTGTTTCCATGGAAACACATCAATTCAGACATCAAAGCAGGGAAATCAGCAGCTCACGTTGCTAAAGTCCAATTTGAATGCATTTTTTGAGTCCAGGATACATTGAATGCACAAACAATAAAAGCATAGCTAAAATGTACAGTCTTAAACAGCTTCCCAAATCTCCATTCTTCCTACCAGTGTGCATCAAATTACAAAACTGAAAATGTCAAACTGTGGTGGTGGTGGGTACAGTAAGTTTATCACATAAACCCAATTCTATTAGTGAGTGATTCAATAAATATAATTAATTTGAATGAATGTGCATTGTGCTGTAAAAATCCCTCACCCTGCAGCAAATGTGTTTGGCAGCTATAAACTAACCTACAAATTTAGATAAACAGCCATGATGTGGAGGTTAAGTTAATACTTTATCTTCTTACAATAGGCTATGACTGATGAATGAAAATTACTGATCTTTTTCACACTTTCACCAGTACAGTAGACATGAAAATTAGGTTTCTTACCAGGATGGCACTTACAGTTGCTCAAATTGCCAGGAGGAGCAACAGTTAATAAAACAAACACACCATTAGGAAAATATAGGAGCCGTGGAAATTGTTTTGGCTGTTGATAGCCAGGGATAAAAGCTCAGCCATCGGCAACAAGTTTGTTGTCTGCAAACCAAACGTATAATTAAAAACATTTCAATGTAGAAATAAAAAGTTGTTATTTTTGTTTATGTGCAAAATTGAGTTTTAGACTCCCATGACCCTTGCCTTCTCTCCTAGAAGGAACCAGCATTAACAGTGCCTTTCTACAGACAGAGGTTTCTGTAATTTACACAATGCACCAGTCTGGCCTTCTCTCAGCCATTTAATAGCTTCCATTTCTTCAGATGAAAGTCTCTGGGCAGCCACCCAAACAATGTAGTGATATATCATGTATTTATGTCTTTGTTGTGGTGGTGCTGTTGTTTTGAATGTGATGTATTTTTCTAGGTCCTCTTGCAAATTGCACTCATGGAGTTCTGTCATATTGGTGTAGTAAGAGTTTCCATCCCGCCTCTAAATCCTATGAAATGCTTCATGAGACACAAGGAGAATATTTAAAGTCTCTTTGGTGGTACTATTACTGTTTGACTTGGAAGAAAACAGGTTTGTGTCAGAACCAACATAAATCTTTCTTTCTTTATTCTTGCAGATACATTACATTTAACCCCTCTTGTTCAGCTCTACAGACTTTCATCAGCCAATTTTTATCTGCCGGACTGATCCCCCCCCTTTGAGTTACGCTGAAACTGACACTGCTTCATTAAGCTCTAATTCCATCCTGATTTACTTCCGTCTTTCTAAAACCACACATCTTAGAGTTGAGCAACAAAGATCTAGCCGACATAGTAGTTGCAGTGCTGTGTATGCACCCATCTTTAGCGCCGTTTAGCCATGCTCTCTGTATTTCCCTGAAATATTACTTATGACCTTATCACTCCTATTAAAATAGAGGAAATTCCAGGCCTCCTTTAATTGTTAAAAATAAAATAGCCAGTGGCAGCAGTATATCTATGTACAACACACATATACCATTAAGTTTGTAAGGCATGAAGGCATAGCTTTTGGAGCTCTTCTGCTGTCCTTAATACTTTAAGCAAGTGTGAGCTATTCTTGCACATTCTTCCTACCCGAACACCTAGTGCTTTTTTTAGACAGTATTTCTTTCCAGCCTGAGTTGACCCAGGGGAGGGGGAAAGGTCTGAAACAACCTGTATGCAGCCTGCTGATTGCTACCCAGGCCTGTGGTACATACCTGAGCTGATAGAAATCTCTGGGTGGCTCGATCACTGCGTGGTTGACTGACTTTCAGGCTGGAGAGCTGCAGAGATTTGTTTTTAGTGGAGCACAAGACTTTAGGAGCGAAGGAGGTAGGGAAGAAGAAGAAGAAAAGAACATCATTTATATAAAAAAAATACTATCAGGCTTTTGTGTAAATGAGCAGCTGTGAAAACAACACTTCCTATTATTGCCCTAATTATATCCTTTCTCTGTGAATTTGCATATTTAATCTCCCTCCTCTTTATAATGGGGGACTATGCTTCCATTTTGATGTGGTTAAAAAAATGCATAAAACAAACAAAGAAGGAGATGAAGGATGGGAGGGAGGGAGCTTCATATTGACTATTTTCCAGTTGATTTTGTTGAAGGCTTCTCAGCAGCGTAGCTAAATAAGCAGCAGCATGCTAATGAACAGTGAACGAGTGTGATAATTTACCAGACAAAGAATGGAGGACTGTGAGAGATAGGAACCAGAAGGAAAGGGCAGCACAATATTGAAAATATTCCGAAAATATTTGTCATTAAAACAATTATTTAAAACCTGTCTCTGGTCTATAGGCCTGAAGGTTCCTTTTGGCCAATCACATAATACTAATGCTTAGAGTAAATATTCCCTTAGTCGCAAATACCGTAATTTCACGCACTGTACACACAGTCAACCATGTGTTTCATGTTTTTGCATGCAGAAAAGGAGAGAGCGTGCTAAACTCAGAGGACAGTAAATGACAAGAGAGAAGCATAGACTTTGTCTGTCCTCTTTCTAAAAGGGCAATGTGACGAAGGCAGTAAACAGGCTGTGGGCTCTGAGATTATTTCTTTTTCACCAGCAGAGCCACCAGTGTTGCTGAGCACTGCTGTGGAGCAAATCCTCCTAGAGAGGACTGATTGGATTTTTGTTCCAGGGAGCCTTTTGTGTTAGCAGCATAGGGACTAGATAATAGAGGTTGATGCCACTCTGTCTCTGTGTTATGGCTGGTGGATTGAGTTTTTGGGACTGTGTGTGTGTGTGTGTGTGTGTGTGTGTGTGTGTGTGTGTGTGTGTGTGTGTGTGTGTGTGTGTGTGTGTGTGTGTGTGTGTGTGTGTGTGTGTGTGTGTGTGTGTGTGTGTGTGTGTAGCCAGGATATCCGTCTCTCTTAACAACCACTACATGTATATCATATGTTATTCACAACCTATTGCATCCTCTTTGCTTCAGAGCCTATAGGATGCTAAATATTGAAATATATGGGCGATACCTGTTACTAATAGTAAGACTTTACCGCTAACATGAATTGTTAATATGGTAACCTGTCACTCTGCTAAATTGTTCATATGAAAATATTCTGTGCGTACGTTGCCAGGAGATACTCGCTGCCATGGTCAAGGTCATTATCAGCCTTTTTCTCAGTCTGTGCCTCAGTCCTTCTGTCAGAACTACGTGTGGAGCATGTATACCCAATGGGTGTGTATGTTGAAGACTGTATTTATAAATAACAATGTTATACATTATTGATTTCCATAGGGAAATTTGAGTTCTAATTGCCCTGCTTTCACTGGCAGATCAGCTGTCAGGTTCAGCTTTAGAACAGCAGCCTCGGCCTTTCTCCAGGAAAAAGCAGACGCTTAAACCCAAGTCCTTTAAATTCAGGAAATTCACTATTTAATACGCCACCCTGCTATCCTGTGTGTGTGTGTGTGTGTTTGTGTGTGTGTGACTTTGTACTGACCTCTATTGGAGACCAAGGAATGTTTTTTTACAGGCCAATCACAGTCAACAAGCCAGTTAGAGCAGACATTCAACAGAAATGTTCAGTCAAGTGCTAATGTTTCTAGCAGTGCACATTTTAAAAGTAATACTAGATTTTCAGATTGAGAAGTATTTGCCCAAAACATGGTATGTATGGTCATCAGCCCTGGAAGATAATTATAGATTCATAGGTATTGACCGTTGATATTGTCAAACCTCTGCAGACGTAGTTGCACATTGCATCTTAAATCCTTCATCCCTGTCTGTCAGTGGCGGCAGCTTAGTGAGAACGTAGGTGTGGACTGTTGTCAGGCTTCATCTCAGGCCATGCTGCACCTGATTGCCAGATTCGTCTTGACTGTTTTCTCCTCCACAGCACTAAATGTGTCTCAGCAGTGACAGAGAGATAGACTGTGTTTCCCGTTGTCACATCAGCTGGCATCCTGCATCAAGATAGCAGAGAGGAGATGATTTACTACAGATTTAAATAGGTTTGGGTCAGCATTATTTTAGCTCAAACAGATAAAAATGTGTTTGTATTTTGTTCCCCGGAGTTTAGATTTTGCTCGCTAAGATGAAAAGCAGATTTGGATATGAATAAAAACACGAAATAGATTGAGGGTACAAGGGAAAAAAAAACTCTGTGGCATAAACAGATTTTATTGTACTTTGGAGACTCACAGCTCTTTCAACAGAAAATTAAAACAAGAGTAATAAAAGAGCAGAGCGTAATTGCAAAAAAATTAAATAAACGAATAAGACGACTGCTGAGTTTGGATGTGCTTTTTCAGACGCAGCTGCACCAACACTCTGTATTAAGCTCTGAATCAATCTTACTCTCCTCCAAGTGTACAGTAAGCTACAGGAATGCTTCTGTGGAGGCTTTGGCTCCGTGACCTTGCCTATCCTTCACTAGTGTGTGTGTGTGTGTGTGTGTGTGTGTGTGTGTGTATGTGTGTGTGTGAGTTCTCGTTTAACTATATTCGTGGGGTCCAAAAACCGGGAATACAGTATACTTGTGGGGTCCAGACAGCTTTGTGGGGCCAAAATGCTGGACCCCACAACTTTAAAGGGCAGTTTGAGGGTTAAGACTTGGTTTAATGTTTAGGGTTAGAATTAGGTTATGGTTAGGGTGAGGGTAAGGGTTAAGGTTAGGCATTTAGTTGTGATGGTTAAGGTTAGGGTACGGGGCTAGGGAATGCATTATGTCAATGACGGGTCCCCACAAAGATAGTGAAATGCACTGTGTGTGTGTGTGTTTGTGTGTGTGTGTGTGTGTGTGTGTGTTAGAGTGGGGGGCTGGCTGGTCGGTGGTTAAGTAAAGGCTGCTAGTTGTCAAAGCACTTTGCCCCTCAACATGCCCCTGCCACCCCCCCCATCTGATCCTCCACCATCGGCCCCCTAGCGAGGAGCGAGATGCTGGTTAGCCTAGGTTTTATCTGCTATTATCTGTCAGATGCTGTGCACCTGTGAGCTTGGCTGCCCCTCTGCGTGACGGGCGGCTGCGGTCGCTCGTTCAATCCCAGTGGCTCCCTGCTGTCAGCTACAGCAGCAATGAGAAGTTCTCTGGCTGCCTTCGTCTCTGTCTGACAGCCACCCTGGAGGAAAGGGTAAGAGAAGCAAAGGGAGGAGAAGGAAAAGAGGGAGAAATACCATTAAGATGAGCTGTATTCCCACAGACCAAAGCCTGCCCACCAGCCATGTGCGGTAGCTCACCTGGCTGCCAGATAAGTGGAGATTAGAGGTGGAAAAGGTATTAGAGGCAGGAAAAAAAAATGTCTCTCTGAAACCCGGGGACAGCCTTGATACTTTTAGGATTTCTTGTGTCGTGTGTGACATTTGATGCCGACGCAGAAAGGGCACAGAGACAGCCGGTCCACGCTGCTCTTACACAGATGGGGCAATATTCTGTCTTTTATATATTTTTGCTTGTTTGTTCCCTGTAGTCTATTGTTCGACTTGCTGTTGCCACAGTATAAATTACAGTTTTGTGAGTTCCCTATCTAGTTAGTGGAGAATAACAGTCTGGTGACAGTGGCAAGATCAATACAGGGCCGCAGTTGGAGGTAGAGCGGCCCTAATGAACTGAATTGACTGGTGCTGAAATATGATCAGTATTTCCCTGGTGGTCATTATGTTCCTTATGAAGAAGATCGATGTCTCCTGGGTGGATCACTGAGTATACACAGCATGATGGCAGGGCCAGCGCTGTGTTTGTGTGTGTGTGTGTGTGTGTGTGTGTGTTTCTTTCTTTCTTTCTTTCTTTCTTCTGTCTCTTACAGTCAAAGGTCTGTTTTCAGGCCCTGCAGCATTAGTAACTGATGTGCTTGTATGAGACTGTGCTGTTCATTTCATGGGCTATCACTTTTTAAATTGGTGAATGCCTTCTTCATGGTTGATTAGTAATTCATGCGGAGCTAATTAAGAGGCATAATAAGAGAAAGACTGGTGACATGCCTCCAACCAAAATAGGAAATGCTTTTACCCCGGACTGTAAACAGTTGTGATTGATCGTGGTGGCACGTTGCCCATAAAAGACGTTTACGCTCCTCTAAATCCATCATCTTGGAACCAGACACCCATATCTTCATATTGCTCTGTGCTTTCCTGATCCTTGAGCATCTTTCCAGAAAGTTGCCTTAATGATCCCTCCATCCCGGCTGCTTAATGCCTGGCATCGTCATTTTGCTGTGTGTGTATGTGTATGCTGCTGCTGTTCAGGCTGGCGCTTGCACCTGCCAACCATCATCACACACACACACACACACACACACACCTGCACCAGCATCTGTCCATCCTGTAGATTGGCACAGGTGCTGCCTTTAGGTTGACTGTCTACGTGCCGTTAAGTTAATGCACACCCCCCAAGCACCGCAGATATTTTTCTCCTGAATTGCAAGACCTCATCTTGTTCTCTTTTTCTCACTATATTTATTTGTCACACATATTTACACACATACACTGATCAGAAGCATAAAGTGGTTGTTTATTTTATCAGTCCGTCCATCTGTCCGTTGGTGGTCAGTGGGAACGCTTTATGATTCCAAACGCAACACTGCAATGATGACGTGTGTACCCGCAGTCTAATTCCATCATCAGCATCATTACTGCTATTATCGTGTGTCTCCCTTTAATACAGGCTAATGGATGACCAATAAAGATAGATGAGCCTGGCAGTGTGGAGCTAATAGGCAGGACATGATGTCTGGCTTCTGCCCTGACTCCAGACTATACCCGACGAACTGCCCCCCATAGATAAAACATAGCTAAAATATGATCTAGAGTTATTCTTTCAACTTGAATGATCACTTTATCTTGAGCTTATTAGCATGCCAATAGTTTATAACAACTCAGGGTGGGGTTTGTGTGCTTGATTAACTGCATAACCCTTGTGTGGTCCTTCGGGTCCCAGTGACCCGAAGGACAACACAAGGATTATGTACCTCCCTTGTACCTTGTTGAGAATTGCTCTCTAAACCCTGTTTCTTGTTAAGTAAGTAAAGTTTATTTCTAGAACACATTTAAACACAGTTTAAGCTGACCAAAATGCTGTACAAACAAGAACTAAGGTGCTGTATTAACCCTTGTTTAGAGAGCAATTCTCAACAAAGTAAACGGAAGTACATAATCCTTGTGTTGTCCTTTGGGTCACTGGGACCCGAAGGACAACACAAGGGTTAAAAAAAGAGCTGATTGGATTCATTAAATAAATAGCAGCTGTGCTTTTAATTCTCATAATGGTGAAAAGTCAACACACAACAAACAGATTGGACACACAGCATTTAGCTGATATTTAAAGTGTTATAGTTTTACACCGTTTTGGATATGGAAAGGTCATTTTATACTAAACTAAACTGAAAGTGACACCAGCCCCTTCTCTAATCACGTGTGTATGGTCCTATATAACTGTGTGTGTGTCTTTATATATGTCTTGAAGTCTTAAAGAAGTCTAATTTGGCAAAAGCAAAAACGTGTATCTTTACTAACCAAAAAATATACTACCTCATTGCATGTGTATACAGTACAGTACTGATAATTTTTTAGATAATCAAGATAATAAAATAATACCATGTTGTACGTAACTACTGGCATAGATGCCGCAGTGACCAATAAGCCTTGCCATTCATATCTGTATAAAATTGTACACCTTCTGGGCTATTACACAAAATAGGTCCTCAAAACAGTGTGTTCATTCAAGCACTGTGACCTGGTTGAAGCCAAACAAGAGAGCTCAGCAGTGCAGTGGAGCAACGTAGCATGAAATAATTAAAGTGAGGAAAAGTGCATGAGTTACGTTGTGAGACTTTTAGTTCATGGAAATAGTTCTCACAGAGGCTGGCGGGATGTACAGGACCTTTCAAAAGACTAGTTCAAAAATAAAAAGTAGAGCCCGACCGATAAAGGATTTTTAAGGCCGATATTGATACAAATATTCAGTGATTTAAAAATCCGATATTCGGATATATCGGCGGATATATATATTTTTTTTAAATCCAGAAACGTGTAACAAAACATAAACAGATTTCCCTAACATTACTAATTTGTAGTTATTTATGAGCCCTCACTAAAATAATATGAAAATGCAGTTTAAAAATAAACTTGTTTGTTTCATTGTCACAACAGAACAGAGGAACATCAAAATATATTAAAGTTCTTATAAATAAAATGTATAAAAATACAAACTTAAGATATGAAACTTAAAGGGTTAAATAACGAGTGTTGCCAACAGGGACGTTGTAGAGCGCCCTCTGGTGGACAGACTAAGCAACGCCAACAGTCATAACATGGTTGAAGGGTGTTTCATCCATTTTTATTTTATTTTTAAAATATTCATTTATTGGCCATTATAAATGCCGATACCGATAGTTTGGAAAATGCCTAATATCGGGCTTTAATAAAAAGTGTCTTCAGGTGGGCAACTGTGCAAATCACGTTTGGCATGCATTGGAATTTGAATTAGCAATGGGATTACAGTCCGTTTTGTAAATTGTGCTATCAGGAATAACATGACGATAACAGAGGTAATAATCAAATGGAAATAACAGACTGTGGTGAGTTTACAAAAAATGTGCCACTTCATTGGGAGTTGTTCTGGAAAAATGTATATGTTCAGAGGGATTTTCTTGGAAGTTACATTTAGAAATGTCTGTAAAAATAAAACTAGAGACCATGTTGCGATGGGATCCCACCAGGGGCGTAAAGTGAGAGGGGCAATGGCCATAATTTGGATCTGAACTACACACTTGTAAAGTTTTGTGACTGCACGGTTGTTATGCTATCACGGAGACACACTCTGGCCGCAGACAGAAAGACAGACATAGCAAAGTACTCAAAACTGCCTCTGTGGTGGTTCCCGCTACAGTAGCTGTCCCCAGGACAACATTTTGCCATGATGACACACGCTGAAAATTACAAGTTTTTAAGAAAATCTGGCTCGTGCAACAAGGCAGGTCTGCTTGGTTCTTTCGGGGAATGATTGTAAAGATTTACAAAGAATATGTTTACGGCATTTACTATCTAACTGAGATGTTTTGGGACAGATTGACGGGATTGCTGTGGACAAAGTACACACGGCGATACACTAGTAAGAGCACATTAGGTTTAACCTTATATCCAGCTAATTTAAATAGCTTATGTTCTTTATTGTGTGAATAGTTAACTTCATTTAATATTTTATTTGGCGTTTTCTTTTGTGAGGTGCAAATGTTCCACCAAAACAAGTTCCTTCCCGAGATCATTTTGCAAAGCCACTGTCGCTGTGTCCGGAGCTTAGCGCCGACCAAGACAGTTGTGATTTGTTTGAAAAAATGCAAACAACCCAGAGCGTTTTTTTTCTCCTCTCCCTGAATGCATGTGTGGTGTAGCCAGAGCTTACTCCACAGTGCTGTGGTCTGGCAATGCGAGACTACACACACACAGACTCACAAGTTGAAAACAATACCAGCGTTGTTGTTGTGGATGGTAATAAATTTGGGGAGCTCAACTATTATTGTGTCTACCATTTTTGGTCCACCTGTATAGACTCTTTCTTTAGGAGAAAGTTGTTTTTAACTTTGATTGACTGGCAGGAGTAACATCATGCAAGAGTTTTAATTGAAGTGGTGTTCCCCTTTAAACATTGGCCACTTCAGAGACAGAAAGCTCCAGAAACTTAGCAGCCTTATGTTGACAAACCCAGCCGTGAGGAAAGGAGAGCCATTGAACAGAAGATTAGATTAGCAGTAATCCTGTGTTCAACTTGTTGAGAAGCTGCTCAAATCTCTTGTCCATCACTCTCATTCCTGTCATAGTTTGTGGGGCTCTGCCAAAGTATCAGTGCATAGATGTATGTATACGAAATGACCATGACACAGCCTAAAACAACCCCTTAATAATACCATTTATAAATAGAATGTTGCAAAATGTAGCTTCGGTAAATGTCTATGAATGTCACATTTTGACAGTTCAACTTGATGCTTCTTCACAGAAAAATGAAACAAGCTAGTCTCCCAAATCAAAAGCATAGCTGGCAGATGTAACCACTCACTTGTATTGAACACAGCCAAAAACACTGCTCCAATAACTGACATAAAATGACTGGCATTAGGTTCTGAGAGTTATTGTGATCTCTTTGTTGTTTGTTTTAAAATGATCTTGTATACATCCAACACACTCTGAAACTGGTCATACAGCACAGTGAACAAACACCAAGCTGGCATTTGAAGCAGGCCTAATCACAACGAACTAAATGCCTGAAACTATGAAACAAAATATCAGAGAAGAAAAAAGGCTTTATATAGTTCTGCATCAGTTACTTTTCAATTACAGCAGCCGAAGCAGAACAGAATTGTTAGTGTCATTTATTGATTGTGGTGCTCTCTATTAGAGTAACAACTGAGAGAAATTCATCCTGTGTTTATAACCACCTGGCTGTCTTACAATAACAAAGAGTTAATTTCTGTCAGCTGGCCTTAAGTATTTTTGTTGTGAAACAAGGAGCAGATGAGAAGTGTACACCAGGAAACACATGAAAGCTCACAGAGACCAATGGAATCTTACCAGGCAGGTAATCATCTTGGTGGCTTTTCTCTCTGTAGTTCCCTGAAATAATTCCCTTAGAACCATAGACTGTATATGCTTAGAACACAGAGTGAGAAGTAATGGGTGTCTAAATTGATAAAGGTAATGACGCCTGAAATGTCTTGCTTAATCACGTAACACAATGCTTGAAATATAAAAACAAATAGTTTTTAAATATGTTGATGTTGGTATCATACAGTCTATGGTTGATATTGTTTGTTTTTTTAAATCTTGTTCTTGTTTACAATTTGAGAGAAATTAAAAAACATGTTTAATATTATAATTACACTACATGTGCATGGGAAATTGTGTTTTAAATGGTTATGAAACAAATAAATCAATATACGCTAACTTAGTTCTGCTAAACATCTCTAAACAGCAAAGTGAATGTCATGTCTATTACTTATGCCTGGATGATGTACCCTGGTGATGTGGACCAGGCAAGAGTAGCCGAGCGCAGATACCAGCCCCAGCCCCCTTATGTGTATATATTTTTTTTAATACTTTGTGAGGAAAAACTGTCAACCATATCCAAAGTGCAGGACCAAAGAGAAGTAAATAATGTATGCTTTTGTTAGATTCTTTGAAGACGATATGTGCTACGCGTTACCCGTTTCAAATGTCGAAGATTTCAGACCTCTGCAAAAAACAGATTTTGATAATCAGAAGGTGTATCTGGTTCACAGAACTGAAGAGAATGGCAGCGCAGGCCAGCCGTGCGAAGCACAGATCCTTGCCCTTGCAGGTAAGTTGCCCTTTAACACATCAGCTTTTCTCTTTTTAATGCTGTTTTACTCTGTCTGTCCAAGTAACGTTGATGTGCGCGAAACGTGTCAAGCTGTCAAAACAAGCCCTTTTGTCCGATCTGTCAAGACGTGATCAGCTGGAATCTGACACTGATAGCCACAACAACGTCCTCGGCTGTGGCTAGCTAGATAAGCTAGTTAGATATGCTAAGATAAGTTTGGTAGGTAGTCGTACCTTGTCCTCAATGCGTTACAGATTTTTACATTTAGGGTGTCGTTTTCCAAGAGTTAGCCCTCTTGCTCGATAGAGTAGTGCTGCTCGTTTCGATAAATACGTGGCATGCAACGCTAGTCAGTCACAACGGTTGTTTACAACATGTAGCTAACGCTTGCTAGCTTGATGTGTATTCGTTCCGCGTTAGCATGTTAGCGCTCAGGCGCTAGTTAGCTGCGTGCAGACGCAGAGCTGTCACTACATGATAAACACATGTGACAGCCCATGGTTGACCCTCTATCTGTTTTGTAGAGGTTTGCAAATGTAGACGAGACGCTAGCCCTATAGCATTGGTGGTTTTGCGGTTAGCGTGTAAACTGGCATATCTGTTGGTTTGTGCCACAGAGGAGATGCGGTGCTGCAGTAATCGCCGTGTCTCAGATATTAATGGACACAATATATAGCAACCTGTCTGTCAGTAACATGTCAACGTCATGGCTGTTTCATGACAGCGCATCATGTCAATGTGCTGAAGTGTGCAAGTGAAATAGTTTGCTTAACGTTAGCTCCAGTCACAATGATGTTAGCTCACGGTCGTTACTATGGTCGATCTTTAACTAGCTGCATCACTAATCCCCGAATGTGAGCTGTCTGGGCTGCAGGATCGGTCCGATCTAACTAACACCTTAACAGTGGCAGTTATGTTAAAGCGCAGTATAGACAGGACTATTTGAAAAGCTTGTGCGACCTCTGTAAACCTTACTTTTTAATTCTGGGCTAAGAGTGCTAAAGTAAGTTTGATCAAGTAGAATGGAAAGATAAAACGCCCTCTGCTCGGATTGTACAAATGGATGAAATAATTCTGCAGGTACTTTCACGTTTTATTAAATTCCATCTAACTTTTTAGAAACTTTATTAGTTTCTTCCTGCTTCTATTTCTGCACTTCACAGATACAGTAGAGGAATTTGAAGACAGTATAATGCAAAAGAAGATGAAAATTCCCAAGATGTCCATCAAGAATTCAGGAAACTCTATTGAGAACAATTTTGGAGAGGAGAGGATGCCACTCAGGCATAAAAAGGTAGGCTCACCTAGATTTGACAGTAGTTGTGTTATTTTGAAAGAAACATGTTTGTACATTTGAATGGGCAGCAATGGGTAGTGTGGAGTATTCCACACCAAATTGTGCTTATACGTAAAGTAGTACAGACACCAGTATCATGACATTCAATCACACAGCCCCTTAATTATGCTGAAATAATGCTTATGTATTGATAGCATGAGTGATATAAATCTTTATTATGCTGTGATCAATTAAAATTGTTAAAAATGTTTGTGGGTGCAAAGATCAATAATGGTTCCTAACAAAATTAACTAACAAAGTATCCCACTTAAATTACTTATCAAGACAATCTTGTCTTGACAGTGACAACCCTAAATAATTTTGCTCATGAAAAACAATGTGTCTGTGTGACACACAGACAGCAATAGTCTTATATTTAAAAATACAGTATCTGTTAATGAGACAATGTCACTTTTCCATAAACTTGGCTGACACCCAAAATCCCCCATGCTATTTTTACCATATGCTGGATTAACACAAATTCAGCACTCTGGACAGCTGCCCTTTCACAGACAAATCCTCTGAGCGGCTCATCAAAGAACTCCGTGACTCCTCTTTTCCTGTTTCCTGTTGAGATCCACACATTCAAAACAAACTGTTTGCAGTCTGTCATGTCATTTTTAGATTGAAGTGTTTGATGGAATTACATTTTGTTACATATTAAGTGCACTATCTCACTGATGCAGAAAAGAGATTTGTAAAACTGTGTAAAATATTTTATCAGGCCCACTTCCAAACACTTGTCTTATTTTTATCATGTTCCCATGCTCAACTTTTTAGGTATTACATTTTATTTCACTGGCCTATTTGATGCCTAAATTGACTGTTGTTTTTTTCTTTAGGCCCTGTCTCAGGACCATGGACGCCCCCTTTCCAACTCCTCCAAGAGTCTGGCAGCAGTAGTGGCTCGTCTGGAGAGAAATGCAGCCAGCTCCTGTATGGAGGGCGAAGAAGACCTGGATGAGGACCGGCTGGCAGAGGAGGGAGAGGATGCAGACGACGAAGATGAAGATATGGATGCAGAGCATCAGCAACATCATCACCAGCAGCAACCACAGCATTTGGAGGTGGACACGGATTGTGTGTCTGGGGTAGCTGCAGCAGTGGTTCCCAGAGTCCTGTATGAGGAACTGGTTCATAGCTACAGGCAACAGGAGGAGGAGATGAGGAGGCTGCAGCAGGAGCTGGAGAGAACCCGCAGGCAGCTAGTGCAGCAGGCCAAGAAGTTAAAGGAATATGGCAGCTTGCTGACAGAAGTCAAAGAACTAAGGGACTTCAACAGGAGGCTGCAAGACGTACTTCTCATGAGATTGGGCAGCGGTGAGAGAACCGGAGCATACACACCAACATACAAACCACTGCTGTGTACATGCCAAAAAGTTTATTAGTAACCTTTAACCTGCAGTAATGTAAAGAAAATGTCTACTGCAATTCAGAGCTTTTTATTCTTAGAAAGTCAGTCTTAGACAGTGACATCTATAGCCAGAATATGCAATTTTTAGCGTAAGGAGGTGGGAGGCAAGCATGTAGACATTTTCAAATTTGAGTGTTAACTGTACGTCTTCACTGATTGTAGCCACTTCTGTGCCATTTTTAAGAACCGTGACATGCCAAGAAATGCCAAACACAATTGTTTTTGCAGTTAAGTCTGAAAAGAAACAAAGGAAGATGCCACATAGGCCCTCGAATAGTTTTCCGGTACTATTTAGACCATGTCTTTGTCATTTAGATGTACATGAGCATTTAGAACTGCTGATACAATTCTGTGTCTTTCTACTGAAATTAAGATAAACGGATACAATTATAAATGGAGCTAAAGTAGATAAACTTTGAGTTTGGGTGCCTTAGTTTGGCTTGCTTCTTAGGTTGACAGTGTGGACTAATGATGAGCGTGACCATCCTAAAAGAGAGGAAGGTTGTGGTTCAGTCAAGCCAAATAACATGCTGAGGCATTTCTTAAAATTAAGACATGGTCAGATGTTCCCATTTTTAAAGATATGTATACAGGTTTCAAAAACTCCCCTGTAGCAATGTAAAGTAGATCTATTTTGCTAATGCATTTCAATAAGCCTGAAGTTATGTCAAGTCTATATCGTATAACCCAGTTGTACAAACACTGTATCTATATTACCACAACAACAATGTTTCCTGTCCAGCCCAAGCTCTCCAAGAAGACTTAGGATATAAGGTAAAACATGAGAAATCTTGGGGGAGGAAATGTAAAGAGAGATATTTTGCCTTGTACAGCTGGGGGTAAAATATAAGCAGTCGGTGGCAAACTGACAGTAAAAAAATATAATAACAGATGGGTGTTATAGTTAATAGACACACATAATACAACAATGGGATTATAATACAGCAATAGTAAAGTAATAAATCCAATACAGGAAGTTGAATAAAAGGCACTGTAAATGTGATTGAAAGTGGTGTCATTGCAGTGTGCAGCACTCAAGCTTTGCCAGATGCTGGTGTTAACCTCAGCCCCCCTGTAGATCTGGACAGAGGCGCCTGGCTACTGGTGGGACCATCTAATGGACAGGCTAAAGATTAGAGCACCCCGGGGTGCTGTCAGGCAGGGGATGGAATGCACTGACCGATATTAAAACTCATCCGCTACATTGGAGCTTAGCATGGCCAGCCACCAAGCCAGCTTAGTTACTGGGCTAAAATAACCGCCTGTCTCGAGGCACAAGGAAGCCTAGGCCCAAGGCGGGAAGCAAGCAGACTAGCAGGTGGGACCTGTCCCATTATGAAAGACCAGAAAAGTCATGGCCACATGCTACTAGAACTCTGTTCTGTTTTAGTGTAATCCTCTATTCTGTCAAGTTGACTAGCAGTTGATACCTAAATGGCCTTTGACCTCACTGCAACTTGAAGTGCTGACAGACGTAGATTTGTTGCTTGTATCTCCATGATGTTAAATGTGTCCTTTGTATCTTCAGAGCCTATGCATGACAATGGCACTCAGACAATCAAGGCTGAAGTGGTTGAACCCATTGTTGAGGCCCAGGAAACATGCAGAGAAGAAGCCAACACCAGTTCCAGCTACTCACCCTCACCCAGAACAGTATACACCTGCAACGATGGGAAGGTAAGTCTCACTAAGGGACGCTCTTTATTTAGTTAGCTTTTCCTGATTCCCTCTAAGTGGCACGCGAATACCATTTTTTCAACTGCCTTGTCTTGTGTATTCACATGCCTATTTTTTCCGATGCCATCCTTCCATGTGGTCTTTGTGATGTTCCCTGTCTGGTTTTCATCTCCGTCACCTTTTTTTTGTATTTTGACATTTATTCTTGAAGTCAAAATCACTCAATCCAAATTTAAACAAAAGGGTATCCCCAGCACTAACATTTAAAACACAGGACTGAAAGATGCCATCACTCAAAAACTGATGGACAGGCATTTAACATAGTCCAACATGCAAGAAATGAATCTTGTTAGTAATGTTCAGTCAGTCAGCAGTAAAACAGGCCTGTATTTTCAATAATGATCAATTGAGCATTAAATGATTATCTTTTATTTATATGTCCACCTCTTCACTTATAGATTTGAATATACCTGTAATTTGTATGGTCAAATGTTACATTACAGATCAGGACTTTCAACCTTCAATGAAGATTATCCAAATAACCCCTCTCACCCTTTGCGAGTCCTGATTCCTTCAGTTCCCTCTCCTGTATTCCTGGCTCTTTGCCTTGGGGTGACCCTGGGAAGTAGCCTGATTTTGTAGGAAATGCTGTATTTCCTCTTAACACCCATGGACCTGGGAACATGCTGTCATAGTTGATCAGTCCTTTCCCCCTGGCTGCCCTACCCTAGCAGGTAAACAAGGTTGAGAAGATTATTATTGTTCCTGCAAGCTCAGCCAGCATCATCAGTGTTTATTAGGCTGTTAGGGTTCTTTACTCCCGCACTGCTGTAACTCAACCAGCGTCCTGTCTCTGATGACAGGGGGGGGATTGGTACTACAAGCTCTGGGGCCTGCAGCCACTTCAAGCGTGAAGAACACTTGCAAATTAGAACTCTCCTACATCGGGGACCCCATATTAATTATTTGCACGAGAGGAATTTAAAGTGACTGACAGATTAGCCCTAGTGAGAGAGGGGGAGAAAGGTACAAATGATGGAGGAGAGATGGAGGAGAGAGATAAACAAAAAGCAATGGGGAGGGAGGATGAAAACAATCTTGTCTAACTTAAGGGCAGTAAAAAGCTTGTCTGCTGGCCAGGGGCCTAAAGCACATTAGCTGCACAGGGGAAAGCCTTTTGGATGCTAGCCTAAAGACTTTACAGTGATAAGAGAGTAGAGAAGGGAAAGTCACATATGCCCCCTGTTGCATTAGTTAACCTAGAAGACCAGTGGCTAGGCTGGCAATCGGCTTGGCTTATGCAACATGCAGTGGAAGTGTGTAGAGAGCTACAGGCTAAGTTTGTAGTGGAGGTAATCCAGGCTGCAAGCAGCCAGTGGCCTGAGCTTATTAATGTCTCCTAGTTGGTGAAAGTGGTGCTTCTTGGGATTTGTAATTTGGTCTAAGCAGTAGCTGGCTAAGATATGTTCTGCCATGACAAGCTATGATCTGCCTTGTCCATTTAGGTTTTACACCCACATGGAGCATTGTAGATTGGTGAAACTGGATTCGGACCCCAGAGCACCTAACACAAATGTCCCAGGCAAGTGGGTGGCCAGCATCATCATCACGGGATAAAGTGTATTATTGAGTTTAACAATATGCAGAAAGAACAAATGTGTTGTTTTACGGTGAAATTATATGCTTCCAAGTATGGTACCAACTAGAGATAAAGGGGACATTTGGTATTTTTCAAGTGACTAATGTGAACAAAAATCTTTGAAGTTGGTCCAGTATTGAGCAAAAATGCTGTAACCGGCTGTTGTGAAACAGCTGCAATGTAACCTACAGTATGTGGCAATAGTGACCGTCAATGTACTGTACGTCCACTAAAAGTGTTTGTTTTTGCCATTGACAGGATCATATTGTTATTATAAGTGTCTGACTACATTATGTAAAGCTGTAGAAGTTGCCGTTATCCTGCCATGCTTTTGTGTGTAACTAACTGATGCCAGGTCAAGTAACTTTAGCTAACAGCACTAGCTTACCTGTGCTCTGTCTGCAGCTCTCCATTCTTGGAACAGCATTTTTCTTTTTGGAAAATGTGCATTGGCATATGATTGCTTCCCCTCTTTGGTTGGCTGCTAAAAATGGTCACTACAGACCCGATGGCTTGTATGGACTATGGACCAGAGTGTTGGGATCCATTTGTAGCTGTAGCACACGACCACAACTTCTGCCTGTCTGTATCCAAAAGTAACTTCTATGAAAGCTGCGCTAAGTGTATCTCAACATTTTGTTTAGTTTTGTGGCAATTCAGAAATGCGCAATTGAAAATCTTTAACAATCTCAAAGCTACGCTTCTTGTACTCCAAAAGAACAGACTCCCCAGATATCCTCTCTCCTCACTTGCCTTTCCCACTGCTGTCTTTCATTAAGTCACCTTACGAGCCTACGACCTTACACTGCACTTCTAATAACAATCTGTAACTGTCAGTGGCAGAAACGGCACTTTTAGTGGATGGAAATTGATGGTGCGCGTCTGCCCTAAAGATGTTCTAGCGTTCTCGCTCAACACTGGACCAATTTCAAAGAGTTTGTTCACATTAGTCACTTAAACACAAATGCATTGAAAATTGGGTCCATGTTAAAAAAAAAAAAAAGAAGACAAATTCCCCTTTAAATCTCAGTTAAGTTTTTTGTTTCCCTCACCTAATTGCTTCCATCTTGCCTTCTGTTGTTGCAAACAATTAAAAAAATAATAAGATTGAGTAAAATTGCAATCCCTGCAAACTGATCTGTAAACAACAACAACTTAAGGTTATGAAACAGTTAGGTAACTGTAATAGCATAAAAAAAAAATCCCCCGTGGATGAGGCAGACATATCTTCAATAGGTAGTTGGAAATCTTGCATGAGCGAGCAAGTGTAGAGTAGATGACGCTGTCCTGTGCAGAGCAGAGCATTGTGTGCTTAAAAGTGTCAACGCGCTAGTTCTGTTGTTTTTAAACTGAACTGATAAAAGCCACAATGCATTAGACATTTTATTTTGTCTGGCACTGTGCAGATGACAACACTTGCAAGATATTTTTATTTACAGCAGACTGTAGATGCACATGTTAAAATGTGGTGTTCTCTGTTTTACACTTGTCCGCTCTGCAGGTACACCTCGGTGGAGGGATCTGGGTGGAGGAGGAGAAGTGGCATCAGCTGCAGCGGACCCAGGGAGACTCCAAGTTCACAAAGAACCTGGCTGTCATGATCTGGGGCACAGAAACCCTCAAGAACCGTAGCGTCACTGGAGTGGCCACCAAAAAGAAGAAAGATGCCCTGCCCAAACCTCCACTGTCGCCCAGCAAACTGAAAATTGTCAGAGGTAAGAAACTCCAGGTTTGAACCTATAAAATCAAGACCGTGTGAAAGAGATGAGTCCTTGTTCTGTTTGTAGGCTGAAACAAGTTGGAAAACATGAGGTACAGAAAAATTATTTTAATTTTTTCTTTTTTTCATACAGACTTTCAATGGTTGAATCATATTTATTAGATACCAGACAAAGATAATATTAGCAATTTTGAATTTGATGTAGTCTGACTGCTCACGCTCGCTCCTTCCCCAGAGTGTCTCTACGACAGAGTGTCTCAAGAGACAGCGGACAGTGCAGAGATTACGCAGAGATTGTCCAAAGTGAACAAATACATCTGTGAAAAAATAATGGACATCAACAAGTCCATCAAGAACGAGGAGCGGCGGGAGTCCAAGCTGCTCATTCGACAGACAGTCAAGATGGAGAACTTCACCTACGATGGCATGTAGTGGTCAACTGTTGTCACGCCAGCGCCTTCTGCCCCCCCCCATTGGTTATTATATGAAACGTTAAAACAAATAGACCCCTTCCCAGCTCCCTATAGAGCAACCATCACCTTCCTCAGTGCCCATTGGCTAACAGACAGCTTTACCCATCAGTGTGTGAACTAGTTTGATATGAGCTGGTGTGAGTGTTTTTATAAGCTTTACAGTGGGATTGGGACAGAGGCATGGTTTGTTGACGTTTGTGCATTTGTGTCAAAGGAAAGATTACATGTAATTTTTAAATTGATTTATTGTTCTGTGTCAGAACATAGTTTTGAATCCTTAAACTTTTAAAAAGTAATTGGTGGAGAGGTTATTTCCCTAGATAAAGTCATCTGCTTCTATAAAGATAGTGATGCCAGCTTGCATTAGATCTAAGTTGTGTGGACGGCTGGATATTTTGGAGACTACCGAATAGCTGCTGGGAATCTGAGTGTTTGCTGTTGGTACTTATTGCATAAAATGAGACATCAGGGTCTCAAATGCACAAGTTTGAATTGGTAACAGTGAGATTGCATTTTGCAACAGAGATTCTGTTGCTCCAAGATATTAATTATGTGTGTGCGCCCCCTTAACTGTAGGTCAATCACAACACATGGCTTTATTAAAAAGACAGCTTACAGAGGTTAAATGGGAAGTATGACTCTAATGTGGAGTCTATAAAGTGCTGTATTTGTTTATTTTTTTTTATGTTTGACCTTTTAGTTATGAGCATTTGCCATCAATGAGAACGGTTTGGATGGGATATTCCCATCTTACTCTTAAGCAAACATGTCACTTTCAGACAATTTGACTGTTTAATGAGTTGTAGTGGTACAGGCACATTAATGCCTAGAAAGGCCTTACATGGATTTGGCAATCACTAGGGTATGCCCCTGGGTTTTCTAATAAGCTGTGATTGTAAATGTATAGTAAGCTGAAGCGATGAAGCTTCACCTGCACTTTGCTGTGAGAATGTGAGAGGTGGCTAGGTACTATTTTCTGTGTGGTTCACACCATTAGATTGAGCTGAGCTGGGCTACTTGCTACCCCCCCTCATCTTCATGTGGAAGCTGTGGGTAAAGCTGTCTGAAACACTTTTGTGCTGTTTGAAGTCATCTGGGCCTGCTGAACCCCATAATAACCCCTTCTTCTATAAGCCACGCCACTGGGGAACAAAGTAAGGTCGCTCCAGTGACAATTTCCTCTGAGCTATGCCATCAGAACTTTGAAAATGTTTCTTGTATGTTTTTACTTTTTTTTTTTTCCTCACCAGTTGTTTTATTCTTTTGATCTAAAATGGTTTGTGTGGCTGTCTGCAGGCTGGAACTAAATGCTGCAGATTGAAATCTCAACTGTGACCTAGCTGTGGCTAACTGTGAATCTGCTGCAGAGCTTCCCATCAAGCCTCTCTCCTCTTCATACTCTAGATTCTTGTTTGTCGGTTGTTTTATTTCTGTCTATCATTTTGTCGGTCACGTTTTTTGTTATTGCAAAAGTTCAGATCAGCCTTTTGTTAAGCTACCTTATGTTTTGGAGATATTTTAGTGTACATAAAACTTTTATTTTTTATTTTTTCCACCAAACATGGATATTTCAGTTTCTCGTCATGTTACATGTTACCGTTTTAAAGGCTCTGGTCAAGTTTTGATTTATCTAATTGAGGTTGTAATTCCATGTTACCAGACAATTTCTTGTTTCTTTTTACTTTTTCTTTTTTTCTTATGAATTGTTGGCTTTAAGCTTGATGTTGTATCCAAATGTAGATCAGTGGAATCTACAAACAAATGAAAAAAATATTTCCCTTTCTTAGCCAAAGTGATCTCTGTGGAACAAGAAACACAAGGCTTCCGTTAACAGAGCCCATACATTAAGCTAGATTCACAACATTCAATATTTAATAAGCCCCACTTAGGTTCTACCTTCTAATGAGCTGCCACAGTAAGATGAGAATTTGTATCGTTAAACCATTGTACTTAATTGAGACGCTGTAGTTAGATAAAAACAAACCTTTACATTGAATGCACTTTAAACTTCTGGGCAATTTCTTCAGTCATAAAGAAAGGTATTTGTGGTATTTGTCCTTTTTCTTTTTTAAATGTCTATATAGATAAAGCTTAACAATCATTGTATTATCATGAAGCACCTTAGAACATTTTGGTTTATTGTTTTTTATGGCAAGAATGAGTTATGGGATAGCATTTTGTTTTGTCAGTCAGATATGCCCCTGACATACCAATGCTCCAAAACAAGTTGGATAGATTTAATACTTCCAACTACTACTTAGAAGTAGTACTACTTCCAAATATTTCATTCTTTTAAAATGTATTCGGGGTGTTTAGAAAACCAGATTTCCACAAGTCACACTGTGTTGAAACTGGATTCGATAACTACGCCATGGCCTCCTGAACAATAAATGGTTTACTTGGTAAGTTGACAAGCAAAAGTCAAAAATTCTATTTGGCTGTCCAGCCCAAAACATGATATATCAACCTGAAGATATTATCCTATGAAATGTGCAAGCTCACTGGAATATGTGCTTTAACTTAATGTGTGAAGATGCTAGTTATACATAAATATGACTCCTATAGAGATAATTGTGTATTTTTTACAAATGAGTGGTAATTGTAAGCCAAAGTATTAAATGCTGAGATCAAGTTAAAGAAGGGGGATGCTGACTGGGGAATCAGCAGGGTTTGCACAAAAGATGGCCCATGCCAAGGTTATAGAGCCTAGTGAATCTTTTTTTTTTTCTTTTCTAAACAATATCTCTTTTTCATTTATTTTTTTTTCCTGTACAAAACAACATGTGAGGTTTACATGGGCTAGCATGTATTTAAAATACATGCGGTTTAAAAGAAAGAAAAGAGTTCTGCTGTGCAAAGCAACCATGCTGAAATTCTGACACATTGTCGTGTGTTGTGTTTGTGTTTGTTTCTTTGATGTTTGATGCCAAAAGGGGGTGTGGTTAAAAAGAAAGCTTTAAGATAGAGCATTAATGGAGCTATTACAATATCTGAAATGTTAACTTCTTTTCAAAGGCTGGTTTCCTGTTGCGCGCGATTAAGTCTAATCCTTTAACTAAAACCGTCTTTCATGGATGAGAGCTGTATGGAAGTACTGTATGTTTTGAACCCAGATTTGGTTTAATCTGTAATGGCAAGGCCAATCTCTTATCAAATGTACCAAGTCACTTGCAGAGGAGCAGCCTGGGTTTTAGCAGCATATTAGTAACATAAACCAGTACATAGTCTGGCAAAGCCATTATTGGATGGTATAGGCTAGTTTGGCTCTGTGACACAACACACCAGACTTTCCACTCCTCTCACTGTCACACTCAAGTAGCGATAGGGAGAAAATGTAACCTCGCTGGCTCTGTGATCCTCTTCCTGTGCCACCTCTAGTTCCTTACTCTGCTGTCATTTATATGGACTGGATTTAGAAATGCATATGTATCGAGATAATAGCAAATCCTGTCCTCATCGTTTGGTGTTTTGGCTTATGTTGTGAACATCTGTCAAAGCTTCAAAAGTGAGGGAGCTTTATGTAGCTTTTTGACAGTTTGATTGGGGAAAAGAGATCAGTTCTATCTTCACTGTGTGGAACAAGATAAATGGCTTCATCTAGCAGTTTTCACAACTAAGTGCACACAAAACGCATAACTGTTTGAGCCTCAGATACAATGTCAAACTTACTTCAAATGAGAAAAAAATGGGAGGAATATTGTAAGGTCTATATTTTTCTTAAGGTATCAGTAACTTTGTATACAATCCACAAACCGGTTCTACTTCATCTAACTTCACCGTCCTACCTCATTGTTACTCTGGTGTTTGTTTGTCAGTGACTGTAAACTATGTGTGTTTATTAAAAAAAAATCTATAGGAAAGGTATAAATGGTTACTCTCAACATGTACAGCATATAAAACTTGTAAAACACCTCAGTACACAATATCATTCTGAGGAGAAATCAGTTTTATTACCTGCTTAAAGATGCTGCTGTAAAGGGGTTGTCTCTGAATATATATCTTCGCTCTTTGCTATGTTGTGCAGTCGATCAGTGGTTGTGTTCTGTCTCTGTATTGCATTCTGAGATTTTTACTGGTTGACGGGTGCTACCAGCAAACAGTTCAAAAACTGATCTGTCTATCGGACCTCAAATGGTGCTGTTTTTCTATGTTTTTATCCTCATTCAGCTATGTTTTATTCAGGTGTGTCAACTGCCACTATCCCCTCAGCTAATCAGATTTTAAGCCAAAATATTTCGCGAAACGATAACCCTGCTATTACTGTATCAACTATATGCTATCCACCCAAATATTGTAGATGGTGATTATATCCTCAGCTGTGAGCTTCAGAAGTACCTCATAACTTGCTGATTTTCATTAGATGCATCTGCTTCTAGCATCTGTTGTCTACCAATATCACATTGTTGCAGTGTATTTTCAGAAATATGCATTTTTACTGATTAGATCAGGTTTCACTATACCTGATTAGTGACCTATACATGATTATTAGATCACACTCAGATGACCGATACATTTAAAGGATACCACTTGTCATAAAAGGAAATCTCAGTCGGACTGGGAAGCGTGTGATACAGTAGAAGAGGTCCTCAGCAAAACAATGTTCTGTTTGAGTCAGTGTTAAGTTTGTTTCACAGAAGTGGGATTCCATTGGTAGTTGTATTTATGGTGGAAAAGTAATATCTATTAGAAGTGATTTGGGGAATGTACAAACTAGAGCCCCACCTGGTTGAAATGCTATGTGTCAAACAAACATAATAGAGATCACAGAGTCTTCATGGTGCATTCATGGAGACTGTTTTGGGGAGTTTCAGCATGTCACTTTTGTAATGATTGATTTTATTTAGTTGCCACTTTAATCTGTGATTTCCCAGTTGTATCTCTTTGTCCCTTACTAATATTTTAACAACTCAAATGTAATTTCCACTGTTAAAAAATAGGAATTTGGTGTAGCAATTTGTTCATGATTAACTTATTGTGAGCTAAAGTCAAATGTACAGCACCGTGTCTGGACTTGGCTTTATTATACAACAAGTGCATTATATTGTCTTTTACCCTGTACAGTCACAATGGAATCTTTTCTGCGCCAAAGTGTTTTTTTGGGGGCGGGGGGGTTCGCTTTACCTGTCTGTATATAAATATTTGTTGGTTTTTTTTGTTACTCTATGTCTGTGAACATGTAATGTGCTGGGGATCTCCTCTCTACTGTGAGCAGTGTGTGTTCAAATGCACAGCAGTTGGTTTCATGGAAGCACTTAAGCCATTCGTTGGACTGTTTCATAATGGTTCAATTTTAAGCTTTGCTCTGGTCCGGGGAATTGACCCAGAGAGCTTTGTGTGTAATTGAATTCCTATGCAGGTGCTGAGTTGTAATCACCTGGTACCACATCACTGTTGGTTGGAGGGACATCCAGGGAGAGAGATAACTGGGGAGTGTTCAAACCTTTGAATGTGTCTGCACAGACTCAAGATTGAGTCAAAGGGGACAATGGCGACATGACAAATCCGTACAATCCGTACGTAACAATTACTAGGTTTTCGTTGAATTAAACTGAGCTATACAGGGCTGCTTGGGTATATACCTGTCTGTAGTTGTAACTGCATTGCAATGATCATTAGGGAAAGACAGGGTTATTACTGTATGGAGAATTTCCAGTTGGTATGATAATGTGAAAAGAATGTTAAGACTATTGCAGTAAACACTCCCTCACCCTACTTCAGCCTCCCAGAGGCAACCCTACATTTACAGAAAATGTTAGAAGTATATGCGATAGAGAGTGTACATGTCTTTGCTAAACCGGCCACACCTCTGCTATGCGAGCAGCTCTTTGACGCTTAGCATCCTGTTCTGTGTTTTCTCTTGCTGCATTCAGGAACACCTGTTTAATGTATAGATAAACAGAAATAAATCCAGACTTTTATTCTATCAGCACAAACCTCTTGTTGTCTTTTTTTTTTGTGTCTCTCCTGCCTCGTGTTGGTTTTTTCTTGAAGAAAAACTACAGTCAGACTCATGTTGGAAACTAAACCTGTCTGGTTTTCATTTTGTATCACTTTTCAATGTGGAAAATATTGTATGTAATCAGTACTGATACCTCTGCCTCCATACAATAGTTGTGTTGTGTTTTTGTGTGTCATAAAAGTATAGAGAAATTGAACTTTTTGGACCCACTGGATACACATCAGTCATATCTAAATCAGAAAGAGGAGGTTTAATGTTTTTAATTATTTTGCTGCCTTCTTTAAGGAAGACTTTGACATTTTGGCAAATGCGCTTATTTGCTTTCTCTCCGAGAGATAGATTGGAAGCTCAAGACCATACTCTCATCTGTCCAGTAAATATGAAGTTACAGCCCTTAGCCAGTTAGTGCAGCTTGACAAAAAGACTGACAACGGATGGAAACAGCTAGCCCGTCTCTGTCTGAGGGTAACAGAACTCCTCTACAGCTTGCTGATGAACATGTTATTTCTTGTTTGTTTAAGGCGGGTATTTTTTTATAAACCATTCTTGGCCAGGAGCAGTAACTTCATGGGGTGTAATCTGGCTGTTTCCCTGTGTTAGTCTTTGTGCTAAGCTAACTAGCTGACTCTAGCTCAACATCTAACAGACAGATTTGAGAGGTCTCAATCTTCTCATCTAACTCTCCGCAAGGAAGCAAATATTGGTGTTTCCCAAAATGTCAAGCTATTGCTTTTGCACCACCTGCATCAAAGGTTTTCAGAACAAGCTGAGGCAGACAGCAACACTGTCAATTAAATGTTCTCCCGCTTAATTGACAAATCAGTGTGGCTGTGCCCTATTGTTCGCTGTTAAGACAAATTTCCTGAAGTTACAAGGGGCTCCGAGTGAGTAGTAATTTCATTTCCACACATGGTATTTTAACCTCAATCTGTACATTTTAAAAATCACTAAATCAAGGTTAAATCTGGTCAATAGCTTGGAGCGCAAAACCTACCTCAAGCCTTCCAAGTTTTATTTTTACACTGGAATACCACTTAACTAATGTCAAAAGAGTTTTTATTTTCAAATTGATGGCCATGTGTGCTGAATGGGTTTCAGAAAACCTTAATGACCCTTAGGCTAATGCAAATTTCTCAGCACACAGTTACCCAGTAAACTTTTAATTTAAATGCAAAGATTAAAATTAGACTTTGAGTTTGCCATAGAATAGTAACCATTTTTTAAACTTTTTAAACGCCTTGCCCAGGAATATGTCACCGTGGAGACAGACAGATTTCTAGACAGACTGAGGCAGATGAGCTCTGGTGTTATTTCTCATTCCTCCATACACGGAACAGTGTAGCTGTGTAACCTCTAAGTGCCTTTTCACGCCACATCTGACACCAGCTTTCCGTCCTCGTAGGCTCTGTAGTTAACTTCTGTCACCATAAAGATCAGAACCCCCTCTCCGTCACATCTCCAATAGATCTGTGTTTCAAGTTTGGTGTTTTTCGGAGAGCATGTGTGTGCATTTGCTGTAAAGGTGAGGGGATTAACAGGCAGATTGTTCTCAATGTCAGCCACAAGATAGCAGGATGGCAGAGACCAGCAGTTCACCGTGCCGTTCATTCAGTCCCAATGCGGCTGGCCTGCCTCTGTGCCACACAGCATGCTGATGATTGGCAGTGCTGTATCTAACATGTATCATGTCCAAACTGTAGCAATATAAACTCAGCTGCATGAGAGCAAGATAAGACAGAAAATGGGGTGTTGACATATGAGATTGCTTGTAAGATGGCTTGTTTGGAGAGGCTTGAATCTAAAATGAGCCCTGTCATTGAATGCTGGATTTGCTTGAGTCCACATTGAAATCTGATAGGAAGTGGTCACTGTGAAGGCCATTTCCTCCCTCTTTCCTTATGAATAGACTAAGCTCTACTTACTCGCCTATCTCCCCATTCCTCTCCCCTGTCTGGCACGCTGATGCATTTCCATATATTATTGCCTCTGTAAGCAAGTGTGTCATGCGCCCAGGCTTTTCCTACAGCCAGAGGGGACTTCTCAATGTCATTATCGCTAAAGCCTGCCACAGGCCTGTAATGTATTGCCGCCTGGCTTTATTGGCAGCTTGATGATTTAGTGGTGGTGTTGATGGATTAGTGCCGGCTGCGTCGAGCTGGGCTGGGCTGGGCTGAGCTGGTCCAGACTGGGCTGAGCTCTGCAGCCTCGCTGTCTGTCGCATAAACACCCGTCCTCCTCACGCACACTGCAGTATAGAGGGAGACATATTGTATTTATGTCACACACACAACCTAATGAATATGGTCATTTCAGAGCTTTTATTGAGCTTCTCGGAAAACTGTCTGATTCATCTTGTCCAGCTTTTGCTTTTCATGCAGACACGGTGCTCACAGCAGCGCCGCATAATAGGTGGCAGTAATGTGTTTGCTTTATGACGTTGTTACAGTTTTGAATGTGAAAATATAACAGCTTTTGTTGCCTCCTGGAAGGGGGAAGTTCAGAGAGGGTGCACTGGGTGCATATGTTACCACAGCATAACAAGGTTTGATGTTTCCAGGAGCATACATATAGTATACACACACAGGTTTAGAGGAAGGACAGTTAAATGTTTTATTACTGAATATGAAACACACTCCATATAACACAGCCACCCAGGCTGAGCTAAACTAAACGGTCCGCAGGCCACCAACTAAAAGTCTAAACTCAACACTCAGTTCTTGATTGCAGGCTTTTCAAGCTCTCTGGCTGCTGTATGCTGTCACGGTGATCAGGATCCGACCCCACTGCAGGCAAATAAATGGACATTAGTCTTAACTTTTTACTGCTTGCAGCAGAGACTGTTAACATGTCCGGCCCTAGAAGACACAAGAAACACACTCTGTTTCTCACCACAGCACATGTTGGTTTGGTTTATCAGTGAGTGTAACATACAGTCAGTAAAGTATATATATATATATATATATATATATATATATATATATATATATATATATATATATATATATATATAAATATTCAGCATCAAATGCAAAAGGATGAATGGTTTAAACAACATTCACAGGGTTGTTGATTAGTAACTCTTGAGGAATGTTTTGTTTGTCCATAACTGACTTTGTCTCCATTTGATCATCACACACTTTTGTGCACCCTGCACTATTTCTCCTTTACATGCACGGAAAGCTTTCTCATAACCGTAAATAATTAGAAAGTAGCAAGAGTCGAGCGCATACTGTTCTAATTCAGTCTCATTTGTGCCGTTAGTGTGATTGTACGTGGATCACTTTATTGTCTAATTTCTGTGATTTTTTTGTTTTGTTTTCCATTTTAAGCACATAATCTGCACAGCGTTCATTTACAGCATGGCGCACACATCTTTATGCAAAAAATGTTGAATGATACATTATCTCTCCCTGTACTTATTCCTATCTCTGCTGCTTTGTTTATCTGAAAAGTGACTGCAGGGTTAACAGACAGTTAGTTGATACTGCTTTATTCTGCCTTTGGGCTTCAAAGCCAGCAATACACATGAATGAGCTACCAATCACACTCACATTGTCTCTTCTGCCTATGCTCCCTACATACCTTACTTTTTATCCACCCATACCCATCCCAGCTGCATGTCCCTGCATTGTCAGTTAACTGTATGTATGAATGATAAGATATGCTGGTGAGTCTTGACTGTAGCTGTTAAATTTGCCTCCGCTGCCAGCGTTATTCAGATGTCCTTATCATTTATAAGAAGCTTATTTAACTTGTTCAATGATAAAAAAAAAATGGGTAAAGTTTGGAATCCATTAGCCCCTCCGGTGAGTGGATGCAAAACTGAGCTCTCTCACCCTAAAATTCACATGCACATGCACACATACGTATCAGTATATGTACACACACACACACACACACACACACACACACAGACACGCACACGCATACTTAAGCACAGAGCTTCCAAATGGCCTCTATTAATGCAGACGGCTCTCCCAATTAACAAGATTCAAAGTGATGATGAATTTTTCATTCTCTGAACATTTAAGCTAATTATGGCCCAAATGAAGCAGGTTCCAGTGAATCACCATGGCAGGGGCTGCCAATGGCAGCCAATGTCACTGTCACAGTGCCACTCTGCACCACCACCCTAATCACTACAGCTGCTTAATATTCATCTCCCACTGCTCTCTCCTTCCTGAATCACCTCTCCTCTCCTCACATATTCTCCTTCCTCTCGTCTTGCTTCTCACTTCTTTCCTCTTGTAACTTCAACTTCTGTCCTTTCTCCGGCGTCCTCCCCACCAGTCTTCCTTCTCTCTGTCTCTCCCCCTCAGCGCTTCTCTCTCACCATAGATGTGTTGTTTAAAATGGAAATCAACTAATTGCACTAATAGCATTTTAATGATAATTTAATGTAGTAAATAAAGCTTGTTACAAGCTAAGCAATTTTGTTGGATTTCAAGGGCAATCAATCTGTGTCCGATACAATCTGCTCACCTCCTTGATGATGTGTGTGAGATTTCTGCAGTGTGTTTTCACTCATGCAGATTGAACTAAAATGATGCCAACATCTATAGATGCACAAAAATAGGCAGCACTAGGTTCGAAAACATCCTCACGATCAATATAATCAACACAATCAATACTCAATATCCAGCTAATTTAAATAGCTCTCGTTACTGTATTGTGTAAACAGTTATTAAATATTGTATGTGGTGTTTTCTTTTATAGGGTCGCAAATGTTCCACCAAAACAAGTTTCTTCCCGAGAACATTTTTCAGAGCCAGCGTTGCTGCGTCCAGAGCTTAGCGCCGCCCAAGGCGAAATGTGATTGGTTTAAAAAAATGCAATCAACCCAGAGTGTTTTTTTCCTATTCTGGAATGTATGTGTGGTAAAGCCAGACCTTACTTTGCAGCGCTGTGGAGTAAGGTCGGGAAACACGAGACTACCTGGCAGTATCAATAGGGTTTAATTTAATGTTTCTTCTCACGTTTGCTTCACTGAATTGCTGCCCACATTCTGTAAACTATTGCCAGATATACTGGCACTAGAAACTGCATGCATGTAGCTCATGACTGCTGTTACTCCAGATTACTTCTACATACATTATAGGCCCCAGAGGCCATTTTATTTGTCAGCTCTATAGTTTGACATTTTCCTTTTTAATCATGTGTTCTGTTTTGAAACAAACTTTATGCCCAGTGGTTGTTCATGCCATTTTCTTGTTGATTTAGTTCTATCCTAATCAATTCTCCTCAAGAAATTAACATACCTGAGTTGTTTCAAGTCTGCTTAGCTTTGTGAGTGATTGTTATCCATTAAAGAGATTAGATTTTGCTTGTAATCAAAGATGAAGTAGTTCATTTCACATTCAAGGGCTTCGGCACATTTTTATCAACCATTCCTCCAGATTAAACATATTAAAATGATGAGGAGCTTGAGCTCGGAAGAGAAAAGAATAAACAGCCGTGAGACAGAAAAACAATTTAATTTCTCTTTTTATGTTCCACCAGTGGTCATTTAGCTAGACTCTTTATTTAAATGGTAATGTGAAGCTGGCTAAACAGGCATGGCAAATCAGCCTGAGAAGAGAGCCAGGCGTCTGTGGCGTTTCAGGCTCTGGGAGTTTATCTGGGTCTTTCCTCCTGTCGTCTGACAGAGGGATGCAGAGTCGGGTGCCGATTGAGCGACAAGGATAGCGCTTCTCGGTCTATAATTAATTAGGTGTGATAAATTATACCATTTCTAGCAAAGCCTGGCAGTACTGGCATATGCACTCTCTAACACACACACACACACACACACACACACACACACACACACACACACACACACACACACACACACACACACACACACAGACAAATACATGTGCATGTGCATATGTGTCTCCTCTTCCTGAAAATGCTCACATATATATATGGCAATACATGTATTCCTATTAGATGAATATTACAACTTTGCAAACTCTTTGTCCTCCTTCTCAGTGTGTTGTTTGCCAGAAATTGAAGGTAAACAAAATAAAAACACATAGATTAACTGTCACTTTGCAATCTATCTCAAAGTCAGCAGATTATTCTTTTTCTTTTTTCAAAGAAAGTTTTGTCAATAAATGTAATGTGCTGATTGAGCACCCATAACGGTGAAATGCAATATCTTCTACCTCTTTCATCACTAAGCTCTTCATGCTCTAATAACAAGCAAAGTCTCTCAACGTGGTTTGGAATTCACAATAATACACTATTTGTCATTAGAAACAGCAAGAAAACAATAAAGTACTGAGAACAGTGGATTTTAGTGCAAACATATGGGAACATTTTCCAAGATTAGTTATTTCTTTGCATATTCAAGTCCCAGAATCAAATATTCATATGTATATAAAATACATAAGAGAACCCTTTTAAGTGTTATCATGACACAGTGGTCCAATAAGAGCAGTTCACTCTTTTGCATGGGTGTCCCATTCACACAGGACAATAAAAGTAAAAGGCAAAAATCCAACAAAGACAAACAGACAAACATAAAACATGCAAGTCTGCAAATAAAGAAGATGACTAAAACTGAGCGAGGGTGAAAAAAAGGCCATTAAACCAGCATGAAAAAATCTGAACCCAACAATGTGGCAAGAAGTAGAAGATACATTCTTTTAAAATGTAAAGGTTGTAACTTTCTAGAAAAGTATTTTATCATCGCTAAATGGAGGAAGGATGAGATAATGAGCTACAATATTTAATTTTAAATAACAATATACAGTGCTTAAGACACCGATCAACAGAACAACTAAGGAATGTTTCTGGATTGGTCTCTTGTTTCCTCACAAACATGGGAGTGTCAAAGCAGTTGTTGAGGCGCTGTAGCTGCTTCTTCTCAACTAAACACAGACGACAATTGATAACCATTCTGTCAAGCAAAAGTGGTCGTTTAAATTCAGTCAAGGCTTTACCTTATTTTCTGCACATCTCCAGCTTCAACAAAATCCTCATATATAAATACTCCGTGATTCCCACTTCACCTCCTTAATAAGTGCACACTTTAAAAGGACTACACCAACTTGATGGTGAAGTTGTTGTTTTTTATCAGTGTGATGAAAAAAATAGCAAGATATTTTATCTGCTCTGTGCTCCGAATTTATTTGTAGCTGCGGTGGGACTTTAAAAACTGTTTATCTGTAATGAGATACAGCAAAGTACTGCTATCCAATACATACACAGTGTTCCACTGAGCTGCAAAACATTGTACCACAGATGAAACAACCAGCACTCTTTCTACTGTACGTCACTGTATTTCTGAGTGCTGTATTCAGATATTTGATGGGATTCGTGGCTGAAGACCAAACTGACACCTGTCTACTCTTCTCATTGTTAACATGGACTCCAAGTCCATGGCTCAGACACACACACACACACACACACACACCCTGGCACTTTTAATGGCCTAGTGTTAATGAGAGTCTTGTTTAGAGCTGTCAGAGGACCCTGGGCCATGCAGACTGACACCAACTCTATGTTCACAGCTCTAGAGGTCACCACGCGGTCTATGTATGTGTGTGCTCTGACTGGGTTTGTGTGAGTGTGTGTTGATGCCACAGACAGAATCATTTATTACACCTAATTACCTTTCCAGCCAGTACATTAACACTATATCAGCAAATCTTTGGTGGTTTAATTTTCAATCAGTAAAGTTGATATTAATCTCAATAAATCTTATCTGTGTAGTCTATTCTCACAATCACAGGAAAGGGTCATTCTTATCGTCTGTGTGCTCTCTTGTGCTGTGCTGACACTGTGAGGGATCTTTAGGTGCCTGAAGCCAGCCAACATGATGTGAATATTCTGAGAAGAGACACCTAAAAAAAGAAAAGATTCATTGATTTCAAAAGAATGTGAGTATTTTGCAGTGTAGTTTTCTACTCTGTTTTGTGGTTTTCTGATAGCATGACTTTAATTCCATCCAATCTTGTTTTTTGTGTTGAGCAAAAAAGTCTTTAACAACCACAGAAGAAAAAAAGGTTCATCCATCAGGATAGTTTAGAAGTTTACTGCTGTTCAGGGTATTCAAGCTTAAACATATTTTAGTAGTAACTGCTGGCTTAAATCACGTATCACTGTGCAGAAGAAAGCGTAATCATGGACGAGAGGCTCGTCTTCATCGGCTGAGCTGTAACTGTGGCTAATTAACCGATACTGCAAGCTCACCTGAGCTAGCGCTAACGCTACAGCTCAACCGAGGAGGATGCCATTAAATGCCTCTCGTCCATGATGAGATGGCAGACATCTCTACGGCCGATATCTACAACACTAGGCAACTCACACCAAAACCATCTAGATTGATATATATCACTACAGGTAAGAGGACAAATATGTATTTTTGATTTTAGGGTGAACTTTCCCTTTAAGCTCTTTTTGAAAACCGACACAGATAACAACATTTTTACAGTGTTATCAATCAAATTCCATACCTGTGGACCTCTGCAAACCACACTGAAGCTTGTATGTTTACGTTTATATAATAGAAGAAATAAAAGTTATTAATGTTGATGTGGATGCTACTTCTAGAGGGCTGTTGAAAGATCACAGAATGGAAGAAGCCTTGCAGGCCGTCACACAGCAGTTCACTGTGTCTGATGTTGTGTTCTGCGTAGGGTTTTTAGACTGCCTCACAGCCCACTGATAAAGGTATCTGTGTGGCTGAAGATTTTAAAATGCTCATTTTGGAACTACAGCATTATACAATAAAGCCGGTTACATGTTTTGCCCAAAGAGATCCTTTGTCCATTTTCACTTATTTCTATTGTGTTATTTTCCTTCTGTGTCCCCAGTCAGTATTTTCCAACCTTTAGGACACTCGCTGTTAGCCTTGCTTTATGTGTTGACAGTGAGAGTGTGATCTAGCTGGCTGTGTGGAGACCAATTCACAGAGTGGGAAGCGCCTGTGTTGGAGCTCTGTGTGTGTGTGTGTGTGTGTGTGTGTGTGTGTGTGTGTGTGTGTGTGTGTGTGTGTGTGTGTGTGTGTGTGTGTGTGTGTGTGTGTGTGTGTGTGTGTGTGTGTGTGTGTGTGTGTGTGTGTGTGTGTGTGTGTGTGTGTGTGTGTGTGTGTGTGTGTGTGTGTGTGTGTGTTTAAGTAAAGGAGACTCAAGCTGACAGTTTGCCAGCAGCCTTGCACCTGCACACAGCTAGGTGTTGATCTCAGATGGGGGGGTAGAAGAGGGGATGGAAGAGGGGAGGACAGGCGGAGGGGAAAAGGAAGGAAGAGATCCGACAAAAGGTGTTAGGGGTGGATGAAAAAAGACGTGAGAGGTGAGGAACGGAGGATAGGGACTCTGAGATGTGGCGTGGCTGTGACATAATTCCTGTTTATTCTTGTTTTTTATGTACGTCTGTGTGAGTGTGTGCATGCCACAAGTGGAAGGAAAATGTGCTGCTGTGTGACAGGTGGGACGGGAAAGCCAATTGGATTGATGCATTCTCTCATAGGTAACTGCCAACACCTGAGCGCAGCCAGGTCCTCATTTGTCAGACTCAAGGAAATAGCGTTACAGCGTGACGTTTCACTCTGTCTCTGGCACACACATCAACAACGCTCTGCTTCAGGAACGGAGGAACTGTGCCACTGATGCTACCGTAACCTGTGGTGCATTTATTATGGGTATAAAGACAAAAAGGGGTTGTAAGACAGGTAACTTTTGTCCCATCTGTGTCTGTCTTTTACTTGTCTTTATGTCTATGTCGTACTGGACTTTCTGTTGGTTTAATGTTGCTGAGGACAGTGCTGTACATATGGGGTGCACTCAGAATATAATATGTTGCTGCAAATACCATCATAAGTTTCCCTGCTCTACATTCATTGGCTGTTGTTAACCTTTTGGCAGCAGTGGAGAGTTTACCGCTGACTGCAGAGCAGAGAAACTTAGACAAGCTCTCTGGAGGGACACTCAACAGTATGTCAGGGAAGTCCATGACACTGTCAGCATAACACACTGCTGGGTAGCTTGAATTATTGAAGTCCATTGATAATTTAATACAGTAGATCTGCTTTGACAGGGGATGGCTTAAGCAAATAGAAGGAAAAAAAAGAAATTGGACTTTGCATTTGGTGTGGCACACGGGGGGAAAATAAAGTTTCTTGTCTTTGTGAAGGTATCTTTTTTATGTTGCACCCTGTATGTAGGGATTTACTGCACTGCATGACCTAGTTGAGATCCTAGCGGAGGGAAAAGTGAGAGAAAAAGAGACTGACAGATGGGAGAGGGTTAATTGAAGTTGACATTGTGACAGTGTTTGCGTGTCCCTAGATGACACGTGGCTTTCGCCCATATGCTTGTGTTGCCTTGTTCGCTCCCTATCTTTAACCCTACCCCTATCAGATATGCAGTCTTCACAGCATAAAAAAGAAGATATCCAAAATTATTATGAATTACTGTGTCTGTTATGTTTGTGAAAGCTACCTCTTCTACTAAACCCTTTGCAGTTGTTGATAGCGTGCTTAGGTTTTGAATAGAAAGGCAAGTTGATCCCTGGCTTCGTAACTTTCACCACTACACAAGCAAAACTTCTTTCTGATCTGGGCTCCTCACCTGTTATCTGGGACTATAATTCCATCCTCCCATCATCCAAGGTTAACCAGGCCAGCTGATCACCCTCTGACTAAGGGTCCAGTTATACTGGAAAAGAACAAGTTTGTTTGTTGTGTTGTCTGACCACGTTGAGAGGCAAAAGTGCATTTTCAGACTCTCTCCTGAAAGGCATTCATAGTGTTGCACTCATTTGTAAACAGGAAAGTGGCAGTAATATGTGATGCATGAGAAAAGAGAGCTTGAGGGTAAAATTCAAACCATCTGATGAAGCATACTGGCAGTTTAACAGTGTCCCAATCTCTGACAGAGGTGTGGGTGTATTCAATCTGGCTTTGCCGCAGCACCAAAACAAGTCTAATCAATACAAGACATTGTTCCATATTATTCCTTCTTAATTTTTGATCATACAACCTATCCTTATCCACCACTTTAAGAATCTGTTGACTGGTTTTTGTACTTACCAGGCAGCTTTAAGTTAGCATAAGCCCCTGACACACCAACCCAATAATCGGCCGTCGGACAGTCTGGCGAGGTCAGTGACTCGAGTCTGTTTGGTGTGTTCCGTGCCGTCGTCCTTCGGAGGGGCCGTCGGCCTTCATTTTGGCCGACCCGACTTGCTGGGTCGGAGAGTGGGCAGTCGGAAGTGCTAACCCGGAAATAACGAGCGGGATGAGCGGCGAACGCCTCGCAAAATCTGACGAAAATCTTTTATACTGACCTTTGTCGATCTGAAATGAAGACAGATTCAGCAACTGTATGGCCTATTTCTCGCTTAAAATGTTTTCAGAAACACGTTTCAGTGAACTATTTTTGTAAAATAAGAGATCGTAGTTCGAACAAGTCGCCATTACTATCGGGAGAAGCCAGACCCACGTGACGCATTCGTCATTTCCGGTTATCATTTTTTGTATTACGTCTCGTGCACGCGCAGAACGTACGCTCAAGACGGCGTCACTATCATAGCATGCTAAGATGCTACACTTATGCAGACATCTGTGCGACTCCTATGTTATTATTTGTTTCTTTGACCATGGAGATCACATTCTGTCTGTCTGTGTCACTGTGACACACTGTCTGTCTGGTTGTCGGGATGTGTCCCAGCAGGCTTGCCGTAGACTGGCAGAGTGTTGATCTGAGTGTCAGTGGGACTGGGGGTCTTCTTTCCCGGCCCTCCTCTCCTCCACCAGCTGACAGACAAGGTCAGGGACTCATCCCGCCTGTCTCTCGCAGCTCCTGACAGCTTTCCGTGGGGAGACAAACCCTGGACAACCCTGCACTCCCTTGCACGCACCATCACCAATTAATATTGCATCACCATTTTCTAATCTGCTCCCTCAGGGCCTACTTCTCAGGGTGTGATCAGGCCAGCACACTTCCCTGCATCTCGACCTCCCCCCGCCTCCTTCCATAACAGGGAAAGGACCCTCATGTAGACAAACAAAATAGATTACATTACATGTGGCACATGTCTTTTTTGTTGTTGTGATTTATCTCAGTTAGTTAATGATTTATTATTTTTTAGATGTTTTTTTGCAAGACCCTTTTTTATGTGTTAAATCAAACAAAACAAAACTCCTTTAGGTTAAGAACATCACTGTGAATAGGCTCAGAACGGCTTCATCATTATTTTTTGTGCCAAGTAAATTCATTTCATCCACGTATGAAGCGTAGCTGCCTTTCAGTTTTAAGTTATTTTTCACCATGCTAGCAGCATGGCTCTAGGAATGGCAGTGGCAATTGGCTGGTCCACCACTTTGACCTGACTGAAATAGCTCAACAGCTATTGAATGGGTTGCTTTTAGCATGTTAGCATTGTGATTGTGAGCATGTTAGCATACTGACATTAGTATTTAGCTCAAAGCACCTCTGTGCTTAAGTGCAGTCTCACAGAGCTGCAATGGTTTTAGTCTTGTTACTTTTATTAGGTTGATTTTTTATCTATTTACTATTTATTTTACTTGTATGTATGTCTTGACAATAACATACATCTGCTATTTACTGTAAGTAGTAAACCAAAAACACTCATTAAAAAATGGACATTGACCAAACTTACCAGTGCAATCTCGAAAAAAAAATGGTCCTGTCATCTATAGAAGCACAATTTTGATACATTTAGAAATGTTTTCCAATAAATGTTCTCTAAATTAAACACACCACGCCCGAAGCCACTGAGTTTGTTCTGTAAGTAAAAGATAACACAGTATCCATCTCTTTCTGACATGTGAAGCTTAGGACAGGCCAATCAGAGTGTGATTATTTCATGGATTTCTTCACGATGTTGACACTTTTTATCATTCTTAAATCCCGTGTTAGTTTGGGAGTTGGGAACATGACTTACCACTCTGTCCGATTGCCAAAACTGAGATGAGGAGCACATTGCCATTTGTTTTTGGCCTTGTACCTTCATTCTTCAAACTCAGACATAACACCTCCTGCGACCGTAGTGGATGACTTATCCTCCTACCTTGGGGACTGAGTGATGTGCTTGTGGCTCTGAGAATAACTACAGTGCTGTCCGTTTGGTTTGGGGTCGGGAGCGGTGCAGTGTATTTGTCTGAATCCCAGCTCCACGTTTGACTCGTCCTCTCAAACACACACACACACACACACACACACACACAGTACGCTGACGTACAGACACACATAGTGCTGCTTAGTATAGCATGATGGAGGAGCGTTGGGGCCATGTGTCACACCTTGGCTGCTAAAGAACTCACCTGGCCTCTCCTTAGCACTGATGGATTTACACTGGCCCTGCAGGGTTGGCAGGAGTGCACACACACACACACACACACACACACACACACACACACACACACACACACACACACACACACACACACACAGATTGTACTCAAGATCACTTGTTCTTTTAGTCTGTTTCTTCAAAACATCAGCCTTGAGGGTGTAAAGGAGAGGGAAAGAACAGAGGAATGTTAGCCGACAGATATGGCACCTTCTTATATCCCACCCTCCTCCTTGTCTTTGCTTCATCATATGAGAAAGATAGAGTGTAATTTTTAGCTGAGGAGCTGTCTGTCTATGTGTGGCTGATTTCATTTAGAAAGCAGACTCCCTGTGTGCGTGCGTGCGTGCGTGCGTGCGTGCGTGCGTGCGTGCGTGCGTGCGTGCGTGCGTGTGTTCCACGGATCGCTAATCTCTCTGAAGTCCTGTTTGTTCTCCAGGTTTGCCCCCACTACAAACATTTCCCTGATCAGAGCTGTTGAAAAGGCCTGCCACTTCAAACAAAGTATACACACACGCACATATACGTATACACACGTTCATTCCAACACAGCTAGACAGCCAGCATGTTGTCATGGCAACCCCATTAATCCTAAACCAACCATCATGCAGTTGTTGCATCAGGCGAGCCAATCACAAGTGAGAAGAGAAAGAGACAAACAGGAGTCATAAGCTCAATTACCATTTCACTGCTCAATTACTTTCAAATGTAGAAGTTTATTTTCATTATAGACACATTTGAATACTATAATATACTGTAGCTACCCTAATGTTAGTATTCATTCTAGCTATTTGTTTAATTGGAAGATGAGGATTTTCTGGTTTCTTTTAAATTCACAGGCTGTCTTCTTCAGCTTAGCAGTTATACAACAATCCCAAAAAACTTTTTTTTTTTATTTAAGATGTCATTTAATTTACAGAGATAAGCAGTGATGTTATCTGAGACATTTGATGTCAGCTTTATCAGGAAGCGGTATTAACAGCGGGTGTTACGCTGCGTTTAAATCTTTTCAAGTTAACTTATAGAGAGATTAGGGAGATGGATAACTCCTTGAAAGAATTCTTACATTTTTTTAATCACACAAACAAAAACAAAACTGTTGATTTAACCTGTGGGTAGAATGAAGTCTCTTTTTTTAAATTTGAAATAAAGCATTACACATTATCTGCTTGGGCTAGAATGTGGAATACACATTAATATCAATTAACTTCAGTTTGGGTTAAGAAATTAGTTTTTATTGAACAATCATTGTTTTTCGATTATTCTTCAGTGAATTGTTAGTTTGGATTCACATTTTAATGGTGAATTAGCATTTGCTGTTAAAACAATGAATGAGTAAAGACATTTTTCAGTCTTTGTCTGTAATGGTAGGAGTAATGTTCAATACATATTGAGAAAGCTGTCAACACTCTTCTGTATCACAGTGGCAGTGAGTACCACACATTGTCCGTGCAGTGTCGCATGCACATCTAAAACTATAGCAGTTTTTTTTTTATGACACCCGGATCAGAAGGAAAACAATTTGTAGCATTGACCAACACAAACTGTACTGTATGATTTGATCTCCTCATCAGCACCAGCAGGCCCAGACAGGTACAGGCTCAGTCCAGCTTGATCAATTGTGAAAAGAGCTGACATATCAGCTGATATTCGCTATATGTCATTTGTTCATAGGCCAGTGGGTGTCAAGTAACTGCAGTGCAGAAATGTCAATAAGTTTAGGGTAATTCGGAAACTGTGTTGCCATTACACAGTTTATCCACCAGAGAGCACTGACAAGTTTAGTTTTTAACGGTAAAATGTCCAACTTAATTAATAAAAACAAAAGTTTGTTTACATGATGTGTTTGAGAAAACAAATAACTATTGGCTGATAAATCATTATCAGGTTTTTAAATTCAAATAGCCAATAACAGTCGGATTTTTGTTGTGATGCCCAAATCCGAATCCATCTATGATTGGTTCAACAAACACAATATATGTCTCTGCCTTAAGTAGTTTTTGATTGCCTATACCTGATCAAAAGGACTTGGGAAGGGTGTGTCTCTCATTTGGGAATGCAATGAACATCTTTGTATGTTAGCATGTTAATCTCTGTATAGGAGTTGCTTCCAAAGTTTCCTTTTAACTAAAGCGAGCTACTGTAATCTGACAACAGGAATGAAAGATAGAGAGACACAGTACTCATCTTGACTTGTACATCATCTTGAAGTTAATCAAGACTTGAGGAACTTATGGTGCAAGTTTAAGATCATTGTGACACTGTCAAGACCATAAGTCCTAAATGACAGTCTTAAAAATACCAAGAGTCAAAAGACTCAAAATCAAAATCTCACATTTTTTTCAGCGTCCCAAAGCGGGCTGCTTTCAAGAGCCTGACAGGGGAGTGTGTGACTATCTGACTGCAAAACGGAATGAAGAAATGCCTATTACCAGAGCTGATATTCAACTGAAAGCTTTTGAAATCACTGAATAGCTGAACATACCCACAATCGAGTTCAAAGTCTGTGTGAACGATTGATGCAGCGAAATGGACTATGCCTCCGTTGCAGGACTTCTTGCCCGGCTCATCCGACTTCAGAGGGAAGCTGCTGATTCTCTTTGAGATGCTAAAATGGAATTAGAAAGACCTGCAGGCTATAGTTTGCCATGTTTGTTTAAATAACTCGATTAAAACGTAATTATCAGCATATCTGCCATATCTTGTTTTACTTTTTATCGTATTTTCAGTTTTCAAACAAACACGGGTTGTTTTTCATTGTAAAATAATTTTTCGGCCTACAGTATATGACAATAGACCATCTACATATTGTTTACATTGGTCACTGACACAGAGTAAGCTGTTTTCAGACCACCCATATTTTGGTTTATCAATGAGCTGGCAGCACCAGATAATGTAGTAAGGCTTTAAGGTTTTACTGGGAGTTACATACTATAATTATTTCTTGAGAAACACAGTCCAACGCAGTGACTTCCTGGTGTCATCTCAGTTAAGTTGCTAGGCAACCAGCAGGGATGCTGCACATAAGTAGTAGGCGGAGAAATAGTTACGGCACAACACGCCGACTTATTGGGACGTTAGCTTATTTACCGTATCCCCCAGAGTTAGATAGGTCTATACATACCCTTCTCATCTCCGTGCGTGTCGTAACTCTGTCTGACGCCCCCACTGCTAGCCTAGTTTAGCACAGATTCTGGAGGTAACCGGCTCCATCTAGCCTACTGCTCCCAGTGAGTGACAAAATAACGCCAACATTTTCCTATTTACATGTTGTGATTTGTATAGTCACAGCGTGTACAAATAACAAGGTCACATGAGACACAGCCATCTTCTAACCGTATACATACTGGGAACTATATTCTCAGAAGGCGAAGCACTGCTACTTCTGATACTTCGGGGGAGTGATTTGCTCGTAGCACCTGAGAAGCCCCGTGGTGAAGAGCAGAGAGTAACAACGGTGCTTTTCAGGTGTTGCCCTAATCACTCCGCCCAAGTAGCAGTGCTGTTCAAAAATAAACCAAAGCAAACAAGAAGAACAGTGTAATTTGAAAATGTCTGACTTTGGCTCACCCCAGTGGTAGCATCAAAAGAGACACTGTACCAGACAGCAATGCCCGCTGCTACTAGTCTGACTCACCAGATGTAGACTGTGGGTATAAGCCTGCCATTGGTCGTGTATTTCACGCAACATTCTCCTCCCCTTTCGCACCGTCGCTGCATCCTGGGCTTAGTGCCGCCCCAGAGGATTGTGATTGTTTTAAAGAAATATAAACAAGCCAGAGCACTTTTTTCTCCTATAGCAGAATGATAATGGTTGCAGCCAGACCATTCTCCAGCGCTGAGACAGCACTGTAGAGATAGGTCTGGCTATGCAAGACTACGCTGCTACTAATGATCCATCACATTACGTGTTTATGTATTGTATGTAAATACTGGTTTTACTGTAAGAGAAAATAAAACAGCTAATAGGATCTTGACCATATGCAACAACAAATTGCATTATCATGGCCAATTTTGGCTGTATTTGCAACATAAAATAAAAAAATTGAAACCAAGAGAATAATATAGTTTTGACTCTGGGCATATTATCACATTGTCTTTGTTATTGTTTTTGGTGTGTCCCCGTGGCCTGTTGATTTGAGTGGAGCACTAAGTGGTTGTTAATGGCACAAACACGACTGTGGTTTTAAAATAGCAGACTGCCCATTAGGCTGGTATTAACAAGGTAATGGCCTGTTACTAAACTGCTGAATGACATTGTTGCTGCCGCCAAGCCGAGCTGATGCCCGCAATGCACACATGACCAAACACACAGACACACACCCCACTAGTTCTTCCATGCACAAATATATGTGTGTAGACCAGTGTGCATAGCTGCAGACGGCTCAAGTAACTTTGAGTTGCAGTAGAGATGTGAGGAGAGAAAAAAAAAGATGAGAGACAAGAAAATAGGTAGAATCCAACAGAATCGAAGGGAAGAAAAATTGACTGAAAGACATAGCTGGGAGGTGTGACGGTGGTTATTAAAGCTGGGATGCACTATGGTTGTTTACCTCAGCCCAGCCGTATTGTTGTGGCTCAGAAATTATTGATAGGTAGGAAGAGACGGAGTAATAAAGAACTACACATCAGTTCTGTCTGTACGTCCGGCTGTCTGACTGCTCCACTTGTCAGATGGGCTTTAGTTACAGCTTCTCTCTAAAAAGCAGTTTCCTCTTTGTCCATGTAGTGCTCCGGTGGAAGTATAGGTGTTCATGTATTGTATGTCTGCTGGTGCACGTGTAGCAGTTTTTCCTACCTACCACAATCATGTACACACACACACACACACACACACACACGCGCGCACAAACACACTCCTACGCTGTGGTGCGACGATAGGGCAGCGCAGTAGGGGGTATATCCCTGGGAAATCATTTCTCCCTCTCCTTTCTTCCTATTTGTAACTTGTCCTTTCAAGCAAGACGGCCCTTAAAGTTCAGTGGCGCATTCTTCAAAAAAGGCTATTACTGGCTGCCTCTGATTCTGTATCATGCCGCGCACAGACCAGCCATCCCTGCTTTTTATGTTCCACTCCTCCTGTCATCATTTTCTGAAGGCTAGAGAGGAGAAGTCAGGGTTTCAGAAATGCCTGTGACCAATGCCTTGAAACCCTAAGCAGTCCCCGCCTCTGACTTTGCGCCAGACGTCCGTATCATATCGCTAAAAGGGTCTATTGCTTTTGATACTTGACAGAGCTCCCGCTTTGTCTCTCTCTCAGTGAATCTCTGTCTCACCCTCTGTGCCAACTGTCTATCACACTCGTTCTCTACACTTACGGGGCTCCATAAAACTGTGTGTGACTGTAACAGATATGGGCTTGCTTCTGAAAGGCATGAAGGAAAGCTTGAAGTTGTTGTTAGCCCTGACAATGAATAAAGGTTCACATACACACAATGGGCACCGGTCATAATATTCTTCCTCAACTTTCTCTGGCTTTTTACTGTAATTGTTTAAAAATGAAATAAAGAAAAAAAGTAAAATGAATATATTAGAATATATTAAACAAATATATTTCTCTCAAAATCCTCCAATGACTAGCCTGCTGTATGGCTGACAAGGTCATGTTGACACTGAAGAACATAATAGTTCATTCAACCTTGGTTGTTACAACCTTTGATTCAGTAAATGGCAGCTAAGCTCCCTGGTGGTAATTAAACATTTATGTCTTAATATGGTTCACCTTCAGTAGCATATTTATAAACATACAGCATTTGATTTTTTTTTTCTATGCCTCAGGCTATTCAACATGTTGTGTTGTTGCGTAATACCCACTGAAAGTCTTGTGTTTGCTGATCTCCAGTGGTTTAACTTCTCACCTTGCTGCTGCAATGATGTAGAAATGTACTACAGGGTGTGTCAGTACACTGGACATCACTGTTGGGTGTGGTTACAGCTGCAACAAAGCACACCTCTGACTTATAATTCAATATCATGTTGGCTTTTTTAATCGTGTATGAAATAGTAGCAATCATTGTTGTCATGGTGCATCCACTTGACTACTTATTTGCGACCCTAACAAGACCCGAGCTCCCTGGTTAATAATAGCCAAAGGCCCACATCTCACCTACACCTCTCATCATTAACATAATTAGAAAGCCCCTCAGTTCAGTCTTGAATGCTGATGGCTGCCTAACACCTTGTTTAGGACAGATCGTCTCCCCTTCTTCCTATCCCCGTGATGCTCCTCTCCCTCCGTCACTCTGCCACACCCATCGCCTGTGACCTCCACTGTCATCACAGCTGCCCTTGAAGAGCAGAAATCTCTCCATTTCACAGGAACCAGCCATAAGGGGGCTTGATTGCGGCAAATTGATCCATAATCACAGCGCTCAGAGCTTTTTATCCTGCCGCCTCTTCATCTCCACTTTAGAGGCCCGCTGTTGGCGTATTTACATGCTGTAATCTCAAGGGTTTCCTCTGCTCCCACCCTTCTGTCTCTTTTTTTCCTTTCTCTCTTTTTCTCTTTATTTATCTCTCTCTACCCTTCATCTCCTTTATGACTCTCCCAATTTTCTTTTCTTGCCTTCTCTCTGTATACTCCCCTTTCTGTCTGGATCTGATGCCAATCTGAGTGTCTCAACATGGCCATTGTAATCCCCTGGACCGCTCTGTCTCTCTCTCTCACACACACACACACACACACACACACACACACACCTCTGACCACCACATCTCTGCTTTTGATTGCTCTCTTCAGCTACACACACATCCTAGATGGCTATGATGGCCAAGAAGACAGAGAGGAAGTGAAGGAGGGAGGCGGTACAGAGCTGTAGAGATGAGTAGATGACTGGACCAAAGTACAGGAGACTTAACCTAACAATACTTCTGAGTGGTGTCACCCAGTTTGCCTCTCTATCCTCTTTGTCTCTTGTCTCACTATTCTATTTCTGTTCTGTCCATCCGTCATTGGCATGACTATAATTTACATTACAAGGGAGTATCTTTACTGGAATTATTGGATTTTTACATCAAATTTCCTGGGAGGAGCTTACATTCTACAATTGGAAAAGATAAACAAAAACCCACTAACAAATGGTGGATATTTTATGGGCCGCTTCAAGTAATTTTATACTCAATACCTTATTTATTTTGTATTACTTTTGGGCCAACAGAAAAGTAGTATTCAGTATTCCCCGACCAGATTTTAGTCCAATACGTTGAGGGCTTTTAAATTGCAATTACACCTTGTTGAGACAAATTACAGAAAGTATAATTGAACAGTGATATGATAAGATCAAATATGGTTAAATGTAATGGTTGTGGTGAGAACCATAGAAGAAAAGAGATATAATAAAAACTTCAAAAACAGGAGTATTTTATTTTGAAGGTGCTCAGTAAAGTTTTGTGTTGCCCTGCTGATTTTCTGCTTCTCTTTGTTCTTTTTCACCTCTGTCTCACTGTGTGTCTTTCTATCTCCCCCTTGCTGTCCTCTGTCTTTGTAGCAATCGTCCCCTGTGTCTGTGTCCATCCACCTGTCTGTGTAAACATCCTCTCTTCTGTAGCTTTCTTTCTTTGTCAGTTCAGAGAAAACACCGTGGCCCCATTGTATGACAATTAGCAATGTTTATGCAGGGACTCAATGTTTTCTCTCTTACTGCATCTCTCTCTCCGCTCCTTACCTTGCTCAGAGTTTATCTGTGTAATGTGTGAAGTGACAGGGGATGCTTTATAAATATGTGAGGGGGCCTTGGCGGTGCCCCTGCCTCCCCACAATAAGATGAGCGGAATAAATCTGAGACATGCCACAGGCTTTCCAGCACCTACAGACACTAACACACACATACACACAAGCCAAAATTCTAAGTCAGGGTTCGGTCAATTCCTGGGGAAGAAAACAGCATCATAAAACTCTTATCACCTTAGAGCCCTCTGCACTTCAACGCATATCCCCATCCCTCTCAGTCTCTTTTGTCTTCTTCCTTTCTTCCTCTCTCTCTCTCACTGTTTGTCCTTGAGGTTGCAGAGGGTGGTGTCAGCGGGGTGGAGCGAGGGGGGTGTGAAGAGGTGCAGAGCTTTGATGCTTGTTGGGGCTCACTCAGCTGGGCAGTACACGGTGCTGCATCTCGTCCCAAGGCTCTGTATAAATTCAACGCCAGTGACAATTTACAGCTCGCGCCCATCCTCGATATGACGCACTGAGCAGGGCGTCAAGCGTGTCTTGTTGCCATCTCGCCAAAGTGAGGCTAATTTATTACAGTGTAAAACCCACAGAGCAGAGAGAGGGGTGGGGCAGAGATTTAGAGAGGCCTTGGTTTGAGACTTGTGGTATAATGTGTTATAAAGCTGTGCCCAGTGTGACATTTTTTTTATTGTATCATGCTATGGTTGCAGTATGTTGTAGTGCATACTGGAGCCGATTTACCCTCCCCATAGTGTGCCAAAGATATTCCATATTTCATCTGGTTTAATATAAAACCTAAGATGCTATTTAGTATCCAATAAGGTATAGTTTAGTGCCAGTCTTAAAATTGTCCGACAGCCTTCCATGTCTTAAAGTTCGGAAAGAGACTATATTAAAAAAGTAAGCAAAATATGCCTCTCCAACTCCTTGAATCAAATTTACTTTTAAATGTATTTAAATATATGCCATGATGCTTCAAGAAGGTCTCGACAGGGTTCCCTTTGTACCTGCTGAAGAATGATGACAAAGATCTCAGTTAATTACATCACGTCAAAACTTATGAGATCGAACCCAAAGTTCCCAGGACTGCTGTCACAGAAAGAGCTGACCAGCACAATCAGGACTGACCTTCAGAATCTATTAGATGTATGTTGTTTTTCACAGGCACTTTTCTTCTCTCCAGTAATTTCCATATTTATCAGAGCTGATCGTAGTTTGACATCCTTTAATTTTTGTCTTCCTCTCGGCTAGCTGCGAGAGAATGAGCAGTAATGTGCCGTACAGTGCAGCACATGACTTTGGCAGGTGAGAAATATGCTGAGAGAGCACTTTGATTTGGAAGTGTGGGCATAAATTTTGCCTCTGCCGCTTTCACTCACTCATTGTCACATCCCTCTCCTGTGCTGGGCTCCCACCCTCTTACTGTAGCCCTGCCTCACTTTCATTCACTCTCCTTCCCTTCCTTATTCTTACACTGTTATAAAAAATGTAATCATGTTCTCTAAACTGCTGTGACAGGCCCACAGAGGACTGTGTTTGATAATATGAAGGTTAAAGAGGTTCATAATTTGAAGACATGGCCTCTCAGGAGTGGGTAATGTGCACCAGCATGGCAGCAGTGAAGAATTAAAGTCACAAAAACTGTTTGGATGCCAAGCATATGTAAACTTCAAAGGTAGCATTAAAACATAATGAATGAGAAAACTGCTCATTTATCGATTATAGTTGATGGACAGAAAATTATTCGCAACTATTAAACATTTAAGTCATTCATCAAACAATTTGCTGATTCAAGCTTCTCCAATGTGTGTATTTGCTGTTCTTTTCTGTTTTATATCAACGCAAACTAAATATCTTTGGGTTTTAGATTCTTAGTTGAAATCAACAGGCAATTTTAAGATGTCACAGTGGGATCTGGGAAATTGTGCTGTGCATATTTGACTATTTTTCGATCATTTCATACATTAAATAATGAATCCACTTATCTAAAGTATAATCAATAATTAAAAAACTCATTAGTTTCAGCCCTAATGTACACATACAAAGTCATCATAACACACTTAAAGAGGAAAATGTAACACATTTCAAAAATGAAGATGATGAATTGAACTATAATGTTTCTACTTATATAAATAAATTGGCAGTGATGAAATTCAGCTCAACATGGAAGGCATTTAGAGTTGAAACACTGTTCTGGATTTTTTTCCTCTCCTACTACAATTTCTAAAAACTGTCTGCAAAGAAAGAAAAAGAGTTACATCATTTGTGTTGCCTTCGAAAGCTACCTTTCATTCAAATCCCTTGCCTTCTCTTTCATTTTTGTCTTTCGTTCCCTGTCTTTATACGTCTCCCTCTCATGACAGCCCCCCCCCTCCCCCGCCTGCTGATCTCTACTGACACCTTGAGGTCAGGAGATGCTGCTGCAGCGCTGTGTTCAACCATATCTTGACCCTAACCTTTTTGTTATGTCACCCACACACCTGAGCCAAAGATGTGATTCCCCATTACATACAGCCAAGCAATGGTACTTGGTATGGTACTGGTTCCCTCTGGGCATTGGGGTGCCTATGGAATTGTGGGATTTAATTTTGTGCTACAATGCTTGGCTGGGCACAGCTAGATACAGAGGAAGGCAGAGATACAGACACATAAACACAACAACTACTTGGGGAGCATTTGTGAGAGCCCTGAGGAGACATAGTGTCTCTCTCTCACACAACACACACACACACACACACACATGCACACACACACACACACAAATTAACACACACACAAACACACAACCAACAACGATGTGGAATAAACAGTGAATCCATTGTAAGCTCCAGGAGCCTGCTGTAAGAGATTGTTTTGATGAGGCAGCAAGGGCACACTAGCATTGAGACTAAATGTAGCATGGCCACGATAGTTGAATTCCCTGTCAGTCGGGACCTTGGCAGCTGCCTCTGGTTTGGCTCACAACTTTCTAGGTTCTTGGTCTACTGTAGGGAGAAAGGCTGTGTGTATGTCGGCCTATGCTTTTTTTTCTTTCCTGATTGCAGCTTTGTACTGAGTGTGTGTGTGTGTGTGTGTGCGTGCGTCGGGTGTTCTTGTATGAGGAGCCTGTGTGTTGGCCCTGGGGTTGAGGCCAAAGTAGAATTTCTAAGTGATGGAATTTCACAGCCACCGAGCACCCAGCGGCCGGCCAAACCACAAGCACTCACATTTACAACAAACGGCCCGCCCCGCTCCACGGAGACTCCTGAATGGCAAAGCCATTTGTCTCTGTGAAGGGCAGAGGGAGAGAGAAAAGCGAAATAAAATCAGAGGGAGAGTACTTAAATGGAACACCGCTCTTTTTATTTACGACCCCTGACCACTCAAACAGACATGCCATGTGCACGTACACAGAGAAGCACACACATACTGCTGTGAGGCTAAATTGGAATTAAGGAGAAGGAAAGGTGCATAGCCTGTTGCTAATTAGCATTTTCTCTGCTCAGCAGAAGCGGGTGAAGGAATCGATAAGATATTAAGTTTGTGTATAGTGATGAGGCACGCAATCACTTTCATTCATTAGCAACAGCAGATTTAAGAAAAACACTGGCCGAGAAAACAGCAACATTTTGACCTCTGTGATTTTCAACTTGGCTTGTTTTTATGTTATTCGTTCTTTCTATTGTATTTGAGGAATGTAAGCAAGAATGATCCTCACAATATCTACGGTGATATAAAAGGTTAACTTATCCTCTTGCAAGTTGACTTTCAGAATAGAGTATTTTCACTATAGAATTTACTCTAAAATATTTCACAGCAGGAATCAAATAAACCGTTTCAACACTTGAGATTATTCTAGCGTAATAAGACGTTTCAGACGTAGTCATTTATTCATCTCGCAGAATACATAAGAAAGGTTCTGAATTGTGGTGAGGAGAGAATCCAAGACCTCTCACTTTGTTTCAAGAAATCTCTGCATTTTAACATTTTCAGGTTTGACAAGTATGTTGAAAGATTCATTAACCCTTATTAATGCAAAGATCCACCAGTAGAGTGACTGAAAATGCTCAAGAAAGGTCTCCAAGGCACAACTCATCTGTCCAACAGAGTAAGAGCAGGGAGCAAGAAGTCTTCAGCCAGACCTGAAGTCTGAAATCAAAGAAGACCTCTATCACGTCACACCTGTTGCTGGCTGATCCCGACCTCTGTAGATGTATAATTCACCTTGCCAAGTTGAATATTCCAAGCACTGTGTTAGTTTGATGTTTGATTCATGTATGTCTGTCTAAAAATGGATGGCCAGGTCAGTGTGTGTTTTGACCCAGCCTCTTACTCTGGACTGCAATAGGCTACTTGTGTATCTAACTCTGATACCAACTTAAGATAAGAATTTATTCTCATTTAAAACTTAGAGTTTTTAGAGTTGCTGTCTACACAAACTTTGTGTTTAGTAACAACACCACTTCTCTCCTCTTTTGTCTTTACTTTTCTATAAACCTTCCCCCTCTCTCACTCCTCTCCCCCCGCAGACCATCTGAATCCAGAGAGGGAGAAAAAGCTGGTCTTTCTTTCAGCTCGTGTTCACCCTGGAGAGTCTCCTGCCTCCTTTATTTGTCAAGGTAAAGTTTTAATGTTCGGTTGGTGCCCTGTTTAATGATTCAGATGCAGCACCACTGGTCTGTATGTTGTTTCACCAACATGTGTTCATTATATGTGGTGTTTAAAAAGTAAGCGTACAATTGTATTTACATTGTGTACTATTCAATACATTTTCTGTATTTAGGAACACATACTATTTACTGTTTGCTATTACAGTAATAGACTAATGAAGTTGAATATAGATTATATTTATGGACCATCTCAGATGGTTCACACAATAACACAACAACAAAACACTATTCCAGCCAATCAGCAACAGGCGACAGTCCTCCAGATCAAAGGGGTACTCCAGCAAAATAACATTATGCTTTCAAATAGGGGATTTGCAAGTGACACATCAGGAAAAAAAAAAGATTTGTTCAAAACAATGCAGCAGAGGCTGAGATATTTAGTTTTTAGACCCTAGTATGGGTTGAGCTCCAAAAATTCGAGATCCCACATTTCCCATAATGCTACTCAATAGCATATTTTGTTAGATTTGCCCTGCCTGATAATTGCTCTCATATTTTGAACTCCATAATCCAGTTTTCAGTACAGGTTTTTAGTTATACATTTGACAGATATAATCCTGTTGACAAGATCAGGGTCATTTTCTCAGACTTTAGAACGCTCCCTCCAGAGTCAGTCAGACTGAGGAAGAGACTAATACAGAGAGGTGGTAGAGGTGACTATCTGTCTATCTATCTATATATCTATATATACAGTATATATAAATATAGATATATATACCTACAGTATCAGTTTCTGTGAGTGTGTTGTATGCATCATCATGAATCAGAAGAGTTGGCTTTTAGCCCGCTGTGTGCTGTCTGTTTTTCCAGCGCCGTCAGCTCCATTCCATTTGTATTGATTTAGGCTTGACGTCTCCTATTCCTCCCTCGATTCTGAAGATGCCCCCTCGTTGTCCTTCCTTCTCCTTTTGTTTCTCAAAACTCAATTAACTGCCAAGCCCGTCTTCGGTTTTCTTTTCAAGTCTATTTCCCCCTGTGTGTGTGTGTGTGTGTGTGTGTGTGTGTGTGTGTGTGTGTGTGTGTGTGTGTGTGTGTGTGTGTGTGTGTGTGTGTGTGTGTGTGTGTGTGTGTGTGTGTGTGTGTGTGTGTGTGTGTGTTTGATAGGTGTGATCGACTTCCTGGTGAGCCAGCATCCTGTGGCTCAGATCCTAAGAGATCATGTGATCTTCAAGATCGTCCCCATGCTAAATCCTGATGGAGTCTACCTGGGCAACTACAGGTACACATTCACGCATCTTTTAATTCTTAATTTGAATGCATTGCTACGTTGCGTAGAATTCACACATTACATGGTGTTATATCCTGCTGCGTAGGATTATATCCTCTTAACTCCACCTTTAGGGAGCTTAATGAATTCATATAGCTCACAGCAGTGCACTTGTTAGAAGATAGTATTTGGCCGTAGGGCTGTTCTCTCTGTCCATCCTCTCCTCCTCTCTGTCCTTAACACTACTGCTGCAGCTCTGTGGGCATCCTCCTCTCCTCTCTGTTCCTCTCTTCTCTTTCCCTTCTTCATAATTGCCTTTTACTTAATAGGCTCAGCCCCAGGAATACTAATGTACACTGAGATAAGCGTCAGTGGCTCCTAGTGTGTTTGTGAGTGCCATCTAGTGGCGGTCCAAAAATATTTGCAGGGAATCTCAGTAGCTCCCCAACAGTGACAATCTCTATAATATTGTTGACTGATTGTTGACTGCTTAAAGGCTATTTTCATTAGCTTGCTTTCACATTGAGTGTCGATGAGCAGTGTGTTGACATAACGTGAGTAGTGATAGTCCTTACCTCACCAATCACACATGCTCATTTATATACATGCATGCATCTATGTCTCACACACACTAACACACAGACAGGCACACATATACCACACAGCAGTCCCTGCAGGATACAGTGCAGAGCAGACTGAAATGGATACATGCAGAGCAAAGAATCAATGTCACTTAACCTGGGATGAGTTTTTTGTTCATGGCTGGCTGCTCTGCTCAGTTGCTCCACAGTATCAGTAACTGCTGTATCATTACCAAGGGCTTTAGTAAATATCAAAGATACACAAGACAACAAACAGGGCAGCTCAGGGTGCATCTTTACATGCAAACATCCCATTATGGCAATTGCATGTTGCTAGTAACACTTAATAGTAGCAATCCACCTCTGTACAGTACATGTTTACATCCATCCATTATATTCATATCCATACAAAAGGTTACAGTGGGAATATTTTGTCTGAAATACCTTTGCATTCCCTCACAACACATTTTGCGTTTCCCTAAACTGGCAGTGTAAAACTGTAAAACTGGACTGGACCAACGCAATAAATGTTCCTATGGATAAAAGAGGGGGGGAAAAAAAAAAAGTAAAAAAAAAAAAAATGGAAGGTATAAAAAAAAAAAAAGAAAAAAAAAAAAAAAAAAATATAGTTTGGGGGGTGTTTTTTTTATTATATTTTTTTTATATAAATAAAATTAAAAAATATATTTTTTTTTTTTTTTTTTTGTTTTTTTTTTGGTTGTGTTTTTTTAGATCGCCCGAGCCAAATTAGACTAACAGTGAAAAGAACGCCATTTTTATGTAGTTTTTAGTAAGGCTTCTGCCCGGGTTCGGTTTTCTGCAAAGTCACACAATAGGTAGACGGCGCTACAGTAACACATTCTGATGGGTCACAGATTTCTTTGTTACACCGGAAAAGCCTGTGTTAGCATATCTAGCCTTTTGAGCCAGGTAAAAGGAAGCAGGAGATTTCTTTATATAGGCCTAATTGTATTTTAATGTTATTTTAAAGTTATCTGTTGTAGTTATGGTTGATACTGGGGTACCATCACAGAAAAGAAGTAAATTAAACAAATTACTAAAAGCTAGAAGGGAAAGTGAAAGGCAACGGGCGATAACGCGAGTCACACTCGGTCGATCTATCAACAGATGGGGACAATTACGGGATTTTTAATGATTCAAAACCGACCCCGAATTGGCACTCTATAATACAATACTACTATAATCCTATTTCATTCATAAAATAACTTTACAATGCGAGATGTGGTTGTACGTCAGTAACCCACATTATATTATGTGATGTGTTATTTCTCTTAGTCTGTTTGTGTTGGCCTACTATTTTCTTTTCCATTGTCCCCCTGTAACGTTACCTGTGTAAAGCGTCCATGCGTTTCATTAAATGCACTATATTAATCGGTTGCTACAACAAGCTCTTAATGCTTTGGCTCGTGACAGTGATGCCCGGTTTAGCTCAGGAGACATACAAAGTAGGCTAAGTTACCGGATGCAACGATGCATCTGTATCTTATTCTCTTATTGTAAATGAATGATTTTCTGTCTGAACAAAACATACATCGCAGCTGTATGACCTCCCTATAACGCTCACTCGGTAATGTACAGTGGGCAATAAAGCACCATAAAGAAAAGACCTTTACGACAGCAGGTGTGGTAAAAACACTACCGCTTTTGTCCAAAGCGGCCGCTAGAATCAACACAAACTGAAAGTTACATATAGCCACTTTAAAGGTACCCTGTGTAGTATTTTGTAAACAAATTTACTGCATTGTGTGTATCTTTTAGGCCTAATTAATGTGTTGAATGTATTTCCTTCCTTACTGTCTAATTACTACTGTCCGAATATTGACTGTGAATTCCATGTACTCTTTATTCTGCTAACAATGTCATGATGCAGTGTGTCACATTTTATAAATCAAAATGAGTGGCTATGCACCTATCAGTGAAGAAGCAAAATAACTATGATTCATAAGTCTGAGGCCTTGATTTACTGCTCTAGAGTGAACTATCCAGAGTCTATATAGGGAGGAGTGAATGACGGAGTGATTTTGGACACAGGGATATTTACATTCATGTTTGTTTGCTAGCAGTCTTCTTCCTTGCCTGTGTTGGTGCATTGCTACATTTAATCAATCAGTGGACTAGTGTACTATTGGCAGGACTTGTATGCACAAGATGAAAATAAAACCCACCCCCATTATAGTTTTCCGTTAAAGCTGTGTGTGTGTGTGTGTGTGTGTGTGTGTGGGGGGGGTACAGGTGTTCTCCGATGGGTTTCGACCTGAATCGCCACTGGCAGGATCCCTCTCCATGGGCCCACCCCACGTTGCACGCTGTCAAACAACTCATAGTTCAGATGAACCAAGACCCGGTGAGCGAGCAAGCAAGCATGCATGCACGCACACATGCACACGCACGCACATACACACAAATACACACACACACACACACACACACACACACACAAATGTACACACATCCTACATACAGTGTTCAACATTTCTTCAACACAGCATGTCTGCTGGTCCCAAGAACAGTTTCTGTCTCCCTGCTTGGTTCAGCATGTTCTTCCAATCTGTGTTTAGGGTGTGTGCACTGGGGAGCACGGATAGGCTCGTCAGCACCCTAGAATGTCAGCTCGGCTCTCCTGGCCATTCAAAACATATTACTGAAGCAAGTCTCTATGCTTTCAATCTCTAACTCTACTGTAACTTTTCTCCAGTTTTAGTCTTTCAGTCAGAGGAATGCTACACAGCCAGACAAGGGATTTCTCTCTTTGTTCCTGATGTTAATTATAAGCAGAGCGGCAGGTTGGTGGGATTATTGAAGGTCAGTGTGTGTCCTGGGAATACTCTGCCCTTTTGTACACTCCTCTAATCCTGATAAGAGAGGGAGCGGGCTGGGGCGGGATGCAGGGCAGGCCAGAGATGGGGTGAGGCGCAGGGCTGGCATCGGGCAGATTAACCTTTTCCCCCAGCGCTGACAAACTGATCGATAGACTCTGTCATGGCAGGGTGATCCACTCATGCCTGTCATTCACACACACTCACACACATACTCACCCAGAGCAAACACGCATACACATAATAACACTCTCTTGTCACACAACGAGAATACTGCAACGCACAGACAAACAAGTGTTCTCAAATGCATACAATAAATTGTTACAATCGCACCATTATATAGAGGAGTTGTTCCCAACCTTTGGGTTGAGCCCCCCTAAAGGGTCGGGTGATGAATCTAAGGGGTGAGATAATTGCAGGTGTAGGAAATTAGGAAAACCCTTTCTCTCTGATGATTGCCTTTAGTCTTGCAGAGTTAATTTGGAGGCTTGGGCAACCCCTACTCTTCTCTCTCTCTCTCTCTCTCTCTCTCTTTTTTTTTTTGTCAAAAGTTGGGGTAATGCACTCTGCAGCCTGGAGGCCCTGTGCTGCTGCCCTCCATTCATGCTCATCTCACTCAGCGGGCATAGTGTCTAATGAGGTTACCAGGGTTGGAGGGCTCCGCTGGAGGACTCCATTAACAGGAGATCAGCAGCAAAACAGTTGGGCTAAACTAGCATATATGGCCTATATACTAGCTGCTAACTCAGTGTGGTCATTGGTTTACAAACTAGGAGACTGAGAGGAAGCTGGAATGGGAGGTCAACATCAATTTTAAGGTGATATTTCATACTGTACCCTACAATTGTGCCTAAAAAGAGTTTTCCAGTAAGGGTTGTTCTGAATCAAACACAGATACATTAACCTAACAGTTATTTGTCGGAGAAAGACATTAGCCTATACTTTATGACGTTCATGTGTCTGAAAATCTATTCAGGTATGCAAAAGTGTGGAGAACAGTTCCTAGAGGTTCAGCGAGTCACTCACAGAGGTGGCTGGGGGCCACAAGATAGCTACTATAGCTTTATTAGCAGCCCATGTTTGTCATTGTAATGTTGTTGTTGTTGCTTGCTGTTAAATTTGTAATAGTGTGGTAGGAATGCTGGTCTTGATGCTGATGCTGTAACAGGACAAACACAGTAAATATCAATGTGTGTTGCTGTAGGCTACAATAAATTGTAATGGACTGTTCCTCATAAGCACAGTTAAATCGGTAAAGGCAGAGTTACATTTTCTCAATGTTTCTACATTCACAACATATTGCAATAAGCCTTCTCTTGCACTGATTGGAATCAACCCAAGAACAACAAACTTGTAAGTGAAGCGTGGTGGTAGGCATGAGACCGCAATTATGTTTGAATACTTACAGTTCATGACACCTGTTGAATTCAAGATAACACTGAAATAACTAAAGAACTATAACCTGATAACTTAACTTTGAACCATGATTATAACTTTAGAAAATGAAATGAAGTCCCTTTGTGGTAATCATAAGGCTTGACAGAATCCTGGTTACAGCAGAAACAAGGAAGTTAAATTGTGTTTTTGATAAATGTGCATCTCTAGGTACCATTACACATGATAATTCATGCCCTTGCATGATTTGGGTGATTGCCTAGTAATACAACTCTAATAACAGTGATTCAGTATGTCCACTGTATTTACTCATTCAATTCGTTCAATATGTGCTTCTTTCTAAGTGACAAGACTAAAAACTGTATGCTGATGTCAATAAGTCATCATATTTGGGCTATTTAGTCTTTGTAAATTTCAGTAATCTTAAGGTATGTTCCTTATTATCAGAAAAACCAATGCAGATTGTGAACAGTCATTTAATTTGAATTTAAATTTCTTTGGCCTTTTATGTACATAAATCTGACCCTGACGTTTTGTCCAACACCGCGATTTCTTCACTACTTTAGATACCCACAGTTAAGTGCGTAAGGCATCATTACTCAAAGTCACATTGCCATCCGTTGCACAAAGGAGCCCATTCAGTTTGAAACCCCATCAACCATTCTTGTGACAGACACCCTCGTCACTCCAAAGTGATTCTCCATCATTGTAAATTCAGCTGCACTCTCTTTCTGCTGGTAAAATAGCTTCCTTGTTCTGTTCAGGCAATAACTTCAATAACTGGCTGTGAGTTTCTAGACAAGTGGCATTTAAATCAAAGCTTGTTGCAGGAGCAATCTAAGCTTTGGTATTGATGGCATGGAAACTTTTATTTGACAAATATTTGTATATAAATTCAACACTGCTCAGAACATTTGCACTCACTAGTGTTTATGCAAACTCTGTCCTGAACAAGAAATTATCTTTTAAATTCAATGACTTAAAGTCCCATCAGCCAGCTCACTTGGAACGGTTATATTATTATATGAATACAGAGTACGTACAGTTACAGTTTGGCATCAAGAGTATACATTCATCACTCCTCACAACAAACAGCCTGCATAAAGAGAGACTGGGAAATTATAACAGATTTTTCCCCTTCAGAGGAAATTAAATTAAAATTAAAGGTTATTTAATATGAGTTGTATATGTCTAAAAATGACATTCCCATACAACAAAACTGCATACTAAATAACATTTTGAGGGTAACATATTTTCTCCCAGATGTTTCAACATGTTCTCGGACCGGTGCGGGCACACATTGTGAAACAGTTGCAGTTTTAAACCCGTGGTTAAAGTTGTGAATTGAAACAAAACTACTTGATTAGGTCTAAGAAAAGATCATGGTTTGGGACAAAATGTGTAAGTTTGTTACGTAACTTAAGTTACGTACAAAAGTTAAAATAACTCAACATTGTGTTTTGGTGCCACGCAGGACACAAACAGTTGTCTGGTTGAAAGTCCTGTCTTTGTTTGACCCATCCATCCACCCCGACCTCCTCAATGGACTTTGATTAGAAACATATTTGTGATAAAATCAAAAACAAACGTAATCTGAGAGAAAATATGTTTCCCTGGAAACATAATTGAGAATGCAGTTTAATTGTATTGGAACCTTATTTTCAGGAGACAGGGCTGCACTGAGAATCTACACCCTCTCTGTGGCTCTGTGCAGCTTTCGGCTTCAGCTCATCTGTTGGCCTACAGTACGTGGTTGAATCCCAAAGACTCTCCATGGCCTCCTTTGGCGTTGGAGATCCGGGTTCAATTCCCACTGTGATACATCAACCATTGTGTCCCTGAGCAAGACACTTAACCCCTAGTTGCTCCAGAGGTGTGCGGTCTCTGACATATATAGCAATTGTAAGTTGCTTTGGATAAAAGCGTCAGCTAAATGACATGTAATGTAGTCTCATCAGGGGAAGTGTTTATTGTAGCAATAGAAAATATATTTATACATACTAGCCTTATTATTTAAGCAACCTTGGGTAGTTTAGGAGTTTGTGAGCCAGTTACTGGAGTGAATATTTGGCGACGTCCATCAGGTGACAAGGAAGAGGACTCCACTGGGATGTTCATGTTGTACTGTGTCTACTGGTGGTGTAATAGAGCAATGATTTGCTACCATGTGAACCATAGGACCAAGATGTTCAGCTGTAAATCAACAGTTCTGTTAGTGAGTTTATTTGTTTTTCTGCCTCCGGGAGTCCAAAACTGCTTAACACAGCTTTAAAGGGAGCTTGCACATATTCTTCACATAATAAATACAATGTGAAATGTAAAATAGAGGTGTGATCAAGTATAGCCATTGTGTGAATGGCGACTAAGTATATGCTCATAAGCTGGCTGTAAACTTCTCTTCATCCATCTGAAGGCAAGTTTGCTCAAGCTATTTCATAAAATTCCATCATTTACCATCTGCAGCTGAACATTGGTCAGCAGGGAAAATGGCTGAAAAAGTCAGTGATGCAAGAAGCTATAATCTGTTCCCAAGCTACCCTGTTGTTTGTTTTGAAAAGAGAGAAATGGAGAGGGAGAAAAAAAGGAAAAGAGACCAAAGAAACAAATGGACCCATCTCCTTCCTAAAGCGTTGCTTTTCCAGCTCATTTATCAAAAGCAGGAGAAGAATTCTTTGTGATTGGCTGATTACCAGAAGCATTCATCACTGGCCGACATCCCCACCAATTTGACACTGCCATTTTGGATAATTTGTTAAAGATGACAAAGAGGTCATTGTTACCTTGGCTTCTTTTTGACCTTTTTAATATTAAAAAACTAATTTTCTATCTGAAACAAATGTATTAGGTCCTGTCACAGCACCTAGATGATTTTGCACCTTAAAATCCTCCCTGAGGCCCACTTCTGTGTGTCCTACAGCCGCACTCTTTTTCTGTCTCTCTTTCTTTGTTCAAAAGTCAGATTTGCATTTTACTGTACTGTATGTGTGAAGCAGAAGATATCTCTGTCTTATTCTCTTCCTCTTATTCTCTTCTCTCTCTTCTCTCCATGTGCGTTGTCCTCTGGTGTCAGCCAACCATTTCTGATCTATTTCTGAGATTTACAGCCAATTTTACCCCATCATCCCTGTGTCGTTTCAATCCCTCCATCATCCCTCTTTTTATTCTCCCTCAGTTGGAAACTGAATTGTCTGCTTTTCACAGGAATATTTAGATACAGCTCTTACACTCTGGCAATTTGTGTGCCTTTTTATCTACTTAGTTTAGGGGCTTTTACCTTATCTTAATTATTTACATAATAGTTCAAATTATTTTTTCAATACCTCCCCTCTTTACCTCTTTTTCCCCTTTACCTGTTCTCCTGGCAGGCCCTCCCAACAGATGTGGCAGCTTATGTGGCACTAACAGGCCCGAAGCAGAGGGCTGCCTGCGCCCGTTCAGGCTGATTACAAGTCACCTCTGTGTTCATAAACAGACAAATACCGCCATCAATTTGAGAGCACAGTGCAGACTGAGAGGGAGGGGGGAGGTAGACAATGAATGAGACGGAGACAGACGGAGGGAGAGTTTTGTGTCATTTACTCTCGTCTATGAAGCAGGTCATGCCATCTGCCATGTTCTGTCACTGCTACATCATTAGAGGGTCACTGACCATGTGCCCCCACGACCTGAATTGGCTTCTCTAACTAATGAAATGTTGGCTAGAGTTTTACAGTGTATAGGTGATATGACAGTTCTTCTTTCCATAATTTTTGTGTGAGGAAGTTTGACTAGATATAAATGTTTGACGCTCACACAGTTGCACAAATCCACACCTATAGCTCTGCTGGAATAGACTAGTACCTTGCTAAAGGGCACTTCATCAGTCATTGCCTACATAAATGAGAGGTTTCCACTCTGATATACAGATATACATTAGCATGCGCATACATACATGTTCACATATAAACATGAACAAATCAGAAACAACAATAGTAAAAATGTTAGTTTCTCGAACGATAAGAATTGTGACACTTGATTCAAAAACAACTTAAAAGTTGGCGAAAATAAATTTTTCCAAAAAAGTAATATACATTTCTTTGCAGTATGTTATGGTTATTAATATTCTGCTTTTTTTCTTATCCAACTGAAAATCTGAGAAGTCATTTAATAAATATTGGGCCTTATTAAGATCGGTGCTCTGTATATTAAGAATTGTGATAGTCCGTCTGTTTTAACCTAAGCTGCAAATATTTGCATGTCCGGCTCTTTTGCGTACTGCTTACAGTTATGTTTGTAACCTAACACAGTGCTACTTCCAAGGCCAATGGGTTACAGTTTATGTAAAAACAAACAGCAGTACAGGCTAACATTAGCGGTTCTATCCTGCTCTATTGGATTTGGGGAGGTTTACTCAGTCTCAATCTACATTTTGCAATCCCATGTCTTTCACATGGATCATCAACTGGTGAGGATGCAGATTTTTTGCCTGGGACATGCAGCTTTAGCCTCAGTCTTTTAGCACGATATCATGTGGTCATCAAATGCATTGTTATGACCCCTTCACATGGATCTCCTTAAAGTGAGTGAAAGGTCAGCAGGAGTTGGCTTTTCAAATAACTTGTAAAACTAGCGTGAAATTAGCTGGCTAGCTACAACTGATAAAATCTGCTAGTGACACCAAGAAAATCAACGTTCGCCATCTGTCTGCCTCTCTCTGAAATCAAGGACACATTTTTCTGAAAATTAACAGGAGTTTTGAGTGATTAATCTGCCACTGTTATCATCGTAAATTGCATAAGTGTTGCGTGAAAACAGAAAGCTTGACAGCCATAGCAACATTGTCAAAGGGGGTGGGGCTAAATGAACAGTCAATTAGCGTGCTTCCAATCAGAGGCCTGCTTTCTACTGCCCACTTCAAAGCCTAATTGGATCTTCCACATGGAGAAACTTGTGTCACTCCTCCCACAGGCATTATAGCCAATAGTTAAATGTTGAATAATATGCATTACATGGCAAGTAAGCTCAACTTTCTTCTCTTCAACAAGCAGCCGTTTCCCTTCTCCTCAAAAGGTATGCTGCTGATGCCAGGAGCTTTATTCAGGAGCTTGTAATCCTGCTTCAATCAGCGCCTTTTCCTTTCCATGTAAAGATAAGCCCGGCATTTAAAGCCCTCACCGCACCCCCGCACCCTGATCTAATTAATATGCAGAAGATAAGTACTTGTCTGACAAAATTCATTCTTTCGACCTTCTGGGTTTTACACTAAACTGTTTGCGGCCGCTGCAAGTTCACCACAAGTTGAGAGTTCCCTGGAGTTTCTGCAGCGAGATGGGGCTTTTGTTTCTCTCTGAGTGGTTTAATTTGGACAGCTTGCTCTCCCTCTCTTTTTCTCTCTCTCTCTCTCTCAAATTGTCTTCTGACTTTCATTCAGCAGTCTCTGTTTCTTAATTGCCCCTAATTGTTTAATTACAATTTCAAATGAACAATTCTGGAGGTCAGAGCGGGTTGATAATTGAAGCATCAATCACAGTGGTGGGGCCTTCAGAACCGTCTCAGTTTGATTGACAGGGCATTAACTGAGTATTGTAGTAAGTCTGGACATGACATTGTGGGGGCTCCATTGCTGATATACTACTGTTCCTGTTGCTCCTCTGCTGTCCTTCACATGAAGCTGTGAAGGTGAAACTTTCTGGGTTAGAATCAGGACAGGGACATACTAAATTGAACTCTGGTTTGTGTCTTTACACACAACAAACAGGATGTGGCTTTAGGTCCTTCACTTTCTTTCTGCGCATGCTCTCTCTGTATTTGTGCAGGTTTCTTCCAGAGGATTTACTTTTATTTCATGAAGATAAAATATCTATATCAGGTGGCTTGGATACTCCACTCATGGCTGTGTTTGCCCCTCCGTGGACTGGCACACTGTTTTTCATACATGATACACTGTAGGGCCAAAAGTATGTGGACAAGGGTGTCAACATAGGCAGAGGAAGGAGGGTGGAAGGAGTGGCCATATATACCAACTAAGTGAACACTTAATGCTATAGCATACAATGATATTTTAGACTAGTGTTTAATGTGCCCACAGTTTGGAGACAACCCTTTTCTGTTTCAACATGGCAATGTCCCCTTGCACAAAGCAAGATCCATGAATAAAGGGTTTTCTGAATATGCTGCAATTAACAAGTCAATTGACTAATCTATTAACTGACTAATCGTTTTGGTACCAAGTTTGGCATGGAAGGACTCTACTGGCCGGCACTGCTCCCTGACCTCAACCCCATCGAACATTTCACAAAATAAGTGTCTGATCTCACAAATTCACTTTTGGGTTAATTCCAGCAAATCGCTGCAGCTAAGTTTCAAAATCTTGTGTAAAGCATTCCCAAAAGAGTTTGAGACTTATAGCAGCGATTTAAAGTCAATGGTTTGAAATTAGTTGTATCCAGCTCCTTGTCATCTTAAGATTCTGACAATATTATTATACAACAGTTATTCACTAGGATTCTACAGTATGTAAGCATGTAACAGCCTGTTAACCTCTGTTATAAGTAATGTGCCACTTTTGATCACCTGCTTGTCCACCCTCCTCCAATCCATCCACCTGTATATCCTCCTCCTTTTATTCCTCTCCCTCCTCCTAGCCCTCATGTCCTTCAGACCCAGGTGATTATTAGGCTGGTTTCCCTCGTCTAGACCCTGGCTGGTTGGTTGGAACTCCTTCCACCCTCCTTCCTCTGCCTAATGGAGCTGGATTTACCTCTTACACTACCTCCCTCGCTTTCTAACCCTCCCCTATGTCCCTCCCTCTTCTCTGTTCCCCTTTCTCCATCTACCCTCCCCCCTTCTTTTCATCCCCTATCTAACTCTCCCTTTATGTCTCTATATGTATTTCTCCCTCTGTCTACCAATACTGCTCAGTTGGCTGCATTTAGGTTTTTTCACTCTTGCTCTTTTTTGTTTTGTTTTTCTGTTATTTCTCCCTCCTCCCGTGCACTGTCCTCTTCTACTCCCCTCCTCCACCTTCTCCTGCTGCTGTTCCTCTCCTCTGGGGCTCCATCCATCAGGTTGTCGGGGGCTGCTAGCGGCCGACTCCCAGCCACCATATTTCACCGCCAGCCAGCCAAGCAGCTGACAGCACAGCCACCGCCAGGAAATTGCTTTGGCTGTGAGCGGAATTTCAAACACAGGCACACTGCGTCGCCGGGCCGCCCAAGCACCGCTTCCCTGTCTCTCTCTCTTTCTCTCTATCTCTCTCTCTCTCTCCTGTCAATCTCTTTACACCTCCCTGCATACATCTCTATGACTCTTTGTATCTCTCTCTGTCGTTCTCTCTTTTTCACTCTCTCTTATGGACTTATTTCCTCTCTTTGCACCCCCATCTCTATGTTTTTCTGTTTGCTCTTTCCTGCCCTTCTGCCTCTCTCTCTCTCTCTCTCACACACACACACATAGTCACAAACCTATATGCATCATTTTCTTTCTTTGTCTTTTGTCCGTCTTTGTTGTTCCCTCTCTCTGCTCTCCCTCCCTCGCCCTCGCCTCCCACTATCTCTCCCTCTCCTTTTCTATCCTCTCATTCTTCCCTTCCTCTCCTCCTCTTTATGACCCACAGGGAACAAGGTGTGGTGCTGAATGTGTAATGAATGGAGAGAGAGAGGGAGGGGGGAGATAAAGAGGAGGAGGAGGAGGAGGAGGAAGAGGAAGAAGAGGCGAAGGATAAAACCAGGAGGAGGAGAATGGAGTGATAAGATAAAGAGAGGAGGCAGAAAGGAGGGATGCTGGTTGGTGCTGCTCCTGAGTTAAGGGTCAGAAGGTGTGTGTGTGTATGTGTGTGTGTGTGTGTGTGTGTGTGTGTGTGTGTGTGTGTGTGTGTGTGTGTGTGTGTGTGTGTGTGTGTGGGGCTAGGGGGGGTATTTCTGCCCTTGTCAGAACCAGTTAAAGACCATTGAAGTGAGGAGGGTTTTTTTCCAAGGGAGGACATTTTTGCTGCACTTCAGGTCCTGACTAGTTTAAATGTAGGGTTTAGGAATTGTGTTTTTTTTTAGACTGTAGCTCCACTATTTACTACGAACCTCCCAAACTGAAGACCTTTATATGGGTGAAATACCTGAAATGGGTCCTTCAGTCATCCTGGACTGTAAAAGTCTTGCATCATCTATACAGATTGAGGGTTATAGTTAGAAATTGGAGATACCTCATAATTCAAGTAAGTGGAAGCTCCCTATTTGTATCACAAGATAAAAGTGTGTGTGTGTGTGTGTGTGTGTGTGTGTGTGTGTGCGTGCGTGCGTGCGTGCGTGCTAGCGTGCGTGCGTGTGTGCGTGTGTGTAGATTTGTGTTTGTGTGTGTAGTAGAGCAAGAGAAACAGATCTTATCAAATCCATTTTACACAGTGTATGCTGGAGAGAAAAGACATTACACACTCAATATGAAGCCAATATAAACCTGATAAATAAGTATGTGATGAATGTGTGACATCCACAAGAGAGAGAGAGTGTTTGCGTGGGTCTTTACACCATATTAATCTCAGCTCGCCATCCATGTATGTCCTGTAGTTGTGCCCTTCAGAAGGACAGTCTGATTGAAGTTGTGTGGATGGTTGGCTCCTTTCAGGTAGTAAACATATTTTCAGTCCGTAGTGTCTAAAGGGGTTTGTCCCATGGGTGAAAGCCTCTCCCGAGCATAGTCTCCCCACAGCTATGAAAGGCCTTCCTATAATCCCAGTGGAAAAACTCTGGTGTGGACTGTTGCTGTTGTCAGAAACAAATATCCCATATTCCCCACCAACCTGCTGTTTTTTTACCTTCTGTTTGTGCATCTCTCTATTTCTCTGTCTCTCTGTTCTATCTGTTCCCTCTGTTCCTCCATCAGAGAGTTAGTTTGGAGTTCTACATTGATGTCCATGCCCACTCCACCATGCTGAATGGCTTCATGTACGGCAATGTGTTCGAGGACGAGGAGCGCGTCCAGAGACAAGCTGTCTTCCCTAGACTGTTGTGCCAAAATGCACCAGACTTCTCCTTTGTAAGTCACGCAAACAGACACACAAAAACACAGCAAAAAGGCGGGGCATGAGAGCAGAATTTCACCCATCTTCAATCCCATGGCTAGCTCAGAAAGAGAACATGAAATAGTCCTATCTCAGCAACTACTGGTGAGGTGGTGTTCAGCGAGGCATTTAATTGCCAACTAGTGCACTCTTAGTGGCACACTGTTGAAGACCTTGGTTGCACTGGGCACCTCCAATGTCTAAATGTGTGTAAAAAACCCTGCTTAGTTGTTTTGAGGTGAGGAATATACTGCATTCATGTGTTCATTAGCAATGCTGCTGAGGCATGTGAGTGTAAACACAAACACACAGGAAGTGTTAAATTATTTGAGGGGATATGTGTGCAGAAGAAAGGAGCGTGTTCCAGCTGTGCACAAAGATTCACCTTTAACACAAAAGAGAGGAGGGGAGGTAAGGAGTATAAAAGAAGAGAGGCGGGAACTTTAGGAACCCTGACAGTTCAGTTCAATTACCTAGTAACTGGACGCACACGCACACACACACGCATGCATGCATGCACATTTATTAGAACTCTAGAAAATATCTAAAAAGGTATGGATTATGTAGAATTTTTTTAAGCAGAATTTTAGTATTAGGTATGCAAAATGTTGGTGTGCCAAAACAACAGCAGTGGTAGCAGATGTCCTTGAGGAGAAAAATATGAATGGAAATTATGCATGAGAATCTTCACCATCTCCCTTAAAATAAGGTATGAACTGAAGTAAGTTGTGAATGTTCAATATAGGCCTACTGTATATCCAGTTTAACAAGTAAGAGGAAATTTAGAATATAAACAAAAATCTGTGAAATAACATTTCAAATATCAATTTTACTTGTAATTGCAGGTCTAAAAAGATCCTAGAAAAGTTTCCCAGACATGTAACCATTAATATGAATAGGTATTTATACTGTATGCATGTGCAGAACATAAATAGCAATCACTGTGTAGGTCTTTACGAAGCACACGACTGTACTGTATAAAAGTAGGCCAGTATATTCTGTATGGGCAATGCAGGTGTTCTGCAAAAGCACCCTCTTAGGTGGCTGAAACTGGGTTTATTTGGACAGGACTGTGTAGACTGAAGGCTGTGAGGAGGGGAAAACCAAAGAGGAAATGAAAGTATTGGAAATAAGGAGCGAAGCAAATAACAGAAGAGCATGGGGGAGAAAACACCCATTCAATGACTGTGATGCTCCTCCACTAAGCGACTCATGCATAACCTAATAACACCTTTAGCATACAGGTACATTATCCACCAAACCTTTTCCTCTCAGCCCCATGTCACTTCCGCTGACCTTCGTTTTCTCAGTGACGGTGACATTTCATAGCAGAACCACTTACACACATCATAAAGAATAACCTTTACTGCCCATTGACACCCAGTGCCAACCTCGATACATAGACAAGCCAGAGAGGCGGATGTTCACCCACACATGTATGGAAATGTCATGGATGGTCAGTGTCTATACTGTAGTTACGAAGGACGAGAAAAATGCTATTTCAGGAGATTTTCTCTCTCTCTCTCTCTCTCTCTCTCTCTCTCTCTGTATTGCTTATGTGACAGCTGGCCCAAGGGTCATCTCCCTCCTCACTGTGCTTTTGTCCCTCTGCCCATTCAGCACTACCTAAAGCCCAGTGCAGCAGCACAACACAATCATGGCAAACTCCCACTGGTGGCCGCCAAGTCTGCATTTCAGCAAGGCAACTCACACTGCAGCAGAGTGGAGTGACAGTGAATGGAAACTTTTTCCACACTCTTCCCAAGACAGCATCATATTTATGTAGTATAGCTGACATGCTGAAACCCAAAATAGCCTGGAGTTTTGTTGTTGTTGCTATAACCAATTACAGCCTTGTAATGACATTGTATGAAGTCAATCTGTTTAAATAAGCGACTGTACCCTTCATCATTTGTCCTGGATTCTCGAGAGGCTAAACACCGCAAGTTACTGAGAGACATTTTCACTGATAAACCATGTCAGCTGAGATTGACAGTAGCTGTTTTTTTCATTTATGTACAAGGAAATATGGTCAAAATATTGTGAGTCAAATATTTGGGATGTATATGGTTTCCGTGCAGATATTAATGGATGGATTTGTTATTGTAAATGCAATAAGAGGCTTGTCTTAATTTAGCTTGTCAAAGGCTGGTTATCAGACTGACTCAAGACACTGCAGTATATCATGCACTTATCAATGGAAGTAATAATACATTTAGACATACTTTAGACATATATTTATGTTAAAGGATTGCTCAAAACTACATACAGTATGATCTGAGGGAAGATGCTTGCTGACACAAAGACCTTAACCCAAATCCTTTTTTTCTGTATTCCTCTAGTCTAACACGTCCTTTAACCGGGACGTGGTGAAGGCCGGTACCGGTAGACGGTTCCTCGGTGGTCTGCTTGATGACACATCCTACTGCTACACTCTAGAGGTGTCCTTCTACAGCTACATGACGGCTGGCAGCACCGCTCCTGTGCCATACACTGAGGAGACATGTATCCTTCAAACGTATGTGATCTGTGTGGAAGTGTGTCCACGGAAGGGAAAGATCAGAGTGTAGAGAACAGCGGTCATGTGCTGTTGTTTCTCTCTTAATTTCTCATCTCTTCTTGTTTTCAAACTGTTACAAGGCTATGCTAACCTGGGCTCGTTAAACAACAAAGAAACAAAGCTACTAAAGGCTAACCTAGCTCGTAACATTAATAATATTGTCTCCTCTCCCTGCGTCTTGCGTTGAACGTGAGAATGAGACTCAGCTGTCCTGGATGAGTGTATCTTTTCTACCTAAGAAGGGTTGTGCTGTGTTGAACTGACTCACCCAGCCGCCGTGTTGCTTCACGTTCCGCGTTCTGGTGCTGGACCTTCTGGCGTCGGTCATCAGGAGGGACAGCCTGCTCCAGCATCTCTCGTTGACTCGTTGGTGGGTTAGTTCAGTTGTAAGTACACCTTTGAATATTCTTTGTCTTCAATAGTGTTCTCCAGGTAGAAACGTGTGGTTTGCAGCCGTCACCCTGCAGCGTGCTTCTTCCGTGATTGTCTCCCTCTGGAAACAATCTCAATCTAAGTCTCTCACACCTGCAACTGCAATGGCTGGGTTAAATCAGATCAACCAACACGCCCCCCTCATGTGTCATTTGTCAGTCTGACCCTCATCAGGCTAACTGCACACGCTATCAGCTGACAACGTAACACAACACACACACACACACACACACACACACACCATCCCTGTAGTTACAATATCCCACTGAAATCAAGCCACTTGATTTTGTAATAGTTTTAGTCAATATTTTAATATTTGTATCCCTGGTAGTGCATGCATGTGTGTTTGTGTGTGTGTGTGTCTCAGGTCATGTGTACTCACTAGAAAACCATGTTGCTTCTTTTGTTGCGACAGATGTGCAGTGACAGAATAAGGATGCAACATAGGCTGTATAATATTAATGGACAGAGCATGTATGACCCATCGGTTTGTGGAGATCTGTTATGAGTCGTCGAGTTTGCCGTTACGGGCGCAGCCATCCTGGTTGCGGATGTGACGATTTTAGACGAGAGGGAAGAGTGTGGGAGGAGCCACGTTATGTTACACGCTTTTACTGGCACAGTCTATTTGGATGCAATAGTTATTGATTTCATTTACAAAGGAGAGAGAAGAAAAGGGGCTTGTGTTGGCATATGCCTTAACTGTGTGTGCACAGTTAAGGCTTTGATTGCGATTAACAGTGGCACAATGGAACCAATTGACGATTCCTGTCAACTACGATCGTGACCACACACACAGGAGCACACGCATACATTTGTTGCAGGAACAGAAGGTCACAGGTGCCCTAATGGAGCCAGATGGGAGGAAGTTTTCCTTCAGCTGACCTTCTTAGGGCTGAAGAGCTTCTGAGAGCTGGCCAATAGCAGTCTGATCTTACCGATAAAGTGAGTGAGAAAGAGAGATTTAGAGAGAGCGATAAGGACCCTACATATGAAAAGTATGTGCTCACCTACAAATACTCTGCAGGTGGAGGGCAGAGTGGATCTAGACATAGCCCTAGTGCCCTCTAGTGCTAAGCGCTGGCACAGTCTGAATCACCATAGATTATTTCTGATTCAAACCCACATGAAAACATGTTGGTTAATGCTACATATTTATAATTGGAAATTTGTAGAAGTGATACTGAGTAAGTTATGCATATTGGGATGTGGTGTGTGTGTGTGTGTGTGTGTGTGTGTGTGTGTGTGTGTGTGTGTGTATTTTTTTAAGAGCTTTATTAATGTTTTTACAAAATACAAGTTATTACTATACAAACAGTAGGCTACATATCATACCAGAGAGGAAAAAAAAGAAAAACAAGCAAACAAAACTAAAATAATAACAAACTTAAACCAATGAACAAACCAGTACACATTAGCACTGCTAATAAAGTGCATCCAGTGCATAGAGTCTTTCATAAAGTGCTGTAGTTCACAAGTTCAGAATGTTCCAAGGAAGGAGCTGTTTGTGGTCTAAAATTCTTCTTCTTCCTTAGTTCAATGAGCACCTGTTTGCACATGTCGTCACTGTTTATAACAGTCTGTTGTAAAACCATACAGCATCTTGTCTTCCATAATTTAAAATATACAATACATATGATTATTTGTATCAGTTCCTTGTGCTTTTCTGATAGAACATCATCTATAATACAGTATGTGACAGATTTATATGAAAGCTTAAAATTTACACCATACACTTTTAATTTGTCCAAGACTCATTTTGCTCTGTAACAGTCCATTAAAAGGTGCTGTTGAGTCTCATCATCGTTGCAGTAAATCATTGGACATCATTTTTTTTGTGTGTTTTCTACACCCTCTAATCACTTTAATGCTTCTCACAGAAACATCTCAAGTTTTTGCATTACAGCAGTGATACCCAAATGGAAATGCAGGCATGTGTATGCACATATGGCACAGCCACAAACAAATAATTAGCCTTAATTTGAGGAGATAGGTGTCTGGTTGTGGTGATAAACAAACTGTGTTTTTATTTGAGTTGGGTTCAGAGCAGGATAAGAAATGGGGAGCCATGTTTCTGCCTCTACGTGTGTGCAGAGGGGACATTTCATCTAGAGCCAAATTGGGAGAAAAGTCAGCCTTTGTGGGAGGACTTGCTTGATCTTTTTTGTTTCCCAGGTGTGGGTGTGTGTATGTGTGTTTGGCTGTGAGAAGAGGAAGTGTACAAGGAGGAGGGGCTCCACAATGAGGGCAGGCAGCACAGGGACCTGGTGTAGAGTGGAGATTGAGGTCAGGCAGGTTGAAGGAACCGACCATGTCGCTTTATACGCCCCAGCAGTCTGCTCGATGGAGCGTGCAAATCATCAACGGAGACCTTTAGCATCTTAACCCCCCCCTCCACCTTTCTCACCTGATTCATACACACACACACACACACACACACACACACACAGGTGCGTGCACACAGTCCTTTAAACTAATACATGACAAACAAATGAGTAGTAACCGTGGCCCCTAACTCTTACCACCTTCAAAACATGCCGCCCTTACACTTTAATCTTTCCTGACTCACCTGCTCCACTGCTGTGACTTGTAGCCACCAAAATTGAAATCTTAACCTTTCTCACAGCTGAGACTTTTGTCGCAGTTTGAAGGTGCTCAGAAAAAGGGGTAACGTGGAGTGTGTCTGTGTTTGTTTTCTGATCTCTCCTTTCATGTCCTCCTCTGTCCTCCAGTCTGTCCTTTCCTCTCATCTCGTCACCCAGAACATAACAGCTCATTATATCATTTAGTCAAGCTGAGAATCCTCTTCTCTGAAACAGCAGGGACAACCTCTATCGTGTGTCTGTCTTCTGTTCGTCCTCTAATCATTAACACCTGTGTGTGTGTGTGTGTGTGTGTGTGTGTGTGTGTGTGTATGTGTGTGTGTGTGTGTGTGTGTGCGTGCGCGCGTGCGTGCGTGCGTGCGTGCGTGCACCTACTCCTACATGTATATGTCTCTTTTTTTTTTTTAAGCGCATGCAATGTACTTAAAGTTTCGGTTTCAAAAAAACATCCCTAAACTGTAATTAAACATTTTGTTAATTTTGTCAAGTTATTTTTCTCCAAGTTTTTCTGTTTTCATAGTCCAACTGGTTTTTGTGATGGACCTTCCGGTTCAGACTCTGAATGTTTAACTGGAAAGTGAAATGGATCAAGGTTAAGAGAATCTGGGACCTCGTTCAAAACTCAGCTTGATGCTTTCTATTGTGTGTGTTCAGTGTGCGCATTTGTGTTAGCTTTGGGGCCTCCTTACCTTGTAGGCGTGTGTGCTGTTTTGTGTTGTGGAGAGACTGTATTCTCTGTGACTTCAAGGAATTATTCAAAAACTTTAAAAAGCCATTCAGGCTGTAACACTTCCTGAAAAGATTTTACGCTTGTTTTCTCCTGCACTGAGTTGAGCGGTTGAGACATGCAGATTTTCAAACTTCTAACTCCGAGAGGAAGAAAAGTGAAATTTACCTTCTTGTTTGATTCCTGCAAATTTGCTGCTTTTCTTTAGTAAATAAAGACATGCAGAAGCTTCTCAAACAGTGGTCTTCTTATCGAAGATGTTCACTCAAATAATCCACATCGTCAAGAGCGTCAGTGTCGGGTTATCCAGCAGGATTGTGTGGTGTTGCCTAACTCGACGATATACACACTTTTTTTTATATGTGTTTGATGTCTGTCTGCCAAAGCAGCACCCACATGCACCTCACCATAACAGTGGGACTCCATGAATACCAGAGCTGCCAGTGGAACACAGTATGCATCAGTGCACCTGACACCCAATGGACAGGCTGTGAGAAGTATGCAAATGATATAGCTTGGAGGCAAATATGCTTCACTACCACACATCATACACATCATATCACACAGACATGCACAAATGGATAGGTACTCACACATGCAAGCAAGCGCGCACACAGACACATATACACACACAGTGTGGATATTGTTGCTATGCTCAGATGAACAGGTGTCCTCACATTGGCACTCACAAAGATGCACACATGCACTAGTTGTGTTGTGGTAGTTTTTGTATATATTGATATAGTTGATGTTCATGCAGAGTCTGAGAAAGTTCACATTTTGTGAAGAACATATACAATCAACTAAACATTTGCAGTTGAAGCATTTGCAGTTACAATACTGAAAGCAGTTGACGTGGCAGTTAAAGTGCAAGTGCTTAAAGTGATGGTTCGGAGTAATTTCACCCTAGGGTCCTTTGCACCATGATCTCGAGCCAAACACCCCCCCAGAAGCTTTTTTCACCTGGGTCGAACATTGGGAGCGTTAGCGTAGAGTAGCGTTATCAGCTGAATAGCTTAGCGCAGAGGCTAATGGATCCGAAGTGTCTCTTAACATTACCCCACTAATAATGCCCGAAATGATACCAAACGTCTACAGTAGTACAAATAGGTTATGCACTCATAAAACGATGGATTGTAAAATTTGTAAGTACACCAGAAGTTTATGTAAATAACACTTGCCTGCTGGCTTCTGCTCTCTGCTGCTGCTGTTACTACCGGGCAGTAAGAGTGCTTAGGGACATCTACAAATTACAACACCGAAAGAGATGCAACAAAAATATTTATTAATTTAATGATTAAATAAGGTAATGTCTCCAAACTTACCTCAATTATTACTTGTCTCCTGCTAGTTATACTACAGCACTGACTTTAAAAATAAGTTAAATTAAAAATATTTTTGTAGCATCTCTTTTCGTGTTGTAATTTGTAGACGTCCTAAGCACTCGTCTTAGCAGCAACAACAACAGCAGAGAGCAGAAGCCAGCAGGCAAGTGTTTACATAACCTTCTGGTGTACTTCAAACTTTACAATCCATGCGTTTGTGGGGCATAACTATATATACTAGTGTAGACCTTTGGTATCATTTCGGGCATTATTAGTGGGGTAATGTGAAGAGACACTTCGAATACTTCTGCGCTAAGCTATTCAGCGGCTAACGCTACTCACCGCTAACTCTCCTAATGTAGACCAGGCAAATGCTTCTGAAAGAAGTGTTCTGTTCGAGGTCATGGTGCAAAGGACCCTAGGGTGAAATTACTCCGAACCATCACTTTAAAGAAGTCAGTTTCACACAAGTCAGTGTTTGAGCTAGAGGTGTCAGCTCAAGTGTAAGCACTCAGTGCATTTACATGCAGTTTAAAATTTGTTCGGGTTAAGGCAATACCATGGTTTCTCAAATGCCATGTAAACACCTTACCCTGGCATTCTTAAATTCCTGGTTAACAGACCTACATTTGTAGATAACACCTTTAGTAACCAAGGTATTCGTGCATGTATACACCTTAACTGGGGTGAGCTCAGGTAGTGCATGCTCTATAGGTTATAACTAGTGCCCTATAGGCACTAGTTATAACTGCCACTCCCTATTTCGCTACAGTGATATCTTTTTGGGGGGGCATTTTTAGGCCTTGATTTGTATAGGACAGCAGAAGCTATGAAAGGGGTGAGAGAGGGGGAATGACATGCAGCAAAGGGCCGCAGGTTGGAGTCGAACCCGCGGCTGCTGCGTCTAGGAGAAAACCTCTATATATGGGCGCGCGCTCTACCAGGTGAGCTACCCAGGCACCCCGCTGCAGTGGTTTTTGACACGGAAATAGAAGAGAGCAGTTGGAAACAACAGCGCCAAAAACAACATCAACAATATAAGCTTTAAACCTTCAAACCCACTATAGACTTCGCTATAAGGCATAGAGAATGTATGAAATGTACAGCAATGAAAAGTTGTCCATGTTCTCCCCACTTTCCTGACCAGTTTTACATTGGCAGAGCGCCACCTACTGTACCGGAGGCAGAGTTACTCCCGTCACTCTTCCCATTCTTCCCCGCTCATGTATACGGGGAGAACTTTACCCCAAGACCGTACCCCATTACTGCTGTGCATGTAAACGCACTGACTGAGGGTAGATGAGGAACTCCACAGTTAAACAATAAGTGATGAAAGCTGTGGAATTATAAAGTGTAAAAGTTGAAAGTGGTTGAAGTGACAGTTGATGAGTAAGAGATGAAAGCAGCGGAAATGTTTTTAAGTTAAATTGAAAGGTGGCAAACTGTAGAATCTGAGGCAACTATTTTAAACCGTCTGTATTTAAAAAAAAAAGTTTTATATATACAGTATGTTTATATATATATATATATATATATATATATATACACACACTCACCTAAAGGATTATTAGGAACACCATACTAATACCGTGTTTGACCCTAGCCTATCAATATGGGCCAACATTTCTAAAGAATGCTTCCAGCACCTTGTTGAATCAATGACACAAAGAATTAAGGCAGTTCTGAAGGCGAAAGGGACACACCATTACGCCACCACCACCACCAGCCTGCACAGTGGTAATAAGGCATGACGGATCCATGTTCTCGTTCTGTTTACGCCAAATTCTGACTCTACCATCTGAATGTCTCAACAGAAATCGAGACTCATCAGACCAGGCAACATTTTTCCAGTCTTTAACTGTCCAATTTTGGTGCGCTCGTGCAAATTGTAGCCTCATTTTCCTATTTTTAGTGGAGATGAATGGTACCCGGTGGGATCTTCTGCTGGTGTAGCCCATCCACCTCACGGTTGTGCGTATTGTGGCTTCACAAATGCTTTGCTGCATACCTCGGTTGTAACGAGTTATTTGAGTCAAAGTTGATCTTCTATCAGCTGGAATCACTCGGCCCATTCTCCTCTGACCTCTAGCATCAACAAGGCATTTTCGCCTTCGTATATTGTTGTGTACTTTTTGTTTTAAAGTGCTTTTATTTCTTGAACTTTTATACACAAAGCAGTCTTTCCTAAACGTCAAATGAGTACAACTCTTGTAAAGAAACACAATAATAACATATATAAAATAAATAATAATAATAACAATAATTAGAATATATAAACAGTACCCATATGTAGAGCAGCTCCGAGGAGTCTTGTATTCCTGCTTGTGCACACTGTAAGAAAACAGTAGCCCCCCCATACGTATTCCATTTTGCTACTCAAGCTTCAGAGCTTGTCTGTCCTGTCAGGGATTTAAATCAACCCTAGTTTGTCCCTGTGGGCAGTGGGACGTGAGGTCTTTCAGTCTGCTGAATCGCTATTGGGGACAAAAATGTCCCTTTCTGTATTGCTGTTGTTGACTAGCCTCTTAATTAGCATTGATAATTAGTTCCCTACGTGTCAGTGCAGTGACAGGACCTGTCAGTGGCCCGTATTGATGGCTTGAATGTCCCCTTTCTTGTCTCCTTGTTAACTCCCGTCCGATCTGGACAGCCTTCTCCACGTGTCTTGTCCATTTTACCACTGGGGACCTTGTTGTCTGATCGTCACCTTGTCTGTCTGTCTTCCAAGACCAGGCACAAGGGACATGACGGTGAAAGCCGCTAAATGGCGTGCTGACAGTAAACAGCTGCAGTAAACAAGTCATGTCCCCATCTCCTTTGTCTCACGTATCTCATCAGCGCCTAAGCTGGCGTGCCCTTCAGCCATGACAATGACCTGCAATTGATAAGACAAGACTGTTATGTGTACCAAGATGTTAAAGAATACACCTCACACACTTCAGTGACAGGCAGTCAAGATGCTGACAGGCTGTGTGAAGCTGGCACACACACCTCCTTGACCTCTCTGGAGCTGGATAATGATTACGCAATGATCATGATAATGCTTTCAGATCTAGTTAAGTTGATGATTCAGTATTAACACTATTGTCAGTGTTAGTCTATGTGTTATTTCAGAGGAGGCTGCCTCGATGTGGACTAAAGCAGCTGAAGGTTTTCTGAATATTTCCACTACCACCACCCCTGTTATCCAAGCTACAGCCCACCAACTGTTTCCTGGCTCTCGCACACATCACTTCCTGCTGCAGCAGCAGTCTTGTTCCAGACCCTATGGTTTCCCCAGGCAACGGGCCAGACAGCAGTCAGGGCATCCTCTACATCTCCGACCATTCGCCACGTGGATAAAGTTCTCCTTCAGAAGCTGACCGTCCATCACGAAACCTCCTGTAATAGACAGTGAGTCGTGACAAGCCAAGCTGAGAGGCCATCTGCGCACGGTGGGGTCCGGAAGATATTTTTGTCACTGAGTGTGCCTGGCCAAAGAGCTCAGGACTGGCTCAGAGCTCTGCTGATGAAAGAGAATGGAGGAAAACACCAACAACTTTCCTGAGGTCAGAATGAAGATGCCAAGAATACAAGGGGAGTGTGTTTATGTATAAAGTATACAGGTATATGTGAGTGTGTGTTTATGTCCTTGAATATGAACGATTGTGAAGGTGTATATCAGCTCTAAACAACTAGTAGCAGATCAATAACTACATACATTCAAATCATATGTGTTATTTTTAGCAATGGCAGCAGCTAGGGATACAATGGCTGTCCTGTCTGACGATCGATTGGTAAGTTGGCCCACCACTTTGGTCCAGACAATTGTCAGATGGATTTCCTTTTTTTAGATAATTGTTTGGGCATTTTCAGCCTTTATTTTGATAGGGCAGCAGAAGACATGAAAGGGGAGAGAGAGGGGGGAATGACATGCAGCAAAGGGCCACAGGTCGGAGGCTAACCGGGCGCACCCAGAGGATGAATCCTAATGACATTGATGATCCCCTGGTGTTTCTCTAGCCCAACCAGCAGGTCAAATTTTTCACTTTTACTGTGATATTTCAATATCTACTGGGGGAATTGCCATGACATTTGGTATACACATCATGTCCCTTTCAGGATGAACTATAATAACGGCGATCACTTAACTTTCCATCAAGTGCCATCATCAGCTAAAACTTTTAATTTGTCCAATACTTGGGCTACTTAACAAAAGACATTCCTATCATCCTCAGCTTAAGTGTTTATTAATAATCAGCAAACATGTCAACATGCTAAACTAAGATGGTGAACACAGTAAACATTTTACCTTCTAAACATCAGCATGTTAGCATTGTCTTTGTGAGATAGCACACTGTTACCATTAAGCTCAAAGCACAGCTGTCCTGCTAGCACGGCTACAGACTCTTAGTCTTGTTTATAACTATTATACATTAAAATTTGCTTTAAAAACAAGATTCAGAAGGACGTAACCTTAGTTTGTTCATCTGTAGTTTTATCTTGACATAATCAGCATCATCAGCGAACTGTAATGAGACACACTGTGCGGTCACATAAACACACACACACAGCGAATCTGACCTGATGCAGGACTCACAGACAAACATCCAGATGGGGTGTAAATATAGACTCTGGAGTCGTGTGGAGAGCATTGCCATCAGCCTGCCGAGTGAAGGATGCAGTCCTGTTCAGACTTCCGAAGATATGTGAAAACACATCCTCAAAGGCCAAGGTGACAGACTCACTACAGAGGTGTTTACTTGCATATTTACAAGCCTTACTTACCTGGTATACCCAGGTCTTTATTGATGATAGCTTTTAAGGGATATATAGTACCCTGTGTGTGTGTTCATGTTTGTTTGTATGTGTGTGTTGCTTTAGAAATGACAAAGCCTGAAGTATACGCCCAGACAGCCTGTTTAAATCAAGAATGGATGGTTTACAAGTTAACAGGCTTTGAACAATAGATTTTCACCTTTATAGCAACCAAGATTTATGTAGCACAGGTAATTTTTTGATCATTACGAGAGATTGGAAAATAGAAATAAAAATGACCGAATCCATTTTTAAATCTTTTTTTGTATGCCAGTGGTTTCAATCACACGTTTGTGACAGATAAATCGTCCAGCGGATGACAGGCTGTATCTAAGTATCAACAAGGTAATGACAAGGAAAAGTGACAGATTATGTCTCTGTGTTGCTCCATCATGCTCCAGCCTGGTGAAGAATGGAGGTAGCTAAACATCGATGCCTCAAGATAGGAAAAAAACCTTATGTTTTTGTTTGTTTTGTGTCAGGTAAATGGTACAAATGTACATTCTGTATAGATGGAGAATGATGGAATAAGCACAATGGACATGTGTCTGAAATGGTGGATAGATAGATTGACAGCTTGCATTGATGGTGTTTTTCTCAGTAAATAGATGAAATTTACTTCTGTTAGCGTCAATGTTCTTATTTATCTGTATTTATGCAGTTGATTTAGCCTCCGTTAATTCAGACTGTAATGGATTTACACTGCTCATTTCTCCAGTTGGTATTCACTAGTTATTTACTGTACCTCGCTGGGTGTGTTGGTGATGGCATGAAAGGCATTTTTATTTAAATATTACTTTATGTTAAAAGTGTGAGAAGTTAAGTGGAGATTAAGTGGTTTGAATGTGTCATACAAATATACCTCATAGATACAGTATTAAAAAGTATGAATGTCTGAAATCTTCATTCATTTTATGCCCTTCTTCTAGATTGCTGGAAACTTTAGTTTACTTTCCACTTTGGTCTCCTACAACTCCTGAGGGAGTAATTTGGTTATTTAACTTTTAAATGCTCCACTATGTTCACCAGCTAATCTCTCACTGTATCTGTCTGCTGTTTGGTAGTGGGCAGGTAGCGTACAATGTGTTTATTAAAGCTATTTAGATCAAAACAGCTGGTGAGAGTAAATCATAACTTAATAAAGTTACGGGCCGTAAACACCAAAAAAATGAGCTGAAAGATGCTAAAATGCTCTGTTGTTTTGAGCAATGTTAGCTGAGGCTCTTCCAAGGACAATTGTCTTTAACTCCCTGTCCTCAGACACGAAGCTGGGCAGGAATGTGGCTCGGACTTTCCTGGATTATTACAAACTCAACAACCTCATCAAGGACAACAGACCTATTCACATTCAAAGGTAAAGCAGTATGGCATTATAAATAAATACATTTGAAATTAAATAGTTTGCATGCTGTTCATACTCAAGTAAATTACTATATTTTGTGTTTGCTGTTTTCTTAACTATACCTACCATCTACCACCATGTTTTTGTCTCCAGTTCTGAGGTGATGTCCCAGACAAGCAACGTTAACAGAAAGGGCAATGGTTTTGGCAGAGACGCAGCAGACAAAGAGAAGGAGAAGAGCATGGGTATCAGGCATTAGACAAACAGACATACGGACAGACAGACACAGACTGAGCATGTATAAAACACAAAGCACCGTCGCAAGAGGATCCTTCACACTTCATTGCCTTTAAAAGCTCTACATCTCCCTGGCTATAAAGACTTATTTTCACAGATTTGTAACAGTGGGATGACTGGTACTTGCAGGACTAAAATCAGAACAAGCTTCCTCTTGGGTTATTTAGTGACTTTAAAATGTGGACTATTGAATGCTAAGGGAAGACAGACGGGTTCTACCCATCTAGTCCACCTGAGGCCTTTAATCAGCAGCTCCTATTTGTTGTTTATACAATTGTAAATAAATGCATGCTTCCTTGCTGTTACTGACATATTATCTCTGTTGGTATTAGAATTAGTCATTAAACACTTAATCACATTACAATGCTGTACCTGTTGCTCTCTTATATGAATACTGATTAATTATTGTTTGATTTATAAAAATGAGACCTACAGTATATAAAGAACATTCTGATTTATTTAACTGTGCTGTTGCATTGTTTACATTTATAGATATCTTTATGCTCATGTAGGGTGATTTTACGCCCAAAAGGAAAGAGAGAAAAGAGAGAGGAAAGACAAAGGAAGAAAGGTGGGTAGTAGTCTGTGAGTGGTATTAACCTGTTGGCTTAATGTCAATAGTGAAATAAGCTAGCTAGCTACAGACTAGTGTTAGCCTACATTTAATCACCATTTAATCAGTGCAGGGAAACGTTTAGCAAGATATTCATATTAAATCATTGTCCCTGCTCCTTTTAGCAGACTTAACAACACATGAGTCAGCAGCACCCCAGTCTCCCCCTAACTGTGCCCCTCCCTGTCCCAGTGAAGAAGGTGAGCAACATTGTGTTCAATGACATGCCAGTTAGCATCACTGCAGGGAGTCTGTGGGGATTTCTCTGTCTCTCTTGCTCTTTTTACCATTACAAAAAAAGAAAATGAAATATTTGTTAATGACAAAAATTCAAACACATTAATCACAATTATTTTATCACATAATGATCATCATAAAAAAAAAACTACTGTCTGTACTGGATAGTGGACAGTTGGAAACAGTGAGTAGCTTATACCTGAGCCTGCATGTAAGATACAGACAATATTAAAATAATCCAGTTTGATACATTCATTTAGATTGAATTATGGAATGACATCTATAGAAACAGACTTTATTATTCCCATCATGAAGGGCAATTTATTTGAGAAGCTTGCACACACACACACACACACACACACACACACACGCACACACACACACACAAAAATCTATCTTATCTAATGTATGTAATCAAGTGGTGGTGATACAGAACTAGGTAATTTGGATCAATGTTCTGTAGTGTTAGTGTTATTTATTAGTATATGGCAATCTTGCATCAAATAGTGAACTACATACTAGACTTGCATACAGGGGTGTAATTGGGCCCGGGCTCTCCGGGGCTCAGTCCCGGCACTTAAGCCTGCTCGTTTGTCCGGATGTGCCTGCTTGCAGTCTAAATATGTCACAAAAAATATGATGAAAGTGATGCTTTTGAAAACATTATATTTCTGACAATAAATGAAAGATTTTTGAAATGGCATGTCTATTTTTTCTCGGTGGAGCTGAGATGACAACAATCAGAACACGGCAACAACCCCACAGAACTGCAGACAATTCACCACTGCTGTGGGTCAACAACATAACGCCAAAGTGTCTCCGTCGGTAGAATTAACAGATAAAATGACTTCTCCTAAAGCTAAAAACTCTGTTCGCAGCGTTGGAAGCCCGGTGCTCGGAAGCTCCACCGGCCGCTACGAGTTCATGTCGCTGACCAAGCCGTTGAACCGGTTCTCACTGTCGCATCTCCTCCAGCGGCTCGCCTCCGAGCATTGGAGAGTCCCACTTGGTACCGTGTGTGCGTGTGTGTGTGTGTTTGTGTTTGTGTGTGTGTGTGTGTGTGTGTGTGTTTGTGTTTGTGTGTGTGTGTGTGTGTGTTAGTAAAGAGAGAGAATGGGAGAAGGAGGTTTGTGTGAGGTTGACCTGGTCACCACAGACCCAAATCTTCGCAGCTGTTGCTACTGTCATATGCTGCACTGTCTCTTCATGAGGCACATTATGTTTGGCACATTGTATGGGTCACTTCTTATATCATAACAAGGTAATATGTATGTGTAGTCAAGTGATGACTGATTAACAGTAATGTAAATGCTAAATGCCCTAATACCTGTTGATACTACAACAATGCAGAGTATAGGCTCTTAACCTTGCAGTTTTGCACATATCATGTAAGACTCAATTTCTCCATTTCTTTGCACAAAACTCTCCAGAAAGTGCCATTTAACGGTTTATTTTTCAATTTTTTTTTCCAGGGGGTGCATACCCCCGGACCCCCCTAGGGAGAGCCCCCCCACATAACAAATTCCAATTTAACCCCTGCTTGCATGCATGTACAAATCACCATCAGTAAATATTGTGCTAGTACTAGTATTGAACTACAAGCAGCAAGACGATTGCAAGCCTTTAATTAGAGTTCTGTAAAGCTTTTGATGGGACAGTTAGGCCCTAGAGATGTGGTGGTAACAGCTGCGCAGAGGGGGCCCAATTAGATTTTTTGTCATGGGGCCCAAAATTCCTGGCGGCGCCCCTGTACATATAAGACAGTCAGGGTAGGTGTCAGAGATATTTTGAGGTGGAGAGGGGAAAACAGACAAGGATTTACGGCCTTACAATTCTTCAGATGAAAGGTGAAGGATTGAGTTTGATGCTGTCTATGTATTTTACAAAGTGCTGCCAAATACTGTCAGAGCCTAGGAAGTGCAGCGAGAAGGAGTCAAAAAAGACACGAAATCTGAAAAGTATTTGGGCAGAGGTGGCGTGGCCGGCAAGCGAGTGAAGAAGGCTCTGTAGAGTCAGAAGTGACCTCGGTGTCAAACACATTCCCAAAACTCAGAGACGGACACTACCAGAACACATGGTACAAACAGCAGAGATCCAGACTTTATACTTGATGCCATGTTCATGCTCATGTTCACAAATATTGATTGAACTTTCCTAAGCCGTGAAAATAATATTGAAATTCTTTACAAAATTTTTGTATAATATAATGTAACATCTTTCTATAATGCCACATCGTTCTTGTGTAACTTTAACTGCAGATTTCAGGGCACTTTAATAGGCTATTTAGGATGAGATCAAAGTGTGTGTGTGTGTGTGTGTGTGTGTGTGTGTGTGTGTGTGTGTGTGTGTGTGTGTGTGTGTGTGTGTGTGTGTGTGTGTGTGTGTGTGTGTGTGTGCGCGCGCGCAGAAAAACCTTTTGATTTGTCACTTTTTGGTCACATGACTGTACATCCGCCCTGTGTGACTGTTGCTGTGTGGCAGCTATGACAACGAACTTTCAAAAGTTGGATGAATGGCTTCAATGAAGAAGAAGCTTTCCTCTTCTAAGGTGCATCACAAGTCTCTGAAATGTACCGTATATTTGGACATTCAGACAGTAAGTGCCTCCTAACGCTGCTCCTGTAACGTAAACTAGCTAACGTTAGCGAGCTTAACGTTACATCCTCTTCCCTTTCCTTAACGTTCCTCATCTAGCTAGCTAGCTAACGTTAACCAACGGCTGTAATTTAACATGTAACGTTAGCTAAATGTGTTTGAATGTTGTAGAAATAACTAACTAGCTAACTTACATAGCTAGTTCACCAGAAATGGGTTTTCCTAAATCCACCTAAGCATTATGAATATTATAGAGCATGCTTTGACTGAATAGCAATCTTTTTTTTGTTGATCCATTTTAATCTGTAGCTACTATACAGACCTTTAGATATGATGTAACGTAGCCAGCATGTTTATAATAAAATCTTGGCTACTATATAATCACTATTAAACATTTAACGTTACCCAAAAAATAAAATGTTTTGCTGGCCTTTATGTGGCTGGCATGAGGACAAAATAAATAGTTAAAACCTCTGAACACCCACACAGGTGATTTCAGTTATAATTATGGCTGATTAGACCTCTGCTCAAGTTGAAGTAGCTAGCTAGCTAGGTCGGACCTTAGATTGGAATTTATTAGCTAGCTAGGTCACAAATCCTTTCTACCTATAGACCTTTTTCACGGCAGACATGTTGACATGTCATAGTAGGAACAGCACAGGTGTATTCAAAACCATTAATGATGGCTGCATTCCACTTAGGAGAGGCCCTGGTATTGTGCATGCTGACTCACTGAAATAACTGGGATACTTGATGGAATTGAGCCATCGTTAAGGTTATCAATTTCTTATTATTATCAAAGTGCTTTTCCTACTATGACAAGTCAAAATGTCTGCTGTGAAAAAGGTCCATAAGAATAATTAGGCTTTCATTTGTCCTGCCCTAACTGGTGCAACAAAGCTAACCGGAGACTTGGGAAGATGTATATCAATCAGTCTATACACAACCACACAGTCATGGGAAGAGGTCTAATCAGCCAGATTAACTCAAAACACCTGTGTGGGTGTTATAGGGCCTTTTTAAATGGTGTATTTAAAAATATATATATATATTTTGCTTTCTTACTACACTCATTAACTAAAAGATTACCTGAACATATAAATATTGAGCCTAAATCTGTATATTTCCTTTAATGTGCAGCACCTGTGAATCCTTCGGAAGCATAGACTGGTTGGAAGCTGCTTTTTTTTCAGATCTCATTTCCACTTAGTATATTAAAAAGCAATTCAACTTAATTAGTTGTGCAGGTTACAAAAAAGATAAGTGGTAATGTTAGCAGTAAAAATGCCCTACTGATATTGATACTCTACTACTTTAAATACAATTTTAAACTTTAAAGGGTTGCTGTAGCACACTGATGCTGTCATCATCATGTATACTAAGATACATGATGCATCATTTTGGATGGGCTAAGTTATTTCTGAAAAAGTGTTATTTTTTTAAATTAAATTATTGTCATAAGACAAATACATATGCCAATAAAGGATACATACAAAAACAACTGAATGCCTGACCTGTCACTGTTGCAGGTCACATGTCCAGGAGTGTTCCTGACTAGAAACAACAATATCTACCTCAGTGTGTGTATCATGGGCCAGTACAGGAAGACTCCCTGTTTGCCACCTGCATTCCCTTTACTCTTCCAACACAGAATGGTATTTGTCAAGGTGAGAATTATAACTATGTTCCCTCCATTACTTATGTCTGTAGGTATTTTTTGTCAGATTTAGCAAGAGCGATGGATGGAGGACTAGTGCATATTTCTCCAATACCAATAAGGGATGCATATCGCATGTTTTCAGGTCACATCTCAGACTTTGTGTTGGCTCCTACTAATACCTATCCATTGTACTTTTATTTACAAAAGAGTAAGGGTCAAGAAATCTACATGCTAGCAGTTGTTGTCTCTTAATTTGTTTCTATTTGAATCCTTGTGTTTGTGACTTATCTTCTTGCATACACTGCAGGCTTTTACTGGCTAATGTTTTAACAAGTCTAAGGATTCAAACTTGCAACACTCCAATTTAACATTACTGCCCCAGCTCCTGATAAAAGAGGCCATATTTTCTCTTGGGAGAATGGCAGGGTTAGATACCGGGCTGTCTGCCTCATCTTGTTATGAGTATTGATTTGCTTCCTCTGTTTTACCAGACTTTTCCCAGTGTTGTTGACCCTGCTGATGTAGCTGACCTCCTGGAAGGTAAATGGCCATCTGGGATTTGCTTCCACATCTCCTAGCCCTGAATTCTCTGCTATGCAAGCTTATAGGCTATTAGCTGTGATACTGATCATTAGCTCACAGTCTATTTGTGCTTTCCTTCCTTTTAGCTGACATAACATATTTTGAGCTGATTCAGTTGGTGCCTCCAGGTATGCTTTCTGATGATGCCATATGGGCATTATAAGTCCCCACTGTATCTAGTCATTACTCTGCAAAAACAGGATTTCTAATTTGGATTGTGTGTATGTGTGTGGTCCTGTTTACTGTCTGTCTGTATGATTTTTAGAGGGTGAGGTCCTAGCAACAATGGAGGAGAGCAGCAGAGATTTTCTGTACCCTGGTCCCAGACTGAGCTCCAGAGAAGGAGTGGCAGAGAGAGAAATACTGATGAAGAGATCCTCCTCCTTTCCTGTAGGCTGCTTCACATTTCTTCCTTTTTTATTTATTTTTTCATCCTCCTTCCAACACCTGCGCCCATATTCATCAAACTTCTAAGAGTCAAAATAGGAGTAAAAAAATTATTCGCTGAGTGTGAGCAATAAGACCCATTTATCAAAAGGGATCCCCCCCCCCCCCCCCCCCCCCCCCCCCCCCCCCCCCCCCCCCCCGAATTTAGTACCGCATTGACAAGTGCGGACAATAAAGATGCATGGAAAGTGTTTGCAAAGAAAATTAATGCCAGATTATAAAAGATTTTATGTCTTGTAACATCCTATCAAATATTCAAATCAAATGCAAATATTAGACTAAAACTACTCCTATACCTACTGTTATTACTGCTTCAGCTAACAGAGGTGTGCTCGCCTCTGTTTTTGTACTGCAGTCATCTAAGATCTACTCTTAAACAACTTAAGAGACCTCGAGAGCGAGAGCTACATTTACATCTACATTTAAGAGCATTTTCAAGTGGTAAGACATTCGTTAAATAGCTTTTTTTTTTTTTTTTTTTTTTTTTTTTTTTTTTTTTAAATAAGTAATAGTGAAGGATGTATACTTTTATCTTTAACTTAAAACCAAAAATGTACTTAAAACAGTTTGATAAATATGGGTCCTGGTGTATCACATGTATTTCATGCTTGCAAAGGTATTTGAGCTACTGCATACTGCTGAATTAGTTAATCAGTTATGTCAGTTGATGCGTTTTAAAAGTTGTTCACATGTCACAGGACCCCATATTGTGCTCACCATGTGATCCAGCTTGATTTTTTTTTTTTTTTTTTTCTTCTCCTTATCTATTCCGTTAAATTAAATGTAGGACACACAGCTCTATTGTAGTCCAGCCTTTACTTCCGTGACTTTGTAAAACATGTTATAATGCTCGCCTAGCTGCTAGCATGACACTCCCTCATGCTCTGCAACTGACAAGCTAGCAGTACTTACTGCGCATGTGCGACTCTCAACAAAGATGGTACAGAAGTGAGATGTCTCACTCTGTAGCTAAAACAGAGCTCAACACAAAAGAGGAGCTGCAGCAATGTGTAGTACAACAAAAATATGGTGTTTTCTGAAAATTAAACCACATAAACCTATTCTGTGACAACCTGTAAATACAATTATGAACCTGAAAATGAGCATAATATGAGCACTTAATACTATACTATATAACTATAACAGCATAACTAAGAGCTGGTCCAAGGCAAACCTGGGCCACCTCTATCAGGGTTGGTAGATTAATCTGATGACTATGAAGAGAAGCAGAGAAGACAAGGGGTGCCGTGTCTGCAGAAATACACCCTCCCCCACCGGTCTAGGCAAACGCTGCAACTCCTCACTCCCTAACTATAAGCTTTATCAAAGAGGAGAGTTTTAAGTTTACTTTTAAATGTGGTGACAGTGTCTGCCTCCTGAACCCAGACTGGGAGCTGGTTCCATAGGAGAGGAGCCTGGTAGCGAAAGGCTCTGCTCCCATTCTACTTTTAGAGACTCTAGGAACCACAAGCAACTCTGCATTCTGGGAGCGCAGTGCTCTAGTGGGACGATAAGGTATTAGGAGCTCTTCTAGATATGATGGTGCTTGACCATTAAGAGCTTTGTAGGTCAGGAGAAGGATTTAAATTCAATCCTTGATTTTTACAGGAAGCCAATGCAGAGAAGCTAATACAGGAGAAATACCACCTCCTCTTTTCATTCCTTCATCTTTCTGTGGCTGCGGGTTGTTTTTCTATCCTCCCCTTGTCCTCCGAGGCACTAACTGGCATATATTTAAATGTCTTTAAACGCCATTCCTCTCACCGTTGTTTTTGTGTTTTTGTTTGCAGCCGACATAGCAATTTAGATGTCTCTATCCAAATGCCATATTATTTAAACATCACTGGAGCCTTTCTCCTTTCTGCAATTTGTTTTTCTCAAGCCAGGCATAGATTGAAGATTTGTGATTGCAAATTTGGTGTTCCAAGCAGTGCTGTTATCTGTCCGTTTGTCTTCATCTTGTTAAAGGTGTTGTGTTTGTTCCTATTGTACCCCTCTCTCTAGGGAATCTCCCCCAAAGTGGAGTTTGCCACGACATCAGTCATAGAAGAGATTGATGGGAGAGACCGCTTTTCTGCCTCACCTGTAAGTGTCCTTTTATTACATCTCCTAGATCTGTACATACCCACAGAGACACACAAACACCATGGCCAGTATTTCAAATATGTACCTTTGTCTGCTGTTGGTTTATCTGCCTTTTGTCTATTGTTGATTTGTAAAACATTTTAGAAGACTGTCTTTTTTTATAAAAACATTTTGATGTTTGTTCATGGCCTTTCTGACCTGCTTAGTCAAAATGTAAACCGTTCAAATCCATCAAAGTGCCTCTCATAAATCAAGTAAGCAGTGTGTTTATCAGCCTGCTTAACAGTTCAAAATGTCTCAAATGTGACCACAGCACACAGCTTCATACTCAGCATTGCTGTGTACAAGTGTTTACCAAAGCTAGAGCAGTGAAGATTCATATCTAGAGGGCTCTAATGAATGATATCGCTCGCCATCAGATTTGTCTGTTTCCACCATACATACCCACCTCCTATTGTTGCCATGGCTACTGCATCTATCTATCCATACTGGCAGTGTTTCAAGGGTATCTGTTCTCTCCTTGTGATTGTAATTACGGGGAGGCAGATCTGTGATGCTGATAGCAAGGCTTTTCTCACATCTTCGACTAGCTGGGAGTTTACACAGTGTTTGTCACAGAACCAGTCAGTTTGTCAGTCAGTCAGTTTTTTACATGAACTATCCAAGATGAGGATCACCTGTATTCTCTGCCACAGTGTCCTTGTGGATTTTAAAGGCTAACTGTGTTCTCCTGCATAAAATAACATTTTACTCTTCTATTTCTTCTTTTCCTGGTATGGGCACTCCCAAACTTTGTTTAATGACATGTTCTCATCCACTGTTGCAGTCTTTGGTATAGAGTTTTTTTTTTGTATAATTAATCAATCAATAAAATTTTTTTATTTTTAAGCCTTACATTTTCTGGTTCTAGCTTCTCAGTTGTGAGGATTTACTGCATTTCTTCGTTTAATTCTTGGACTGATAAGGGCCATCCACACCAAGAACAATCACTATATCGATAACTATAAATATTAAGTTTAAATAATAAAAAAATCTTTGTAACTCGTGGATTGTGGAGTTTACACCACAACTATAACGACAATGTCAGTGGCAAATGATATTGTCGGGATCGCCTTCAGACCAATTTGAACGATAGAAACACTGACTGAATTCATCTGAATTTACAACATGGTACGGCAGATGACACTGCGAAGAGATGGCGCATTTGTTCCACACAGGTGGGTCAGTGGCGTGGAATGACTTTTCCACTTGATAGGGCTACGGTCCTTTACTGTAGATAGCCTAGCTCTGTGTATTGTTTTTGTTTTATAACATTAGTACTTTGAAAGTACAGTATTTCTCATGTTATAGAAACCATTGAGAGTGAATATTGTGTTTTGTTGTAACAACCTTATATTTTTGGTTCATAAAATGTACCCAAATTCACAAATGTAGGATATTACTACAGACATTCCTGTAATCTTCCTCTTGATAAATGAAAATAATCCTTAGTTTCAGCCCTGCTTAAATTGAATCTACGCCTTCATGGTCTTGTGTGACTCTGCATACATTTGTGTGCAGAGGTAATCTCAGCAGATGGAAGCTAGTTGAGTTGAATAATGATCCTAATCTAGACTCAAAAAGTGTTACTTAAAAAAAAAACCCAGTAAGAATGATAATCTTACACGAACAGTCCTGTTTATAACCTATGATCCATCACACAGCGGTTGGCATGTTGTGCCAAAAACACTACCATGCATTTCCCAGGTGCAGTAACCTAAGATAAGCTATTTGTTTAAATGGGATGTCATTGAAAGCGAAGCAGATTGTCAGTGTTCTCCCGGCCCCTCAGGGGGATGTCTGGATCAGAGCACCGCTGTGGCTGTCAGACAGTAGAATTTCTCCATTTTCTCTCTCCTAATGGCTCCTCAGCATAGGCATTTCCCTGACTGCCTGCCCGCCCAGCTGACAAACCTTGTCCTGTTTTTAATAGAGATTTAGAGTGATAGCATCTTCCACAAAACCTCTGAAACTGTAGTGAGAAATATACACTCAGTTTTCAGCAATGTCTTACTCTTTCTTTGCAGATTTTCTGGTGCTTTTATCTTCGGTTAATTGTTATCATTCTCATTTAAAGAAAATGTTTAATCCAAAAGTCACTTTTAGCCATGCTAGCAGCTAGGGGAGACAATTTTGGTCAGTCTGTTTTTGTGTCAGCCTGTATCTCTACAATTGTCAGATGGATTGCCATTGAAATTCTGTACAGACATCCAGGGTTCCCAGAGGATTAATCCTGAAGACTTTTCTCACTTTTCTATTGAAATGTTGTCAACGTAGATGGATCGTTTCAATATTTTGTACAGGCATTCATTGTGCCCAGACAATGTATCTTAACGACTTTGATGATCCTCTGACTTTTCCTCAAGCGCAACATGAGGTTGACATTTGTGTTTTCTGTGTGAAATGTTAACAACTATTAGATTGATTGCCATGGAATTTGGTACAGCCATTCAAGTCCCCCCTCAGGATTAGTTGAAATCACTCTGGTGAGCCTTTTCATCTAGCACTATCTTCAAAATTGCTAGCATTGTCATGGTGAGCATGTTAATATCATGGATGTGGTTAGCATGCTAAAGTTAGCATTTAGCTCAAAGCACTGCTTTCCAGTAGTGGAAATAGTAGCTAATCATCCGTTGGGTACAGGAAAACGAACTGACTTTCGGTGGCCGTCCAGCAAAGAACAGACAGAAGAGCTAAAAGAAGTCAGAGATGGTGGTAGATGTGGGGGTGGGAGAGTTTTCCTAATTTTATTAAATTAGACAAATTTCAAATGGCAACCTCAAATGGCAACCTCAATGAGGATTTAGTCATAATTTTGTTTCTCTTAAAAATAGTTTTAATGTTGTGTGATTTCCATAATTAGCATTTAGATTATCTTTGTTTTACAGCCAGGTAATGTCTCTTTATCATATTAGACTGGAGATGGCCATCAAATGCAATTAACATTTTATCTTAACTTATTTATCCCCGGTTGGCATTACCCGCAGGATATGGGATATTGCATCGGAGAATGATGTTAGTGGCCATTAGAGTTATTGAAGTAATTCTGCAGAGGTTGTCTCCATGGCAGTGCCAACTGCGGGAGCTGTTGTTGTAACACTTAATCTAAATGATTTAGTTAATGGTTCAATGGTTTTGTCCAGGGAGAACGAGTCTGTGTTGAGAGTGAGAGAAGCTGCCTTAATGGCTAAAATGGCTACCGCTTGTGGAGGGATAACATTGTGGTCTGCATAGAAAGTTAAAATGCTGAGACAAATGTTATGTGTCCCCTCAAATTGGAGACCTGTGAGGCTAGTTTGACACGTTTTGAACAATGTATAAATATTTCTCTCTCTCTCTCTCTCTCTCTCTCTCTTTTTTTTTTTTTTTTTTTTTTTTTTTTTTTTTTTTTTTTTTTTTTTCTCTCTCTCTCTCTCTCCCATATTCTGTCCCTGCACCCCCCAGACTTGCTGTCTTTCTCCAGTGAGGCCATCTTTAACCCCATCCACACAGAGTTCTGCAAAAAAGTATTCACCATCCAGCAGGCATTTTTCCAAAATAGAAGATACGAACTGTTTCTCTTGGAAACGTGGGACGGAAAGGCTAGATGTTGAGGCAAGAATAACGAACTCTGCACCGACCTCAACATCCAGACGCTCCCCTTCTTCATCCCCATCTGGCCGAAGTCCCCAGAATAAAAATAGGGAGAGAAAACACTCTTCTCCTAGAGTTTCTGTAGACTCTGGCTACCAGCAGCCCACAGTTTCCTCACAGACACGAGCCTTGTCCCCTTACACCCATCGCAAGATGTGCCAGCTTTCAGAGGACGCCACGCAGAGGCTTAGCCATCTCCAGCTGGGGCCTCACCACTTCAGGAAGGAGACTGAGAGCCAGCCGCCCTTCTTGGTTGGTAACATTAGATATATTCCTCCAAACTGAAGGCAATTGACAAAAAAGTGATGGGATGTTATGTTTAATGCTAATAATACACGTGTTCAGTGGACAGGGGTTAAAATTAATGGGATCCTGAATTGATGTAGTTCAAACCTCAGTGGGAGCTTCCAAAATTTTACATAATCTAGTGGGCAGATTAAGTGGAGGGCATAATAAGAGAGCAGTGCTAAGCTTTTTACCTGAGCCGTTAATGGATTTTGACGTCATGGAAATGTTTCACTGTTTGTGTGCACATGTAATATGGCCTATTATCCTTATTGAGGGCCTTTAGTGTGCTTTAATAGCACATGTCCTGGTTTTAGGCTGCTATACAGTTATTTGTTAACACTTTAATTATGGCCGTATCACTGCTATGAGATATTTGCATATAAAAGGGAGTGATTTTCTGATCACACAGCTGTGGGGAATATACAGTTGATGGACAAGAACAACACATCCTTCCTCCCTCTGCTCCCCTCTGTATTCCTGCTCCTTCATTTACATCAAATCTAATCCTGAGGTATGAATATCAAAATCCACTAACATGCTGTTATTAAAAGAAATTATTAGGTAGGGAGATGTTTTTGTCACACACATAAATGGCATTTACTAGAATACAACAGGCGTTTTATTAAAGAGGGTACTGTGTTTTTCCCTCTCTGGTTTTCCTGGGGGAATCTTCTGTCGACAATTAACCCTAGTAATTGAGAGTCAAGCTGCAATTAACAAATAGATAGCTAATGAAGTAGCTCTGCCCCATGGTGAATGTATTATCAGAGCCTCAACTCCTTGTTTGTTTTTGCAGTGGGAAGAACATTCCAAACTACAGTATGTTCTTTGAGAAAGGTGGTTATTCTGTAGAAATCTTGTCTTTGTTTTTCTTTATGCCTTATTGTGATCTTTTTAGTAAAATTATTTGAGGTTGAGATGACAAACCAATGGCGTAACAGTGTTTTTTGGCAGCTTTTCCTTTTTATATACTGCTTCAAATTGAAGAAAATAATGCCAAAACAACCTTGCTGTGCATGTGTTTTACGACATAGACAGAATTCAAACTACAACGTTAAGTTTATGATATTGTTTGACAGCAGATTGTTTTTCTGTTGTGTTTTATCGAAGGTCCCTCGTTGCAGTAGTGTCTCTGTGATTGGAGCTCCTTCCTCCTCTCCACAGAATAATAGCATGCGTCGACACTCAGTCAGCGTCACAGCTGATCACACAGGTAGGCCTTCATGCTCATATGCAAAAACAAATGCATGTACTGTTACAAACCTAAAGCCATTCTATACTTGCTGCAGGAATACCTGTTTAAAATTGGTCTAATATATCAAGATTGGTTGTGTTGTCTTGTGAAAATTTGTTTGATGTCTTTGTTTACATCTTCAGGTTACATGTGGTCTTTCAAAATGAAAGACCAAATTTATATTTTTGTTGTTTGAGGATATCAACAGTGACTGATGTAATAGTTTCTGATTATTCTTTTTTCATACTCATAGTGTAATAACGGTGCAAAGCTACACTCTTAAGTATACACAAATAGCACATGGCTCCATATACATCTGCCTCTATCTATAACTTTCACTTACACCTTTATTTAAGAATTAAGGTCTATATCTCATTTAAATAAAATACTGTAGCTGTTATGCATCTCAAAAAGCAGAGTTTTCTGTTTTCATACAACTTTTAACTTCTCTTTGTCATTGTAGATTCTTCTTTCCTGGGGAGTTACAGGCCAAGACCAGCCACAGTAAGTCTAATCATAACATTTCAAACCAGCAAATGACACAATGATATTGTAAGTACACGAACTCCAAGCCAGGCTAACTAAATGATAGATTCACAACTGTTTTAGACATTTTGTTCTTAGAAAAAGTATTCTGAAAAAGTGATTCTAATGTACTATTTTCATTCAAACTAATCGTCTTATCGGCACACTTTTAGTGGAGATTTCCTTAATATTGTGAAAATAAATTTATTCTAAGTTATCAAAGAATAAAATATTTGTAACATTAAGTGTTCATGTCGCTATGAAGCTATACCAGCCCAGCCCTGTGACCTCTTCCAGGTGAAGTCGGGTTCTGTGAGGGTCCAGTCATCTCCAGAGACACAGTCCAGACTTGAAGCCCAGATCAGAAGCCCTGTGAGAGGTGCTGCCTTAGCTCAGTCCACCCTGGCCGTGTCAAACGCCAGAAGTCCTCTAAATCTCAGCCATTCCCTCAGAGAAAGGTAAACTCTCTAGATAATGCAACCCTTTCCCTTACCAGACCTTGAAAATACCTGACTATTTTAAATGTTTAGAAAATGAATAGATATGTTAAATCATTACCACAAAAAATGACCAAAAAGCAGGTCAGCAACAGGATTGTTAATGTAACAACCAAAAAATGTGATATTCTTAATGTTTTCTTGGGAAAACCTAACATTTACTTTATTGACTGTTCTCAAACAGGTTAGCAATACTGTTCTGGCCACAAACCAGCTGATTTTGTTCACACTCCCACCAAAGCAGGATAAAACATAATCCTCTTTTTTTGTGGTGTTTGCCCTGAATTTATCCTGATCCATCTGTGTAAATCATTGGTGTTTGCTCAAAAGATTTTAAAAGCAAAAGAGGCACCTGTATGAGTTTCCAATCACAGTATATAACAAATATATGGGAATCCCATGAGATGTTAGTCATACACTGCCGCTGCCGTGTGCTTGTATGTGCGCAAGCTCATACACGTCCAATCTTTAATTTTGATCACACTCGACAGGCAGGATGATTTCCCCTCCACCTCTTAAATTACAGAAGCTGATGTCTTGTCATGTTTGTTTATTATTAAGAGAGGAGGCAGAGAGAAGGGAAAACAAAAGAGGAAAATTGTATTGATTTGTGTTTCAGTTTGAGTCTGATGCATTTGACCCAATGCACGCATTAATACATTCAGTGAGACCTTGTCATCGATCAAGGCAGCTGCAAGTTGAACACACTGACGCGACTGTTTGGTGCTTTGTTTGTTTCTGCTCTCCTTCCCCTTCCCTTCTGCTCAGTCCATAAGTAAACATTAAAATCAATAGACAATCTTAAACTGCAAAGTAAATTGTAGGAAATGAATGATACTTTTCTCTCAATTGAAAACGCGACAGGAGTTGCAGGGTGGGAGATTAGAGCAGGCCTTTGTATATTCCCACCGACAGGGAGAGGGGCACGTCTTACCACAAATCTTTGATCTATAAAGAAAATGACAGATGCCAGTGGCAACGTTTGCTCCCTAAGCCCCGAAGTCTCAGTCTATTCATGTCTCTGGATGATTTGTCCTTGATGACTTTTTCAGGCACGTAGCGAGTTTATCTGATTACAGATTAATGCTTCATTCCCACACTGCAAGCCAGGCCAAGACACCAGCCAGCCAGTCAGTCAGTCATCACCCCTCCACTCCCAACAAATAGAGGGGGATGAGAGGCAATACTGAAATCTATTACTGTTCTCTACCTTCTGTCTGCCAGTGCATGTTTTCATAACTGACTGTGGCCAACTTGCAGACACATTTATATTGTATTGATGAAGCACATTTATGCCTCCAGTTAAAATGCTCCGTTGCTTTTGTCAATTGTGAAATTTTGTTTTGTTTTTTTGGACAGAAGGTTAAATATAGAGGAAAAATTTAAGTTTACATGGCGGAACACTGTCATTTATTTCAAAGTATTTTAAAAGCGTGTTGTTGAACACCGTACACCTTAAGTGTGTGTTGAGTCAGTATACTGGTAGTTTCAGCTGTGCATCAACTCCCAACTCTCATATCTTGTGTTATAGCACACACTAGTGGACAAAAGGAATATCTGTTAGAACCTCTTTAAAAAAGACCGGCATTGTTTGGAAGTTAAAGGATTTAAATCGATTTTTATAATCAGTTAATTGCTTTTCTGTATTTTATAACTTGTAACTTGATTTCTTTTTTCTTGAAATGATGATCACACTATGTATGTATGTATGTATATATATTAGGGGTGGTACGGTTCACAAAACCCACGGTTCGGTTCGTATCACGGTTTTAGGGTCACGGTTTTCGGTTCAGTACGGTTCTTATTTTTTCTTTAACACTCCAGAATATACTTCAGCATATAGCTAAAATTAGCATATTGAATGCATGTTGCACAAAACGTGCACACAGTGGCAGTTCTATATTGTTTTATTTCATCATAGGTAACGTGAAATCCCAAATGTTCCCACACACCAGACTATAAACGACGCTGACGCATCCTCCAGCTCTGGGCAGCCTCTCTCCCACTTGACATTTCTGCAGGTGACGTGACGTGACCTGCAGCGGCACCCCACTCCACGGTCGGCTCGGTGTCTCTCAAAATCTGATGAAAATCTTTTAAACTGACCTTTGTCGATCTTAAATGAAGACAAATTCAGCAACTGCATGGCCTATTTCTCGCTTAAAATGTTTTCAGAAACACGTTTCGGTGAACTATTTTAGTACAATATGAGATCATATTCTGAACGAGCCGCCATGACAGTCTATTTTGAAATTAGGGACCAGCCAGACCCATGTGATGCAATCGTCCAATCAGCTGCCATGGGTTGCGTTTGTCACGCCCATCCCGCTCGTCATTTCCGGTAACTGTTTTAACATAGGTGTCGAAAGTGGACACTACGGCAGTAAGAGGTTAGTGCACATTAACAGCAACGAACCGTGCGGTACACACACGCTCCGAACCGAGACTAGCGAACCGAGCGGTTCGGGTGTTTTTTCATGAACCGTACCACCCCTAATATATATGTATGTATGTATATATATATATTGGCTGGCTGGTGTGTGTTGTGTGTTGTGTATGTGTATGTGTGTGTGTGTGTATGTATGTATGTATATATATATATATATATATATATATATATATATATATATATATATATATATATACATACATACATACATACACACGCACTGTAAATATATTATAGTTATGCTGGACAGCTCCGCGGAGCCCCGGTTGTCCAGTAGCTAACCCAGAAACAGTGACTTTGTCCTGGGTATGGAGCGCAGCAGGGCTGCTGCTGTCTCGTCAGACTGTGTGGACCTCCTGAAATCCGACACGTCTTACCAAATTTGCAATTAGCCATACATTTTCATAAAACTGCCCAAATTTGAGCTTTATGTAGTTGATTTCTCTCATAACAATGTCTCAGAAGTGAATTTAGTAACAAAACATTGCAGTGTCTGAAATATGAGACCTGCTGTCGAGTCTCCAATGTGTTTCTATGTGGTTCGCTCAAACCAATCAGCGCGCAGCTCATCTAAATATTCATGTTCCTACCATATTTGGAAGAAAAGCTCTTGTTACAAATAGGGCCATATTCACAGGGTAGTTATGGGCCCATAAAATAGCATTCGGGCAGTTTTCAGCCCAACCAATGTTACGTACCCTATTAGGAGACCTTAAGGAACAGTGTGAAATACCCTATATAATCATTCTATTACCCCTTTAAAGACTTTAACAAGAGCCATCTCAGTGCTGTGATGTGGTCGAAAACCCGACTGGAAGGCATCAAAACTGTTGTTTAGTGACAAGAAAAGGTTGAGTTGTTGAAACACCGCTTTTTCAATGATTTTACTTAAAAATGGAAGGTTTGATATCGGCCTATAGTTGCTCATTAGTAAGAAATTAGAAAGATACCTGAGAGAAGAGACGTGTTTCTGATCTGTAGAAGATCAGAAGCCAAACAATTCGAAACATTTTTGAAAACGCCCGTTGGTATAATATCAAGGCAACAGGAGAACGTTTTCAGATGTTGTATAATGTTCTCTAGGTTTTTATGGTTGATAGTATGAAATTGTGTCATATTGGAATTTGTTTTGCCTGGACACTGTGACAACACATCCTGTACTTGATATGGAGGCACTGACTGTGTGTCTAATTTTCTGAATTTTGTCTTTGAAGGAGGAGGCAAATTCATTGCAGTCCTTGGTAGATAAAAGTTCAGATGCTACTGGAGAGTTTGTTAACCTATCGACAGTAGCAAACAAAGCACGTGAATTATTATCGTTTCTGGCGATAATGTCAGAGAAGAAGGACTGCCTTGCATTCCTCAGTTCCAAATTATAAATGCGAAGTCTCTCTTTATAGGTGTTATAATGGACCTGGAGATTAGTTTTTCACCACCTGCGTTCAGCTTTTCGACACTCTGTTTTTTCTGTTCTCACCAGTATGACATTTCTCCATGGAGATCTTTTCTTACCAGAGACTGCTTTGAGGAGGAGAAAAGCTGAATGAATGTTTCACTAGTGTTTTCAGTGTTATACTGTTTTCTGATTACCTTTGTTTGGACACTTTTGTGCACAGAGATAGTACTGTTAAAGAAAACCCAGGAATGATCAGAGAGAGCAACATCAGTCACCACAACCTTGGAAATGTTTAGAGCCTTGGAGATAATCAAGTCCAGAGTGTGCCCCTTATTGTGTGTTGGCTCCGTCACATGCGGAGTCAGTCCATAGTTCTCAAAAACACAGCACAGTTCTTTGGTCCCTCTGTCCTGGGGGTTGTGTTAAAATCACCAGCAGTTAATGGCTAATGTTAAAATAATTATCTGTCTCATTTTTTGGGACAGGCTGTGGCTGATGAGGAATGGATGCAAAATTTGCTAAGTTTGCAGCGGATTCACCATTCTTTTTCTATTACCTATCACAACATAAATTGAGAAAGAATTTAATACACAGGGCCCAGGCTTGTCCTGGAAAGAGTCATGAGTGCATCTAGGCGTGCAGCCTGGACCCGGCACATATCCGTTAAAGCTTGCTGCCTTTTGTATACAAGCATCCTTATCAGTCTGGGGAGAAGGAGTTAGCTGTCGTCCTTGAAGGGGCAGAGGTGCCTGGTGTTTTACTTTCTGTGATTGAGTCAAAACGGGGGCAGTTTGATTCCGGAGGTGAATGATGGGAGAAGGAAGGGGGGTAAATTTGGTTCCAGCATATAGAGAGCCGAAGTCCCGCCCCTTCCGGTGGACCTCATGGTACCTAAACTCGGAAAAAATATGAACGGTAGTGAACGGCGAGAAGCAAATTATTTTTTGATCCCGTTTGAATTGAGCCATGGATTACAAATATGATGTTCGTCAATTTAAAAGATCATTTTTCAACCAAAGAAAGTCTCAGTTAGCCGTAGGTTTGTCGTAGTACCACTTAGTTTTGTGTGAAACCGCTCAGTGGACTACATATCCCGTTTCACACAATCTACCTCACCTAGCTTGATGATCGGCTTGCTCGCTAGCTAGCTAGCTTAGCTCTGTTAAACAACACATGTAACGTATCTTAACTGCTGTGTTTTATCCAGTGAAGTGTTATCAGCAGATAAGCAAAAGAACAAGCGAGATCCTCTGCTCATTAGAGTCACGTTACATCCCCGGTACGATACACAGAGACATCGTAGCTTCAGCGAGACGTCATCCATGAAGTTTGTAGTCTTTCTAATTACGTCTTATACTTCAACAGTTTAACAATAAACTTTCTTCGGTTGAAAAATAATGTTTTAAATTGACGAACATCATATTTGTAATCCATGGCTCAATTCAAACGGGATCAAAAAATAATTATCTCTCCAGTGACCCTTGTTCATATTTTTTCGAAAGATAGGTCCCATGGACCGGAAGTAGAAGGGCGGGACTTCGGCTCTCTATACCAGCTGCTTCATCTGGTCAGTGAACTCCAACATGGGGCAGGGGGAATGAGGAGAAAGAGTGGAGAGAGCGATGGCATGGGCGGGGTATACGGATCCTCAAAGGCGTTGGGGTTGGTGAGGGGGTTTGAGGGGTGTTGGTGTGGTCTCCCATGGTCAAAGCTTTGCTCAGGTGGGGACTGGTGGATGACTGCCGCGCTTTGTCTTCCTCTTGTTTAGATTTGTCTTGTCTCGTGTCCTTGGCCGAGGGAGCAGATGTGTGGCGCAGAAAGTAAAGTAGGTTAGAGGTGAACAGCTTTACTCCTGGCTTGTTAAGGAAAAGTCCATCTGCTTTAAAAAGATGTCTGCGGTCCCAGAAAAAGTTGTCAAATTGTCAATTGTCAGAGAATGGATGGTACATGCAGTTGAAAGCCATGTGTTCAGTACCAACCGTCTGCTGAATCTCTCAACTCTTCTTCTGACTGGCGGTAGAGGGCCTGATAAACACCTCCACGTTTAGGGAGCTGCCTGTGTTCAGCAGATCCATAAAGTCCAGTTTCAGCAATTCAGACTGTTGCTTTACAACATCATGTGACCAGTCATTAGCTTTCCCTGTAGCTTATTACTTTTTGAATTGCTCTCAGTCCTTACCCTGCTGTGTGACAATGAGACGCAATCTTATGAGACGCAATACCCATAGTTCTCTGGCTCAGTGGCATCCAAAGCACATTTTTGTCTCCAATGCCAATTCAGTCGACCCATGTGCAAGACAGATAAACTGTTGAAAAACTGCCTTTATATCTGTTTGTATTGTTAAGACATGAAAATCACTCACCTTTCGGCGAAATTCGCCGTTTTGAAACCAAAATAGGTGACCTACGTGAATCGTGTAGATTCGATGAGAAAATGTTTTAGGTGGGGGGCGTGGGTAAGTACCCGATTTCTGGCGTATGACTATTTGACGATTTGTTTTGATCCGCTGGATTTAACCAATCATCGAACTTCCACCTACCAATGAAATGAGTTCTAGCCAATCAGATGCAAAGTAGGGCGGGTCTTTGCCGAAATGTGAGAGTGCGGTGCCGGTGTGGTCTCCGTGGTAACGCGGCTAAAAAAAATGGAGGCAAAGTTTTTCAAATTTGGAGCATGTAGATACAGGCAGCTTTAGTTGAGAAAGTAGTGTTAAGAAAATCTAAAAGACGTGTTTGTTTGATTTCTGAGGAGGAAGGAGAGGCCTGGGTCGAATTGAAAGATTAAGCAAAGGTTTAATGAACAACACGATGAAAACGACATGACAAAAACAAATGTTACACTGCAGCTGACAGCGGACTGAAATCATGCTTCTCCTTGTGGAGTCACATAAGAACAGTCCTGAGACATTCTCAGGATCACACATATATTCCCTACACCTGGGTGGTTCCTCAAATGAAATCTTCCCCTATTGGTCAGATGTCTCTCAAAAGAAAAGGTGTACGTTCCCAATCAATGTGTCTTGAGGCCACACCCGGTCACAGGATCTTACCGAGGCGATGTCAATTGTTTCCAAACTACAGGAATACACATTCAAATCACGTCTGGCCTAGCAGGGAATGGCTCCCCAAAAGCAGAAACAATAGATCTCCATGTGTGGAGACAAGGAGCTTTCTCCTTGTTCCGAGGCAAGTGGGCTAATTGTCTATGCTAACCTTGGGGTTTCCATCAGTGCCCCATTTTGTTTCGCTCTCTTCCTCTGAATTTGCTTCAATTTCAATTCAATTTTATTTATAGTATCAAATCATAACAAAAGTTATCTCGAGACACTTTACAGATAGAGTAGGTCTAGACCACACTCTGTAATTTCCAAAACCCCAACAATTACAGTAATTCCATCAAGAGCAAGCATTAGCAGTGGCTATCGCGACAGTGGCAAGGAAAAACTCCCTTTTAGGAAGAAACCTCGGCAGACCCAGACTCTTGGTAGGCGGTGTCTGCGCGGGCGGGTTGGGGTGTGATGAACAGTGGCGTAATAGTCACATTAAAGGTCACAGTGACGTCGAAGGTTATCGTGGAAGTTCATGTCATAGCAGGGCACATCGTGTCATACTGAGTAGTGCTGTCCCCTATACCGGATCCAGACTACTCTGTGCATAGGAACATCACAGCAGGGCGTTGCGGGATGTAGCGTGGCGCTGCAGAGCATGGGTGGATGCGGCGGATGCAGCAGGATGCAGCAGGATGCAGCAGGATGCGGCCGGGATTTGCAGAGAATCACAGAGCATAGCTCTGCGAAGAAGAAACATAAGGACTCCGGGGAGTAAACTCCCCAGAGCTAGATTAGTAACAAGCAATTCTGGGACAGGATGCATACAGAAGTAACAAGTAGAGAAGAGAGAGCAGCTCAGTGTGTCTTAGGAAGGAAACAGCATCCCCTGCAGTCTAGAATTGTAATAGCATAACTAACTACGAGGAGAAGCAGGTGAGCCGGGTTAGGTGGACGCTGCAACTCCTCACTCCCTAACTATAAGCTTTGTCAAAGAGGAGGGTTTTCAGTTTACTCTTAAATGAGGCGACGGTGTCTGCCCCTCGAACCCAGACTGGAAGCTGGTTCCACAGAAGCGGAGCCTGATAGCTTAAGGCCCTGGCCCCCAGTCTACTTCCAGAGACTCTAGGAACCACGAGTAGCCCCGCATTCCGGGAGCGCAGTGCCCTAGTGGGACAATAAGGTACTAAGAGCTCTTCTAGGTATGATGGTGCTTGACCATTTAGAGCTTTGTAAGTCAGGAGGAGGATTTTAAATTCGATCCTAGATTTCACAGGAAGCCAATGCAGAGAAGCTAATACAGGAGAAATATGATCTCTTCTCTTAGTTCTCGTCAGAACATGTGCTGCAGCATTCTGGATCAGCTGGAGAGTCTTAAGGGACTTATTTGGGCAACCTGATAAGGAATTGCAGTAATCTAGTCTAGAAGTAACGAATGCATGGACTAGTTTTTCAGCATCATTCTGAGACAGGATATTCCTAATTTTGGCAATGGTCAGGATCCAGTTGCTGAGGTGTGACGAGGGTGTGACGAGGGTGGCAAGACAGTGCAGGTTTGGGGGAGGTTCCCTCGTGCTGGGTAGGCCTATAGTAGAATTATTGCAGGATGCCCTGTCATGTGCCCCAGTTGATAAATGGAGGAGGGAGGGAGGAGATGTGATGCTCTTCGGTGTCATTTAATTGTTTTTGCGGTCTACATTGAGGAGGTGTGTCTTAACTTGTGCCTCTTGTTTGCAGGTTACTAATTAGAGTAGCTCAGCTGGGTCTGGTGTGCTGAGGCCACTTATACCCCGTTTACACGTACATGGTTATTTTGACAAACGGAGACATTTCCCTTCGTTTGTGACCTTCGTTTACATGCAAAAAACGGAGAATTCGCCTCCGAAAACGATTCCTTCTAAAAACTCCAGAGTGGAGATTTGGGAAAACTTCGTTTGCACGTTTGCATGTAAAATGAGACAAACGGATGTTTGGGCAGCCGAGGAAGTGAGGAAGAGAAGAGAGAAGGAAGTGATTCGTTGCTGCTGTTGCTATTTCCGGGATTCTGATTGGCCAACCTGGGCTTGAGCTTCTTGTTACACTGCCACCTACAGGTTTGGCATGCTCTTGCCGGCATTGACGGCATATGTACACGGGTACGTGTAAACGAACACTTTTCTGAAAACTGACAGCTGTGCACAATGTTATTTTTTGAAAACGGAGAGGTTGAAATGTCCGTTTATGAAAATAGCCGGCCACGTGTAAACGTAGCATTAAGCTGCAGTACCCTCTGTCTCTTCTCTCTGCTCTGGCTGTACTCACAGGCACACCAAGGTTTGGTTATGTTTGGTTAGGTTGTCCTAGGTTTGCTTTTTGCTGAGTTTACACTCTACAACACACACATGCACCTATTTCACTCATGCACACTCTACACCACTGACGCTACTGATTTCCACATCCCATTCTGTATATAGTTAATTTGATCTAATTTGGTTCAATTTGGTTTAATAGAGTATTGTTTAAACATTTAACATGGTGTTGTCTCCCTCTTTGTTATGACCACCTGAGCTAGGTCATGACAGCGCCCAATTATGTATTTTGCGGTATGTACAAAAACCGCCCGTGACAGCGCACCTAAAAGCAGGTGTAATCGAATCTCCGACTCAGCGTTCACATTCCATTCCAGCAGTGGTTAAACTCCTCGCTACGTTACAAATATTAGCATCAGGATCATTTCAAACAGTCATAGCATCAGCAGTGGGGATATCGCAGTCTGCACTCATAGCACCGTATCATAGCACCAGTATTTAATGCTTTGCTACAGCGCACTTGTCAATACATACATTTCCCCACCACTAATGCCGAAATAACACGCATCAAGCTGTTACCTCATAAACAAGCAGAAATTATTAAGGTGACAAAGTTTTTACTACATCCACAAAGAATAAACAAAGTAATGCATCAGAACAATCATAAAGTGCAATACTCTTGAGTTACTAAGAAACTTTCTAATTACAAATGTATATTTTAATGATTGAGGGTAAGGTACTTAATAAGGTATTTTCTTTTACTGGGGACATTAGTCCTATTAAATGTGCAAAGTTGACCAAACATGAGATAAAACTGCACTTCAAATGTTTGCTAATAATAAAAAGGTGAAAGGGGAGACATTTACATTTCATTAATGTGATGTTTCCCCCCAAACTTTACTCACTCTAAACACTAAATACATTTTAGATAATAGGCTACAATGTATTACTATGAGAATTGTAATACACTATGAGCCCTGAAAAAAATGTCAGTGAGTGACCAGCAATTATTAAGTATTATGATACTTGACCTTACGTCACTATAAAATTCTTTTTAATGCGTTATTGTTATAAAACATTATGGATATTTACGAGTGCTTATAACTATAATTATACAGTGCTTCAAGTGCATTATGCGTTATAAGTATGTTTTTATAATGCATTATAGACATGGGCGTCGTAGAAATTGTTACCGATATGGTATATATTTTATAAAATCTGGGTCCACCAAGTATTTCAAATTTTTCTGTGATAAATCTGTTGTTCTAAAGCAATGTTGACAGCAAAAAAAAAAGTATATGACACGGTTATAAGGACTAATATTTCTAATCTGATTGAATCAGATTATAAATACGCGTGTGCGTGGTTCGCATGACAAGGTTTTCTGTTCTATGGTCGACAGGTGCTAAATAATAAAAGCACCAAGAACAAGTGAGAGAGAGAAAATACAAGACAGAAAGTACATGATTGGAATAGGAGAGGCAAGAATAGAAGAGTGGTGGAGGAAGAGAAGAAAAACATGTGAGAAGGAAACACAAAAAGGAAGAGGGCAAGACTTATGAAGAGAAAAGTGCAGCTTGTTCAACTCTGAAACTAAACATCACTTCCTCCTGAATGTCCTTCCTTTGTTTAGGTTATCTCTCCTTCGCTTTTCATACCTTCTCCCTGCTACTGTTGGAGATCAGTGCCAAGCAATAGAGCTCTTCTGATTATGGAAGAGAGCAGGGAGGGAAAAGCAGTGCCGTAGGGCATGACTGATGGTTTGTTGGTATTGTGTGTCTTGTGTATGAATAAAAACCAAGGCCTGTAAAATATTTCTGTTCAAATCCTATGTCTTCATATTTTAGCCCTTGAAATTACTTCAGTTTTACAGCCTGAAAATCACATTATCTGGGAAGCAATATTTGGACATTTATTCATAGGCAGCCCAAACTTTGTAGGGTGGAAGACAAACATGTCAATATGACTGAACCATTAAAAGTTTGTACGGCATGACCTAGATTTGGAAAAAAGTGTGAAAAGACTGAAATTAAGGGTAGCATAAACTTTAAGCAAAATCTAAGAGGGTGCACCAACTGTTTTCCTGGATTTTGACAGAATGACCCAGTAGTATGTCATTTGGCTAAGATCCTCCCACTCAGTGCTCCTCTCCATAGCTGTCTTGCTGTATGTTACGTTAGGAGCCATGAAGAGAAGGTAATAATTCGGGGTTAGTGAAGTGAACCTGTCGAGTGATTTTGTTTGGGGTAATTATTTTTACATTGACTCAGGCATGTTAGATAGCAAGCAAAGTCGGCATTTTGAAAAATAAAACTTTTTTGCTTAAATATCTGATCCTTCTGCTATTACGAAACACAATTTTGCCTGTTTATAGCATTATGTCTTTCAATGTGACAAAAACACTAAATAATAATTTTGACTATGTATTGGTATATATTTTACGGTGGTGTAAGTTGCTGGAAAAAGCTTTAAAATGGACCTTGAAAGTGCTTGAAAAGTGCTTGAATTTGACCTTGGAAAAGGTGTACGAACGCTGACTATGACTGATATTTTTGACATACTATCCTATGACGTTTTTGATATTTTTTCGACATACCATACTATGACTTTTTATGAAATCTTATGACATACAATACTATGACTTTTTTAATATGCTATGACTTTTTTTGACATTTATGACATACTATAATATGATTATTTTTTTATATATTTTTTGACATACTATGTTTTTTTTCATTTGTTACATACAATACTATGACTTTTATGAAATACTATACTATGCCTTTTTTGACATTTTATGGCAAACTATACTATGACTTTTTTGACAAATTTGACATACTATAGTATGACGTTTTTTGAAATTGTTTTGACATACTATACTATGATTTTTTTTTTTATGAAATACTATACTATGGGCTTTTTGATATTTTTTTGACATACTATACTATGCCTTTTTTGACATTTTTACGACATACTATGACTTTTTTGACATTTTTATATCCTACTTTACTATGACTTTTTTGACAAATTTATGACATACGATAGGTTTTATTTTATATTTTTCGACTTACTATTATATTATATTTTTTTACATACCTTATTTTGGCATTTTCATGACTTTTTATGAAATCCTATGACACAATACTATGACTTTTTTGATATGCTATGACTTTTTTGACAAATTTATGACATACTATATGATTTTTTTTATGTTTTTCGAGATACTATACTATGACTTCTTTTTTATTTGACATACAATACTATGACTTTTTTGTGAAATACTATACTATGACTTTTTTTTAACTTTTTTTTTTTTACATACTATACTATGGCTTTTTTGACATTTTCATGACATACAATACTTCGACTTTTTACATTTTTTATGGCATACTGTACTATGACTTTTTTGATATTTTTGACATAGTATACTATGACTTTTTTGACATTTTTTCGACATACTATACTTTGACTTTTTATGAAATTTTATGACATAATATACTATGACCTTTTGTGACCTACTATACTACGATTTGTGTTTTTTAGACATTTTTATGGAATACTATACAATGAATTTTTTGACATTTTATATCATACTATACTATGACTTTTGATATTTTTTCGACATACTATAATATTACTTTTTTGACATTTTCATGACATAATATACTATCACTTTTTGATATATTTGTCATACTATACTATGACTTTTTATGAAATCTTATGACATACAATACTATGACTTTTTTGATATGCTATAACTTTTTTGACAAATTTATGACATACTATAATATGATTTTTTATATTTTTCGACATACAATACTATGACTTTTTTGATATGCTATAACTTTTTTGACAAATTTATGACATACTATAATATGATTTTTAATATTTTTCAACATACAATACTATGACTTTTTGGAAATACTATACTATGACTTTTTTGACATTTTTATGGCATTCTGTACTATGACTTTTTTGATATTTTTGACATAGTATTCTGTGACATATGACATTTTTTCGCCATACTATGACTTTTTTGATATGCTATGACTTTTTTGACAAATTTATGACATTCTATATGATTTGTTTTTGTTTTTCGAGATACTATACTATGACTTTTTTTTATTTGACATACAATACTATGACTTTTTTGTGAAATACTATACTATGACCTTTTTTTACTTTTTTTTACATACTATACTATCACTTTTTTGACAAATTTATGAAATACTATAATATGATTTTTTAAATATTTTTTGACATGCTATACTATGACTTTTTTTTTAATTTGTTGACATGAATTTTTTATGAAATTTATGGCATACTGTACTATGACTTTGATATTTTTTTTACATATTATACTATGAATTTTGACATTTTTTCGACATGCTATACTCACTTTTTATGAAAGTTTTTGACATACTATACTATGACTTTTGTGAAATACTATACTATGACTTTTTTGACATTTTTACGACATACTATACTATGACTTTTTTGACAAATTTATGACATACTATAGTATGATTTTTTTAAATATATTTTTCGACTGACGTTTTTTGAAATTGTTTTGACATACTATCCTATGACTTTTTTCATATGCTATAACTTTTTTGACAAATTTATGACATACTATAATATGATTTTTTTTTTATATTTTTCGACCTACAATACTATGACTTTCATGAAATATTACACTATGACTTTTTTGACATTTTTATGTCATTCTGTACTATGACTTTTTTGATGTTTTTGACATAGTATACTATGACGTTTGACATTTTTTCGCCATACTATGACTTTTTTTGATATTTTTCGACATACTATGACTTTTTATGAAATCTTATGACATACAATACTATGACTTTCTTTAAATGTTTATGGCATACTATACTATGACTTTTTTGATATGCTATGACTTTTTTGACAAATTTATGACCTACTATACTATGACTTTTTTTTCTCGACATACTATACTATGACTTTTTTGGTATTTTTGACATATTATACTATGACTTTTGACATTTTTTCGACATACTATCCTATGACTTTTTAGATATTTTTTCAACATACTATGACTTTTTTTGATATTTTTGACATACTATACTATGACTTTTTTGATATGCTATAACTTTTTTGACAAATTTATGACCTACTATAATATGATTTTTTAAAATATTTTTCGACATACAATACTATGACTTTTATGGAATATTATACCATGACTTTTTTGACATTTTTATGGCATTCTGTACTATGACTTGTTTGATATTTTTGACATAGTATACTATGACATATGACATTTTTTCGCCATACTCTGACTTTTTTGATATTTTTTGACATATGACTTTTTATGAAATCTTATGATACAATACTATGACTTTTTTAAAATGTTTATGGCATACTATAATGACTTTTTTGATATGCTATGACTTTTTGGACAAATTTATGACCTACTATACTATGACTTTTTTTTCTCGACATACTATACTATGACTTTTTGGGTATTTTTGACATACAATACTTTGACTTTTTACATTTTTTATGGCATACTGTACTAAGACTTTGATATTTTTGACATATCATACTTAGGCCTGTCACGATAGTCAATAAATCAATTAATCGCACGATAAAAAAAATTAGCTCGATAATTTTTCCGGCTGTGATACTTTCCATTTGCATGCTTGTTTGTTTTTCTCGTCTCTCTCTACCAAAGAGACTGGAGGACCACTCTCGGTTCCTTGCGTAACGAGGAGTGAACCCTCTTGTCAGTCGCATGGTCTTTGTTGGGGCGGGACTCCTGGCGGAGAGAGAGACAGAGACAGAAAACGCTAGTTGAGAGTTGGGGCAGGGTTTCCCGCAGCACTTTGCAGTTAAGGCGCCGTCAAAAACTTTCATTCTAAACCACACAGCTAACAACCTGCAGGTGGAGGTGGTGGAGACAGGCTCGGACATACAAGCGGTTTCAGGAAAGTGGCTGCATGTGTCCGACAATGCACAGAACATTGAGGATATTTAAAATGTCTTCCAGTTTCAGTGTTAAATATTCTTTAGAAATAAAAGTGTATTGATCTTTGAAAAAGTGTACCTGCATTATTATGCCATTATCATTAGATGCAAATTGGTCTCTCAACGACAATATTATCGTTTATCGCAATAATTTCTGGGACAATTTATTGTCCAGCAAAATTTGTTATCGTGACAGGCCTAATTATACTATGACTTTTGACATTTTTTCGACATAAAATGACTTTTTTGATATGCTATGACTTTTTTGACAAATTTATGACATACTATAATATGATTTTTTTTTTTTTTATATATATATATTTTTCGACTTACTATAACGTTTTTTTTCATTTGTTGACAGACAATACTATGACTTTTATGAAATACTATGACTTTTTTGACATTTTCATGACATACTATACTATGCCTTTTTTGACATTTTTATGGCAAAATATACTATGACTTTTTTGACAAATTTATGACATACTATAGTATGATTTTTTTTTTTTTTATATATATATATTTTTTGACTTACTATACTATGACGTTTTTTGAAATTGTTTTGACATACTATACTATTTTTTTTTTTATGAAATACTATACTATGGGCTTTTTGATATTTTTTTGACATACTATACAATGCCTTTTTTGACATTTTTATGACATACTATACTATGACTTTTTTTGACAAATTTATGACATACGATATGTATTATTTTATATTTTTCGACTTACTATGCTATGACGTTTTTTTAAATTGTTTCACATACCTATGGCTTTTTTTTTTGGCATTTTCATGACTTTTTATGAAATCCTATGACACAATACTATGAATTTTTTGATATGCTATGACTTTTTTGACCAATTTATGACATACTATATGATTTTTTGTTGTTTTTCGAGATACTATACTATGACTTTTTTGACATTTTTTAACATACTATACTATGGCTTTTTTGACATTTTCATGACATACAATACTTCGACTTTTTACATTTTTTATGGCATACTGTACTATGACTTTTTTTGATATTTTTGACATAGTATACTATGACTTTTTTGATATTTTTTTGACATACTATACTATGACTTTTTATGAAATTTTATGACATACTATGACTTTTTTGTGAAATACTATACTATGAATTTTTTTTCCATACCTATAGCTTTTTTTGGCATTTTCATGACATACTATACTTTGTTGTATTTGTTGACATATGACTTTTTTATGAAATACTATACTATGATTTTTTTTTTTTTTACATACTATACTATGACGGGAAAGGGAAGTTTGGGGTCCCCTGCTGGAGCTGCTCCCCCCGCGACCCGACACCGGATAAGCGGACGAAGATGGATGGATACATACTATACTATGACTTTTTATGAAATTATATGACATACTATACTACGATTTGGTTTTTTTTTTTAGACATTTTTATGGAATACTATACTATGAATTTTTTGACATTTTATATCATACTATACTATGACTTTTGATATTTTTTCGACATACTATAATATGACTTTTTTGACATTTTTTCGACATACTATACTATGACTTTTTTGACATTTTCATGACATAATATACTATGACTTTTTGATATTTTTGACATACTATACTATGAATTTTTATGAAATCTTATGACATACAATACTATGACTTTTTGATATGCTATAACTTTTTTGACAAATTTATGACATACTATAATATGATTTTTAATATTTTTCAACATACAATACTATGACTTTTTTGATATGCTATAACTTTTTTGACAAATTTATGACATACTATAATATGATTTTTTATATTTTTCGACATACAATACTATGACTTTTTTTTAAATGTTTAGCATACTATACTATGACTTTCTTGATATGCTATGACTTTTTTGACAAATTTATGACATACTATACTATGACTTTTTTTTCTCAACATACTATACTATGACTTATTTGATATTTTTGACATACAATACTTGGACTTTTTTATGGCATACTGTACTATGACTTTGATATTTTTTACATATACTATGAATTTTGACATTTCTTCGACATACTATACTGACTTTTTATGAAATTTTTTGACATACTATACTATGAGTTTTATGAAATACTATACTATGACTTTTTTGACAAATTTATGACATAATATAGTATGTTTTTTTAAATATATTTTTTGACTTACTATACTATGACTTTTTTGAAATTGTTTTGACATACTATACTATGATTTTTTTTTAATTAAATACTATACTATGGGCTTTTTTATATTTTTTTGACATACTATACTATGACTTTTTTGACATTTTTATATCATACTATACTATGACTTTTTTGACAAATTTATGACATACTATAATGTGTTTTTTTTTATATTTTTCGACCTATTATACTATGAAGTTTTATGTTACAGACTTTTTTTTTTTTACATACTATAATACTATGACTTTTTTTGATATTTTTGACGTACTATACTATGACGTTTTATGAAATTTTATGATATACTATGTGATTTTTTTAAATATATTTTTCGACATACTATGGCGGGTTTTTTTTATTTGTTGACATACTATACTATGACTTTTTTGATATTTTTTGACATAGTATACTATGACTTTTGACATTTTCATGACATGCAATACTATGACTTTTTTGATAGTGTTTCGACGTGCTATGACTTTTTGACATTTGTATCAATGGCATACTATACTATCACTTTTTTGACTGATGATGATTTTTTATTAAATATTTTACGATGATGAATGATATTTTTTTAAATATTTTACGACATGCTATACTATGACGTTTTTTTTAATTTGTTGACATACAATACTATGACTTTTTTATGAAATACTATACTATGCTTTTTAGATATTTTTCGACATACTATGGCGTTTAAATATTTTTTACATACTATACTTTTTTATGAAATACTACACTATGACTTTTTTGACATTTTTATGACATACACTATTTTGACTTTTTACAGTTTTTCTTGATTGTTTACACACATTTTCTGAAAGCATGCCTCATACTCAGAACTCTACACACAAATCAAAAAACACACAATGGGCAAAACCCCTCAATTCTGCAAAATGAAACTTTACATTCAAAACAATGTTATTTCTTCTCAAAATGGTATTTTCTTTTCAAATGACACACAAACCATCATATGAATAGACATTTATAAGAACCAGTTGAACACTCGTGCTCAATGTAAAACACTATGATGAATGGAAAACACTTCTTCTCCATTCATCATAATGACTAAGGCCTTTTTTTTGTTCAGTGTTACACTTACTACAGACAGTACATACATACACAAGATTGTTACAAAATATTTGAAAACATTGTTTTTATACTCAGAACACCAACACAAAGTTACACATACAGTGGTCTACATACAAAACAACAGAATAATTTACTGTATACAGTTACAGTAAAAAAAAAAATCTATGCTGCATCCTCTCTTCTGTTTCGGTCTGTCCACAGCACCTCATCCACATCACAAACAATGTTTTCCCTAGCCAAGCAGCAGGGGAAATATTGCTTAGCATGGAGAATCCAGCCATGAAAAGCATCAACTGCTATATCTCCACATGCGTCTTCCATAGCTTGGAGAAGGGGTATACGTGTTTGTGGATTTCGATCATACACTTTCCATCTCCAGGCAGAAAAAAATTCCTCAATAGGATTGAGGAATGGAGAATATGGAGGGAGATAAACAACTAAAAAGCGTGGGAGGGCAGTAAACCAGTTACGAACCAGAGCAGCCCGGTGGAAACTTACGTTGTCCTAAATGACAACGTACCTGAGCTGTACATGTAGATGGCCATCTATCTGATCTGGTGGAATGAGTGTGTTGTGTAGGGTGTCGAGGAATGTGATCAGATGGGCAGTGTTGTAGGGGCCAACGGTAGCATGGTGATGGATGAGGCCGTGGTGGGTAATCGCTGCACACATTGTGATGTTCCCTCCGCACTGGCCAGGGACTTCAACAATGGCACGCTGGCCAATGATATTCCTTCCCCTCTTTCATCTTTTTGTGAGGTTGTATCCAACCTCATCAATGAAGATGAACTGGTGCTCCACTGCAGCCACCTCTAGCTCAAGGACTCTCTGAAACACATGACAATATCAGAAATAGACATGGAGTGGTCACTATTGTGAAGCACAATCATTATGATTGAAATATGTATAATTTATACAGTGTTGAGAGTATGCATCAATTGTGGGATTGTATACGACTCACTTGCACAATTCTTTGACTCTTTCTGAATTGCGTTCAAATGGCACCCTGTAGACCTGCATCATCCTCAGATTATTTCTGTGCAAGACACGGTGCAGCATTGATAAGCTTATCCTATCAATATTTTGAAATATCTCATTGTTTTCTATTATTTTTTTGTATTTGCCGTAATGTTATGGCGTTATTTTCTAAGACCATGTTCATGATTTCAGTTTCCTGTTCAGGAGACAGAAGACGTTCCTGACCACCTTGTGTTGGTAATCTTTCAGTTCTGCCAAACAAATAGTAAAATACTGTAAATACTGTGTAGGAATACAAAGTAGGAATACATTTCCCAAATACTTGAAACATACTTTATTTTCACAGTCCTACAGAACAGTCCACATGCAATACTGTACTCATTGAGTACTCTGTTAATATGCAGTACTGCAATTTTCTAGTGAGAGGAGATTTCTTACCTATTCTCATTTCGGAAAGTCCGGATGATGGATGCTACAGTGTACCTGCTCAAATTTGGCTGTACTCTTTGCCCAGCCTCCCTCATTGTTAGACCATGGTTGACCACATGGTCAACCAAAGTTGCTCGGATCTCATCAGAGATTACGGTCCTTGGCCTTCCTTGTCCTCTCACTCCTCTGGCTCTGGCTCTGCCTTGTGCTTGTAGTTTAGCAGAATTGGTTCAGGGGGTTGGTGCATGAGTTACATGTTGTGGTCATTGTTTCTCAAGTACCAGTATTTGTGTGTAAACAATTGAGAAAAACTGTAAAATGTTTATGGCATACTATACTGACTTTTTTGATGTTTTTTGACATACTATGACTTTTTAGATATTTTTATGACATACTATACGATGACTTTTTTTGGTATTTTTGACATACTACGCCGACTTTTTTGAGATTTTTATGACATACTATACAATGACGCTTTTTATGAAATTTTATGACATACTATACATTTTTTCTATACTATTACTTTTTTTGACATTTTTTCGACATACTACACTATTACTTTTTTGACATTTTTATGGCATACTATACTATGATGAAACTGACGCTTCGCTGCAACACAACAGTCACGTTGTGACTGAACTCAATATAGGCCAACTTTGATCTTGACATATAGGCTAAGCTTTTTGTAGCAAATAACAATAAACCCACTATTAATTACATTATCTTAATGCAGTGTAATTACTTCAGCATGTAAAAAAATGCACCTAAAATACAAACGTGAGCAAGGGCGTTGAGCAATCACTATTATATCGAATCAACAGCTACGTGCAATTTAGCTAGCAGGTGAAGAATACAAACAACGAAAATCGCCAATTAACTTAAATTTGCAAGACCAGGCTTAAATGAACTAACAACATAAGTTATACGACTTACCGTTCTTAAGAACGAACACACACCATCTCAACTGGCTTATCATCCGGACAGCGTCTCTTTTTCTCATTCTCCCTTTTTCTGCTGAGTGACTCGCGTGCCCTATTTCTGATACCGTGGGGGGCAGAAATGTTGCCGTGGGGGCCGCCACAGTCATATCAACATAGTGGAAACACTGCTATACATTTTTGATACACTAAACTATGACTTTTTAAACAAATTCATGGCCTATTATACTTTTTTTGGATATTTTTTCAACATACTATATATTGACATTTTTATGAAATACTGTACAATGTTTTTTACATTTATTTCAACATACTACACTGACATTTTTATGACATACTACTTTGACACACTGACACACTATAAAGTTTTTATGAAATACTGTACTGTGACTTTTTTGTGATTGGTTTGTGACATACTATAGGGGTTGTCAAAGACTCAGAAAGTGCTACTTTCTACATGTTTTCATTGCTAACCTGATAGACAGGTTTTAGGGGTATGACGCAGTAGCCAAGTAGTATAATTTATGGGCTTTTATTGGTGTTTTTTTTGTTCTTCAGGCTCCAGACCAGTCCATCCTACTGCGAGCAGATCCACAGCCGAGTCCAGAGAATTCTGCAGACACACAAAACCACCTGGGGACCACCAAATGACCTTTGACCTTTAACTTCCTGATCTGTCCACAAGGTGACCAATAACAGGTTACAATACAGACTACTCACAGTTAAAATAATCACTTTACATTTAAAGTTTAAAGGAATGGATGCACACAAACACACCTTAATCTTAAAATCTTACACACAATTGTGTTTTTCCTGGTTAAACTTACAAAAATATTGCAAGCCACGTTTTCATGATGTGATGAGTTTAATTTACGAGAACCCTTACAAACATTTGTGCCAGTCGTCACAAGAAAATATTTCAATGTTTGTTTATGCATGTAGATTTAGAAATACTATGATTACTGTGCAGCAAAGTGTTTAATACAGGTCCATTTGATTAAAAAGTTTGTTTCAATTGTAAATATAAGCAAGTACACAATTTTTCTGGGTAACTGTACAAAACTATTTTTAATATCATTCAACAGCAACCCACCTCCTGCAGTTATTACACAATACTATGAAAAGCCAGCCAGAGTCCGTTTTCATCACATCACGATTCATTTCTTATGGAATTTATTCTTCTTCTTGTTCCTCTTGCCAGCTCCTTGTGCTGCTTTCTCCGTCACAATGTGCTGGTACTTCTTTTTGTTGTTCCTGATAAGACAAGAGGAAAGTATATTTTGTCTGCAGAAATGGCAATATACTGTCAAGCAAACACCTAAAAATGTGCCCACACGTTAGCAAATGGGGCTGTGGTGTTGCAATGTATTCCGTGACCCATCAGATTCTGTAACCTGATGAGAAATAAGTTTATGATGGTTACATACTGTATTTTGATAGCAGATTGTGATTAAATAGATTTGAAATATGGTGCCCAGTATAGATTTATCTGTACATCGCTAATACCTCACGTCAATATTTGGTCAAACCATCAGTCTATAATAACAATAAAGCCACAATGAGTATAATAAGTGTTTCTTTGTTTTCATTTTATCCAACTTACTGTCTGAACTCAGCGTCAGATAGCAGCTCCTCCACCATGGTTCTCTTCCTGCTCTTCTTGGGAACACGGGAATGATAGAAGTCAACGGCGCTGTCCACCACCGTACCAACCTGTATCACATGCACACATAAGTTACTCAAATACACTACACAGTTTGATGTTGATAATCCATAAACATAATTCGCCCGAGTATTGCAGACTACATTTGGAGCTTGACACAGCAAGATATAGTTATCTACAAACTTGTAGGGAACTGTTCAATTTTGAAAATTAACATGGCCATGATTCTTAAGAAAACAAGTTTAAACATTGCCTTGTTATTGCAGAGGGTGTTTGAGGACTCCTGATTTCTACAGACCTGAAAATATTTGGGAAAGCCATCCCTGTCGTTCTTTTTGTAGAACCTCTTGGGATCCATGGAGCCTCTCATCTTCAGGACTTTGAGGTCTCCTTTCAGCTCCTGAGTGATCTCGGGGGCTTTCATATTAAACCAACCATCTCCCGTTGATTTCTCCCTCTCCGTCTGGGAAAAACAGTGATTTCAATTATTTAAAAAGCATTGTAGAAGCTTTTGAAGCACAGAATTTGAATTAAAAAAAAGTACCGTCTTTATGAGGACTACATGTTAATGTTTTTGTTATTTGGGGCAGGATGTGTCATCATAACTGACTCCACAAATGATTCATGATCCAAGTGATAGAACTTTAGCACATAGCACAGATAAGCTATAGACCAAAGCATAACTTTGTAAAACTTACTCTGTTTTTCAACTTTTGGGCTTGTTTAGATTCACTGTACGGAGGGACTGCGTCCTTCTTTTCAAAGTCTGGTCCCATCACACTTTTCTTCATCACCTGCGGACAACAACAAAAACTGCAACACTGCAAAGCACCAAACTCTCAACACCCCACTACCCCGAGATAAAAGGCCAAAGTCACGGAGAACTGGAGAGAGACCATGAATAACACCATCTCAGGTGTTATTGGATTTACTCATCCTTGCATAACTATAAAGTTCATTATTCATTCTGCATCACAGATCACCTTCAAAAAGAAAGAAAAAAAAAACACTTATTCACCTCATCTTGGATCTTCTTTTCCTTTAGTTTTCGCAGCGAACTAGAGACAGGTTTTGATTTGCTGCCATCAAAATTGATGTATAAACCCCCGAGCTCCTTCACTCTGATGCCAGGGTCAATACGGCTGGACAACTCTTTCCTGAAACAAATTGGCACAGAGAAAATTCCTCATTTCTCATCTCTGCAGGTATAATATATAATAAATAACAACGATGAGTGTGGCTTTACTATGTGCTCTGTTAACATCTGGTAATATTCTACAGTTTCTATTATAGACAAAGCCCAAGAAATGACCAAAGTCAGAAAGAGTATTAAGAGATGTACTAACACATTGTTGGTTTTGGTCTTTTCGGGGGATTTGAAAAAAGAAAGAAAACATAGAATAACACCAGCCCTGTCCTTTGGGATCCATTTTGCTGTAGAATCAGCTTTATTACAGACTTTGACTTACTTCTGCTAAACAGGCCACTCCTTTCACTGGTGCATGAGTTTAGCAGAGTTGGAAAGAGTACTAGAATATTGTACTCTAGTAAAAGTAGTTACTTTAAAGAATTTTACTCAAGTATTTGTGTACAAATGTAGTTAAATAAAAAGTAGGCCATTTCATTGTTGTGCATCTGTACTATTCCAAGGTGTGACCATCGTTCCGCACACTCTTCCCACCCCTGACGGCTGACCCTCTGCCGGTGAATGGAAATATTTAAACATGCATCTCTTCGGGAGTGTCAGCTGAGTGCAGAGTGTCATCTCTATTGAGCTGTGCCCTCCTGCAGCTTCTTTGCTGCAGCTGCAGATTGTAACAGATGTGACTTGAAATGTAGTAAAGTACGATACTTGTGATAAAAAGTACTTCAATAAAAGTAAAATTACCAAGTTAAAAAAAAAATGAGTACTCGAAAAAAATATGCTTATTGTCTTTCCTACAAAGACTCAGATGAGAAGGCCAATGCCACTCTCTCTAAGCTGTCTTCTAAATATGAAGCTGGAGCCAGGAGACTGTTAGTTTAGCACAGCATGAAGAAATAGGGGGAGAACAGCATCTCTAAAGCTCAACAGTTAACACATTGGACAGAGCCATGCTGTCTGTCCTCCTCCCGACCCCTCCGTTTCAAGTCTTTATGCTTAAGCTAAGCTAATCAGCTGCAGCTTCATCTTCTCATCTCTCAGCAGGAAAGCAAATACGTGTATTTCCCGAAATGTCCAACTATTCTTTTAATGGGATTTGTTGACAACAGTAAATTATTATGTACCAATCTGAGGCTGTCACCTATCACATACTTACAACTGAGGATTTCTACTCGAGAAGAGGATTTCTGCATCTTCGTCATCATCCTCCCCATCCTCATCCACAAACTCATCTTGCTCCTCCTGCCCAACTCTCTCTTCCTTTGGGGCTTTCTCCTCCTCCTCCTCCTCCTCTGTAGGCTTCTCCTTGTAGTACTGTTCATCAGCCTCCTGTCCGGGCCGTGTGTCAATCATAAACAGTCCATCAACTGATGTAGCAGCTGCCGCTTCACACTTCTGGGTAGGTCCTGCTCTCTCCTCTGCCTGGTAACCCAAATCCTCCTCTTCAGAAACATCCCTCTCCTCCTCTTCAGCATCTTCATCCTCGCTGCTCTCCAGCAGGGTGATTATTTTTGCATTCTCCACAATGACGTCTTTAGATTGCTGTTCTGGGTCAGTATCCACTGTGACATTGTGCTGCTGGCTGGATGCCACCTGAATGGACTCAACTCGGACCTCACTGGAGTCCGCCACCTGCTGAGCGTCTCTAAGCAATGTGCTGACTTCCATTTTCTCCTGCTCACTGGGCCTGGTTTCCACAACAGCATCCTCATCCACAGCCTCAGCTCCCTGTGATGAGTGGGTGTCCACATCAGCTACTTCCATAGCTTCATCCTTCTCTTCAGTCTTCTTTGGGATTTCAGAAGCACTCTCACATAATGTTACTGTAACTGATTGGCCAGGCTGTAACGCCTCTGATGGTGCGATTGCTTCCTGTATCATTTCCATCTCTGAGATGTTCCCGTCCTTGTTCTTAGCACACGTCTCCTCCTGCTGGCGTCTGAGCGTAACTGCAGGTTTACTAACAGCTTCCTCAGCACAACCAGGACTGTCTGATACCAGGGGAGACCCATGGGTGGAGTCTTCCTCTGAAATGACAATTACTTTCTTTTCCACGCTCTTTGTATCGGCTTCTTTTGATGGGAGATCAGTACTATTCACACCTTGTTTCTCTTTTTCTTCCAATGTTTGGTTCACATCTTCCTCTAACAGTGTGGAGTCTGCATCCTCAAAGATCACTGTACTTTCTAGTTGAGAATCATTTAAAGAAGCGTCCTCTTCAGCTGGCTCCCTAGCTTTTTCAAGAACAATACTACAGGCCTTGACTGAGCTCCTGGTGGTCCAAGCACCTCGACTGCTGCTCCCTGAGCCTGTGCGGCTGCTGCAGGGAGTCCCTCTGCTCTGTGTGGAGTAGGGGCTGCCCATCGGAGACTGCACGTCGGCCAGATTCGAGTCAGAGTCTACGGCTTTAGGACTTGTGGATTGGATCTTTCCCCGTCTACGAATCACGTGGATGGGACTGTAAGTGGGCCCGGACTCATGGCCTTCAGACTCACAAGACTGGGGCTCGCTGACATCCGCAGTAGCTGCTGCCTTCCCTGTAGCTGCACAGCTCCTTCGAGCTCTGGGGGCAGGGGACTGAGAGCTTTCTGAGCCTTCGCCTAGGTAGATGGGAATGGGACAGGTTTGCCTTTTGGATCTGGTAGCTCTGCGTGCGGTGGACTTAGAAACTTCAGCTCCTGCGATGCTGTCAGCATCTGAAAGCTCTGAGTCCTCAGTTTGTTGTTTGGCAGATGATCTGGTGCGAGTAGTTTTTCTCTGACTTCTGGTGACCCTCTGGGAATCAGAGGCCACAGAGCTGCAGGACTCGGTCTCCAGTACCAAGTCGAGCTTGACATCCCTCGCCTCAACATGAGATGGGTCAAGGCTTTTAGGAATCACCTTCCTCCTTGTGCTCCGGCGGCTACTTTGGCTAGCTTTCGATGCAGATACTGCAGAAGAGCACGATTCCACCTCAGATATGTCCTCATCTTCCGGACTTACTGTGCGGGGCTGACCCCTCCTCCCACGGGTGCGGGTCATTGGTAGTGCGATGTCGACCACAGAGCAGCAGGACTCCACATCTGACACGTCCGCTTCGTGGGTGGAGCCCACAGGTGTGCACGGCTGCTCTGGACTGTGGAGTCTGGAAGCTCTGGTGCATCTTTTCAGTGCAGAGGTAGGTGGAGATGCCTGGGGTCCTCCCTCGCTTTTTTCAAGCTGGCTGCTGGTCTCCTCCTGGGCATGCTGGGTAGGGCTCTCCACTCGTTTAGCAGTACTCCTAGTTCTTCGACCAGTGGAAGGAGTGGCCTGTGTGGCAAAAATAAGACAGTTATTAGTACAGCTGCAAACCTGATCCCAAAGGATAAGGTAGATGACATTCTTAAGTTTTTTTTTATTGTCAACCCCCCCAAAACAGCACGGCACTGTATTTTTTCTTCAAACGGAAGCGAGTTTTCTATTTGATGCAAACAATTTTCAGCTGCGAGTTAATACACATTTGATGCTCTAGTGAGCATGGAATTGATTCAAATAGACTAAAGCCACGGTTCATAGTGATGAAGTGAAATGTTACCCTGTGCAAAGGTGATAGTCACTGATGTGTTTAGTTTATGGACTGTAGTGAAGCTCTATGGCACAGAACAATATACCGGCTTTGGTTACACAGACAATACTTGTTAGTAGGATCAATTCATTGTTAGTTCTGCTTTCCAACACATTTGCTGACGATGCCTAATCTGAGCAAAATTATTAAGTGCTCCATCAGTAATGAGTAGGATCGTAAATTTATGTATAACTCCCTCTGAGAATGTAAGGATATTAAAGGGGAGTCATTTCTCTCACTGTTAAAGACATTGGTAACTGCTGCATTCTGTACAACTGGTCTGTGGTTTGTGATGTATGCCGGATAAAAGACCTAACTGTGGTCCAATCGTGAGGCACTGAACACATGTTTGATGAATTCAGTATCTTAAAGTAATCTTTAATTCAATAGCATTCAAAGCTGCACTGTTGGTCGACCCACTCGCTGAACTCTGCCCAAACACGACTTAAGTAAACTGGTAGTGAAAGCATCGTGTTTACGGCATCGTCTTGTGCATTTCATTAGATCCTGTTTTCTCTACTTGTGTCACAACATCGAAACGTTTACAAACTCTTTAAGTAAAGATGGTGTCCACGTGAGCTTTGAGCAGCTGCACACAAACACACCAGCTAACTGACACGAGACGGGCTTCCTTCACCTCGGACTACACCTTTACATGGCCTCTGAATATTTACAGGTTTAAAGAACATCTCTCTTTTAAACATACCGGGACATCAGAGGGCTGGTCCGAGTTTGTTTTAGTTGGGGAGTACACGCGTACTCCTCTCCTGGTGGCCACCATCTTGCATGCTAGCTTCTCTCTCACTTCCGGTGTGAAAGCTAGGGCCAGACCCGACTAATCGACACACGGAAATAGATATAGGCTGAGCGGACGATCGCAGAGCTGTGACCCAACTTCAAATCGTGGTGGCGAGAGAAATGTTCATAGTAAAAGTAAAACAATGTATTAAAAGTACTGCATTGAAAATGTTTCTTAAGAAAATTAACGAATTATTAGCAATGTTCACTTTACTATAAAAACTAAAAGTGTTCCAATATGTGAGTGTTGGACAGACTACTATTAAGATTAGACATTATTGATCCTGCAAGGGGAAATTATATTAGCCTACTAATTTTTTTAGATTATTAATGATCAGTTAATGTGCAAGTAACCTAATAATGGTGTAGTTGCTTGAGGTGGAGCTTATTTAAACGCTAATAAAAAAGCTATATGTAGTATACCAGCGGTACCTGCAGGATGTGTTCACCTCACTAGAGGGAGGACAGAGGACAGGAGGAAGGACTGGTACGGATGTCTGTGTTCTTCATTTTTTCTAAACTTCACTCAGTATTTTGATGTCTGGAATATTATTTATTTTATTAACATTTTAGATTCATTTCCAGTGAGATATTGAGTTTATATAGTGACTTTGCTGTTATTACCGTTTCATTCTAGAAATATTTACAATATTATTTCTAATCCATTTCTTAAATGTATTATTTTTTAAATATTTTTTTTTTAAAGCAATTATTCAGTAATAAAAAAAAGAACTGAAAAGAGTATCAATAAAGAACCAAACCAATACGGAGTATCGATAAGAGTAGTAGTATTGATACAATCCTAACGATACCCATCCCTAAGCACTACACAAGCCTATTTTAATCACTTAAAATTTAGGCTCAAACTAGGGCATCACACATTCTGCCAGAGGAAATTATTCAAGTTTTTGTCTTTCCATTATAACTAAATCCAAGCCTGACAAGCTGATTCAAAAGTCAGCGGGAAAGAGTGTGAAACAGTTTAACAAAGTTGGAGATGCTCTTCAGAATCAGATTTATTGCCAAAGTAAGCTTTCACTTGCATGGAATTTGCCTTGGTGTGATTGGTGCATACAATAAACATATGAAAAGGGAAATAGAGCGAAGTACTTTTTTTTAATTAATTTAGCTCATACAATAACCATTTTTTCTATTTATTTGCATCACCAAATCTTGAATGCAATATCAAACAATCACACTAGCCCAGGTTTATCCCATTTTTAAAATATCTTACACCAGTGTTGACCGAACAAACATCTGTTTTATAATTTTAATAAAGCCAATTCATGATATACAGATAAATGACAACATTAAATATGTTTACAGTACAACAGATAACTCGCCTTCATGAGATTAAATGGATCCTGTCTGGAAAAACAACCATGATTCTTAAATAAAAACTTCCTAAGAGTTAACTAATTTTAACATCTCATTGACGCCGAGTTTCCAGTGCTGTAACAATGCATATAGAGGACATAAGCCTGCTATGCATGTCAATCTCAAAATACTGCTGTACTCTCAATCCTCAAGTTAATCTCATGAGCACAGAGTGGGTAAACATTTCAATGCATCATCAAACACAGTGACATGGTTAGAAAAAAAAAAAAGCATGATAAAATAAAGTTATATATACTCACATAGTTGCCTGCTTTAGCAGTTAAAGTCAATCAGCATCATAAAATAAACATCTCTTATGTAGTTTGATTTGGATTAGCGCATCATTTTTCAAAATTGAGGAATGCAAACGATGTTATATACAGCAGGAAAAATTCAATGCATGAATAAAATCACTTTTTTCCCCCCATTTACCCTTTCAAAATGTTTGGAATCATTCTGTACTAAAAAAACAAATCTCTATCTCTTGCTTTACCTACTTGTAATCTTTTATTCAGACTGATCAATTTAAAGCTTGATTCACACCGACAACGCAGAAAACAGAAAACGAAAAAGATGAGGCACTTTAAGTCAGAACAAGGTTGAGAAACCCTCACCTTGGATCAAAGTTTAGCAACACTTTCCAGCATTAAAGCAGCCTCTACTGTGTAATGGCTGATCTGTCAATGTACTGGTCGTCTGTGAAACTCTCACTTTCACAGTATGTTCTCAAAACGGACTCTGGAGTTGATCTTGCATGTTCATTTTCGATTTTCTCTCACTGAGACGAGGGTTATGAGTAGATGCATCAGTTAAACTGAATAAAATCATACATGATCAGGATTATCTGTGGGATAAAACAATGACTTCAAGACTCATGGTTGATGGCAGCATCCATTATTCAGAGCTGTTACTTTGCAGGTTGTATGTATGTCAATCAAAAGGAGGAAAATGGCTTCATCCATGCATCTTCTTCACTAGCAGGGTGTGTTAGGGGATTGCCTTCCTTGCACTGACCAGGTAGCCCTTAGCCTTGATAATGCCCCTGCTCTTAACAATTATGGAGTAACGCAGGACCCACTCCAGCCTCCAGTCAGCAATGCTCAGGTCCTGCGTTCCTTCCTGCACCGCCTCCTGGAATGTGGCTGCAGACATCAGCTCTGAGGAAGCATGATGCCAAGAGAGGACCGGTTTTAAACTTTCACAGGTATGAGTGAACTGTGCAGCTTACACTGTGCAAACAACTTCAATATCAGATTTAACGATACTAAGGTTGACACCAGCTACAATGCGTTAATTGATTTATAAAGAAAAAGCTTTAAAAAAAGGTCCCATGGCATGACAATTTCACTTTATGAGTTTTTTTAACATTAATATGCGTTCCCCCAGCCTGCCTATGGTCCCCCAGTGGCTAGAAATAGCGATAGGTGTAAATCGAGCCCTGGGTATCCTGCTCTGTCTTTGAGAAAATGAAAGCTCAGATGGGCCGATCTGGAATCTTCTCCTTATGAGGTCATAAGGAGCAAGGTTACCTCCCCTTTCTCTGCTTTGCCCGCCCAGAGAATTTGGCCCGCCCATGAGAGAGAGACATCATGGCTTTCAAACGAGTAAAGTGGCAGTTGGTCAAGGCCAAACCCCCACCCTCCACCTTGCCCCCCCTCTCTCCTCCTCAATAGATACAGACACAGAAATGGCACATACTAAGGAAAGCTCATTGTGGGACTGGCTCTAGTGTCTGTAATTCTGCACCAAGGCTGAATTTCAGGAAAGAGACTTCAGATACAGTATTAGGGGACCACTAAGGTCTATATAAAAGCATCCAAAGAGAACCATGTCATGGGACCTTTAAGAATAAGGCTGGCATTTTTCTATAATTATTTTATTGTCAATAAATCACATAAAAAGACCAAATCAACAATGGGTCAGTCTGTTTCACAACACTCTTCTAACTTCTCCGTGGCTCTTAGGTCCAAGACCAATGTTTTCTACTAAAGACATCAATCTTTAAAAACATCATAAATATATAGTTTTATATGAAAAAAGAAAATGAGGCTGTCATTTTCCAAAACACCTGGGCACTGCTGTTTTTAGCAAACAGGATCCGGCTGTTGAACATTGTCCATGTTCACGAAAATGAAGAAACATGTCACCCAGCAGTGCAGTGGCTCATTGATATTTTATGACAACAGACACCTTTGGCACAGAGGAATAGGATATATCAGGCTTTTTCTACACAAACAATACTTGTTAGTGGGATCAATTCATTGTTGGTTTTGGTCTTTTCATGGCATTTGTTAACAATACGAAAAATAATATAACAAGACCTACATCCTTTAATGTTTGACTAAGGACTGAGAACACTTGGTTTGGGACACCTGACACTTCTCTATAACCCATCTGACTGACAGAAGAAAATAAAGAATTGAATTTCACCTTTGGGATCGTTGTGTGTGAGCAGCTGGATGTCAAACTCCTTAGCGAAGGCTGTCAGGTCAGGAGGCATCACACAGCAGGAGGCCAGGTTGACCTGGTTACTGCTGGGCTTCACCTGGTACAAGATAGGGGACATAATCAATGACTGGCTTTATTTGGTTCAACATAGGAAACTGCACACAGCTCATAATTAGGGGTGTGCAAAAAAATCGATTCACATTCAAATCGCGATTCAAGATCGATTCATACAATTGAAAAAAACAAACATTTATTGTATGTCTACTGCAATCACATGGGAAAAGTAACTATATTTACATACTGTGAATCGATTTTGAATCGAATCTTGAGCCTAAAAATCGATATTGAATCGAATCGTGACATTTTCTGAATCGTGCACCCCTACTCTAAATAGAAAAACACATTCCTGCTTGCAATTTTTTTATCTGTAAACCTGACGTGTTGCCTTCTGAAGCCAGGCACACACTTAACGTATTATGCCCGACTTTTGATATTAATGAACGTCCGTTACATTCAAGCCATTGCCTAATGAGTAGTTACAAAGCTAATTAAGACTATCAGCTCCACACAACTCTCTCTGTATTTCTCAGTATGGCTATGTTCAGAAGATTGTGGCGTCCGGTGACTTTCCCGCGCAGAAACTCGAGTGAAGATATTTACCTCTTCTGAAGAGTCCATCATGTTTTCTTAATCCTCCATGTCCTCCCTGGCTACTAGCAACTGCATGGAGGAGGGGGAAGGGCGGTGGGCGCCCATGGAAGGCTTGTATCATGTGGACGCGCTGACAGTTTTATTGTCATTACTTAGAATTCCTCATGGGGGAGACAGAAACTACACACTATAGCTTTAAAGGGCTGCGGTGTGTTTTACAAGCCACCAGATGTCACTGTTTTTGCTGTGTTTGAAACCCTGAAGCTTCAAATTAATTTTTTGGCACAAATAGAAAGAAAGCCTGAAAGCTTCATAAGATTAAGCTTCATGGTTGAATAAAATGTGTAGTATGAGTTAAAGCAACATACACAATTAATAAAAACACATAGTGTCTGCCCAGTATTAAAGATGACAAAAATTAGGGTTCACATACACATACAAGATTCCCACTCACCTGAGCCCAGTTGTAGAGCTGTTCCAGCAGATCTTTGTCCAGGTCAGAGGTGCCAATGGCAGCAATCTGCTGGCTCCTGACCAGAGACTCCAGCTCCTCCCAAGCTGGCTGTAGGTGAGCCAAACTTTGGCTGTCACCCTCCAGCGGCCAAGGTGGCGCTATGATAACAGAGTCAAGCTGGGACACTGCCAGCGTCTGGCAGACTAGGGATGAGAGAATAGGCAGTATCACAAGTAGAGTTAGTTTCATATCAATTGTGTGTCATTTTTAAGGCACATTGAAAATTTAGCTGAAGAGATTTAAAGCTCACCCATCTCCACGGCATCTCTGATAGAGGATTGAACCGACTCGCACAGGAATAGCTTGACTGCAAAAACAAGCAGCCATAAACATGTAATCCCCCACATACTGCAGTTGTTCATAGGTATTTATTACTTAATTACTACTATTTATTACTTGTTTAACTATTTCCTAATTAATTTATTTTTCATTTGTCATTTATTGGGTCAGCCATCATATCATTGATTTTCTTTAAAAATTAATTGATCAGTTGTCCTTAACATAGATGAGGCAAAGAAATGTTTGACTGGAATCTGTGAGTGACACACTTTTTAACAGCTTTTGTATGTACAGCCACCCTTGTTAAATGTACTGTAAATCGCTACATTAAAAAGGTTATTAGAAAGAAATCAGATTGAAGCAGGGAATTGGAAAATACATTTACATTTTCTGCGTTAACCCTGGGTATCACCCATGATAGACACTAAGGTTGACTAACCTGTAACCCTCAGTTCCTCCCTCTCTTCAGGCGTAATAGCATCTGTTGCCTGGGGAATGGAGCAGTCCAGTGTGTCCAGGAAGTCCTACATAACAAGGCAAGCACTTATTTCAAAAACTGTGTGACGTGTTTTGCCCTTTTTAGACATTAAAAATAGTAACAGTGCTGGCTTCATCCACCTCTAAATATGACAGCTATTATTTAGGTTATTTCACAATTGACAAGACAGGCAGGAACTTTACAGAGAAAGCCACAATGCTTGCACAATATTTGGCATCTGATGAGCAAGAGGGAGTGATGGCACCGCTGAAATTAGCTAAGAGTTAAAGGTTAAAAAGTTCTAATATGAAGGGAGAAGTGTGTTCTTTCCTGCATTTTCCAGCCATTGCTGCATATCTTGGCACATTACCACCACCTGTTGATCAGTGGAATAGTGTGGCAGCATTTACAGGAACATGTAACAAAACAGTACCCACTCAAATGGGACGATAGCACTGCTAGGTCAAAATCTCCACAGGTTACCTTTAATAACCATCATGAGCACGAAGGACACTGGCCCCTCTGCTCAGAGTGATTCCACATCAATTTCATCATTTGAGTATTCTCAAGCCAATTTTTTGTGCTCCGCAATGCCCAAGCATTCAATGATAAGACTTTAATTTGCCCACATGCTGTATATAAAGTGTTTTGATGGATATTCACAATTTTATTCAGGCAAGAAGAAAACAAAATATAGAGAGGAAGTGCTTGTCTGATTGTTTTGGTTGTATGAGGTTATTATTATGTCTCTTTTTTTTATAAAATCTTTTTCCCTGCACGATGAGAGGAAAAATAGACTGATCTGTCAAGACAGGGATCTCCTCAAAATGGTCTTATTCAGTGTTTAACACACTGATTTCATTTTCTTTGTACATAAGACTTGATAATAAGTGATACATGCATTACAGTAGATAAACATGTTGTGCATTTCTTTGCTTTGTCCATAACATTGTGCTGCTGAAGACTTTACGTTTATCGGACAGCATTCATGTCAGACTTGTGCCAAGTGGGAAATGTTACTTGGTCCAACCTGCTAAGATAGCTGTCGTAACTTTAACGTAAAAGTGACTCTAAAGTGCATTAACTGATGGTTAGCATGTGAACCGTTACACAGCATTACAAAGCTTCTGTGTTTTTCCTGAACAGAAATCAGGGCCCCATGACTGAAACATCCCATTCTTGCCATTTCCCTGCAGGGCTTATTTTGCTTTGTATTTGCAAGTATTTAAGACCCCTTGGTTCAACTCTTTCAAACCTCCACCATTCCCATTTGAGTCCAGTGGGCGTGGTAATAAAAGCCGAAGCAGATTAGCTGAGCCTAGCAAAACAGCCAGAGGAGGGGTATGTTCAGCAGGAATGGTGGTTCACTACGTTGGATCCTGCAGCCTTTTCTTTTCAGAACACGTTATTTTGACAAAACAGATTATCCAATGACTACTGCTTTCTAGAAATCCTATCACAGTTAATGAACAAAACCCCCAGAGCAAAGTTTGTGTGCCCCTACCCTCCACCCCTACAGACAGACGCACATTTGGAATGGCGCCTTTGGCAGCCAGCACTGCATGAACATTCATCATGACAGCTTCTTTTCAGTAAGCCTAGAGGCATCCTTTGATGTCCATCACTACAGCTATTTTTCTTTCCCAAACACTGGAACCCTACTGCCCGACAGTGTAGTAGCACATTATTGTGCAACTCCTTCTCATACTGCTGGTCTGTCCATAACGGACTGTCAATGCAAATACTATTTCTCATTTCTCAGTGACAATGAAAAACACATGCAAAACTGGTTTAGTAGACTATACTCTCACATTGAGAACCCAATAGCACAACATGAAAACATGAATACAACTGTTAAATGTTTTCCCACCTTGGATGGCGGTTTTGTTGCAGAAAGCCAATCACTCAGTGTGTCTTGAATGCAATCTTGAAGCTGAAATATCAAACAGAAAAACAATGTCAAATTAACATTTGTGAAACAAGATATTTTCAGGAAGGATCCCTACAATTTGGCTGAAGATTAACAGCTTTTTATCCTCAACAGACCCCACACCAACATCTGGACAGCTGTGACATGCTGCTCCGCCAACTGTGTGTTATAAACAATGAAATCAGTTGGACAAATTTTATAATGTCCCAAACTGACTCAAGTGTGGGACAATGACAGGAGGGACATGTCAACTTTAAGTGCTGATGAATCTTAAAACCTAATTTTTACAAAAGGAGAAGCATGGGGCGAGGAGGCCAGCTGCATCAGCGGTGTAAGAAGTGTATAGATGTGTGAGAAACGTTCGTGCGAGTGCTAAAGCCAGCAGAAAATGTCAAACAAACTAAAAGCTGGAGATGTTGGGCCAAACACAGACAAAGGGAGACAGACTGGGAACATAGCTGGTAAACAGACCTGGTAGAGACTACACTACATGAGGCTAACAAACAAACCTCAGCTCTGCTGCAGCAAGACAGTCCCACGATTGCAGAGTTGGATGTGTGAAGGTTAAAAATAGGGTGATTTGACAATATAGCATTATATCAATTAAATTAGCTTGAACAACCGACTTTGGACAATGTGAGGCATCCATGTTGGTCAGCATTATTTAGTGCCAAGTCAGATATATTGGAACTGAAAAATGGTCTCTATTGACTCTAAGTCATAATAGCAATTGAATGTTGCTTTTTACATAACACAAGCATGGTAACTCCTATGACATATATACATTACTGCAGACTCTTGAAAGAGAGGAAAGGAGGGATGAAACAACAAGTTGTCTAAATCTCCTTTGAAAGCACATATATGTATTATGTACTCTTTATATTTTTTGTTTTTCGTGGTATGTCAGCCACATATAGGCCAGTATATGATGCACTATATGCCATAAAGATAAATATGTGATAATCCAAAAACCTGTCCTCTGATAACTCAGTCAAGCTCAAGTCATATTTTCTGCATTAATAGTTCAACTATGACATTGGCCCTTTATCACAATAATAACAAGTGAAATCAACTATGGATCTGGATGTATCTGAAGCAATCATGAAAAAGTAACAAGTCTGACCATACACTTTCAGGATATTACAGCGACACCTTTCTATAACTACAGTGAACATCTATGCAGTGCCAAAACAAGTAATCGATTAATGGATTAGTCACACGACAGAAAATTAATTTGTCATCTATTCTGATAATTGATTAATTGTCTGAGTCATTTACTAAGCAAAATGCCAAACCTTCAATAGTTACATCTTCTTAAATATAAGGATTTGCTCCTTTCCCGTGTGTTATATCCAGGGTTGGAAATTAACTTTTCAATAAAACACATAATGGCAGGACAGAAATTTTGCATTTTGGGGGAGGTGTAAATTGAAAAACTGGTCTGATGTAATGTGTTACTCCACTGTAACTAGTTAACAGTTACGACAAAAAGGAAGACCACACTATGGCAAACAGGTGAACAAGCGACTTATTGCAAAGCAATATTAAACAAAATTAAATTAGGATAGGGAGGGAAAGGTTAGTAGCAAAGATGGGCTATCCCTAGACCACACCCCAAGAGGCTGGACAGATTGAAAAGTGGATTATAGGAAAAAAATATTGTTCATAAACCTGCATGTAATGTACATTTTGAGTCAGATAGATATCGGTCGGCCTATCTAGCTGAAGTGCATGGCAATGTGTAAAAAGATTTTCGTGTCACTTTGGAAAACACTGTCGATAAATCCACAGTACTAAAACGATGTATTAAACAATTCACGTGCTATATTTCATGGAAGAGGTGAAATCGAAGCACAGCGATGAAACTCCACCTTCCCTGAATGCATGAGCGGTCCCGCGGTTAGGGGACACAGCTCCTGTCGGGGCCCGGGGATACGTACCTGTAACAAACACTGTTTCCATGAAGCACCTGCCTAAAGGTAATGTATGTCACCTGTGTTATTATTCCAGGCTTACACTTATTACAGTGAGTTTTGTGTGAGCAGCCTACAACAATCATTCATCACCAGTTACTGTCTGAAAACAAGACACCTTTGGCTGGATGATAAAGTTAATTATTTGACATGCTTTCATCACATTAGAAAGACACACTAGACTCAAACCTTTAAGCTACTTATCTCAGACACTGTTCTGTAACTATGGACATTGACAGGTACAATTTGAAACTTCTCAGAAAACATAAAATCAGCTTTTATGGCCAAGTAAGTGTGAACACATGCAGGGACTTTGACTCTGGCTTTTTGTTGCTCTCCAAGCAATAGTTAGGCTATACACTAAAAACAAGGACAACAAAGCTGAAAAAGGTAAACATAAACATTTGTATATATACATATACGCACACATGTAAACAAACAGCTATATGAGGATTGTAAACAGTAAGTAAGACAATAGGGCAATTCTAAAGGGTCACTGGCTGGAATAAATAAATAATTTGTTTTTTAATGTTAACAGGTTGCTTATATCTGAGATAGGTGGATATGACAGTATATAAAGTGACAGATATGTATGTGTTTAGCACTATTTATTATATATAATACATATACATAATAATATAATATATAATTTAATTGAAAGGTGGATGCTTGGTGTTACAGTTTATCTTCGATCACACACACACACACACACACACACACACACACACACACACACACACACACACACACACACACACACACACACACACAGTTATCATTAGCTAGTTAGATATTTAGCCAGGTAGCCTATCGTTACCGTTAACTTAAAAGGTTAGCTAAGCTAATAAGCTAAACTGTCACACCAACACAACACAACTAACGTTAGTCCGTTTAAATTAGACAGGTTTTAGGTATCTTACCTCTTCGCTGGGAGAGCACGGACATTTCTTTTTCAGACGACTTCGGTTGACTAGATTTCCGGTGTGCAGCCTGAGAGTCTTGGCGTGGGTCAACAACATCTTCGCCTCACTGCTCCTGTTGGTGATTTGAGGATCCATGTGGTTCTCGGTAGCGAGCTAACAAGTTGCTAATCGGTGTCTGCTACGACGAAGTATGCGTTCACCCTGACACCAACTGCTACTGTAACTCTAACAATAGTGTACAGCCCCCCACAACTGCTATAAAATGATGTAGTCAGGATGACTTGCACTCAGTGTTGACTGACCCGATGGTTTGGTGGTTGCTAGTGGCTGTTATGGAAGCAAGCCGGTCGGTCAGGTCACGCCCACATGGAGGTGTCGGTGACTGTCCCGTAAAACCTGGTGAGGATATCATGGAGTAATGTTAATGGCTACATGCATAAGGCGGAACTAAGCTATGGAATGGATTTTTATATCGAATGCAGTTCCACTTCTGGCCGCTAGATGTTGATGTAGGGTTTGTAATTATTTCCTCAAGCAAGGATAACAGCATAGACTGTTTACAGTCAATGTCAAACAGTCAACATTGTATAACCAACTGAATACTTATACTCAAGTGCTGTACTTATGTACAATTTGAAGCACCTTCACTAAGTATTTACATGTTCTGCTACTTTCTACACCACTTTATTCTGCTGCTAGTTTCTATTTGTATCTACTTCTATTCTTTTTTTAGTTTTTACTTTCTTTATTATCTGTCCTTGTGCTGCTGTAACAACTGGATTTTCCCTCTGATCATAAATAAAGGCTTATCTGATCTTATCTTCTACACCATAACATTACACTACACCATAACTAAGTATTTATATTTTCTGCTACTTTCTACACCACTTTATTCTGCTGCTGTTGTATAGTTTCTATTTATATCTACTTCTATTCTTATTTTAGTTTTTACTTTCTCTATAATCTGTACTTATTTCTGTCCTTGTGCTACTGCAACTGGATTTCCCCTCTGATGATAAATAAAGACTTATCTGATCTTGTCTTCTACACCATAACATTTCAGGGAGCAATATTGTAATTTGTACTCCATTACATTATTTTACAGCAATAATTACCACTACTGTAAATACAAATAAAATAAAACAAACACACATTAATGTGCATGGCTTTCCAACTACTTCTGGCCATATCATTTACCTAACTTGAATCTATAAAATATGCACATACTGTATCTTTTGATATTTATTTTACTTAATTGCAATGTTGTCTCAGTTGCAGCATTATTCTCATGTTCCTCAGCAAGATAATTTTGATTTTTTTGAAATGGTGTTTCATGAGTATGAAATCTATGCAATGTACTGCCCATGGATGGGGACAGCAGCAAAACATATTTTAGCAACCTAAAAAAAAGGCCCACCTAAAAAAATCAATATTAGTTTAATAGTACATTATATTTTGAATATTCTCATTGCTTTACTTTGCTGCCAGACAGCCCTTTCCGAGGTGGAACTAAAGCAGATGCTCTCTTCAGACTCCTTTGACAAAAACAGTCAATTTACCTCGCAGAACACGGAAGTTGCTGGTCTACCACTATGTCGATCAATTAGTTTGTTTGTGTTATTGTGTGACTTTGGTAAATCCAAACTAACCCTTTAAATCCTAGTGTGGTGGACAGTGGTAGTCCAGTAACTACATCAAAGGTACTTGGGTGGTATTGACATGTGTCTTTAAACAGGTTTTCTCATACTCTGTCTTTATTGATGATAGGATTATATTTTTAGGGTTATATAGTACCCCATAGAATCAGACTCAATGTCCTCAATCATAGCTATGACCCTGATGTTTCTACTTCGGGACTGTAATGACTTTAAACAGTCTGTGTGTGTGTGTGTGTGTGTGTGTGTGTGTGTTGGAGTATTGGTGACATGAGGAGGTGTGGTGAAGGAGGGAGGGCAGATTTCATGTGTGCACTATAAGAGTACAGAGCCACTACAAGCTGTCCTGGACAAAAGGTTTACCTCCCAGGACATCTTGTGAAATACTGACTGTGACGAGGTACGTTTCTTTGCATGCTTATGAAACAAATCTCAACCCTCATGATACTCTTTTGTGGTGCTTTTGTAATCCGTTTGTAATCATGTTGTTATGTGTTCCAAGCAATGAGTTTGATAAGATATCAGAGATAAGTGCAGAGAGGGAATCCAGACACAATTTATCTAAAAATCCCTTGGGTTCTGTAAAACAACATTCAGAGTGCATTAAATAAAACAGCTGCACACAGCTGGAAACCAGACAAGAATTGAAAATGGTTTAATCTGGATCAAAGACATAACCTTTCACAAGAGCACAGATGGAGGGGTTTGTGATGGAAAACATGTAAAATGTTGGCCAAACATGGTCAAAATGTACAAGCAGAGGGGGGTGGGAGGCTGTGCTTCCAATTTTTTGTTTTGCTCTGCTCTGTGATTTAAACTGTTTGTGTCTTTGCAGCAAGAACATCAGCAAACACAGCTATGAAGTTCCAAGCGCTTTTCTTTCTTCTGATCCTCACCTGCATGTACCTGAGTCTTGCACAAGGTAAGTGGAACAGATCAGATTTGATTCACATCAGAACTATGATATTATAATAGCAAATTGGGATTAGTTTGCAGATATAACTGTGCTTTAAATATATATATATAATAATAATAATAATATATATAATAATAAAATAATTATATATATATATATATTTGCTCGATATTGTGCAAGTAACTGTTTTAGCATTTTATATTGTAAGCTAAACTCTAAATATGGACCTGGTTCTGTATATGACTGTGGAGAATATGTGGAGTCTCGCTTTCACCAAATTTGGTTGAATTAAGGCTGCAGCTGTATTTCATAATCCACATTCCTTTATACTAGTACTAAATCCTCTCTTTCAATGAGGTGAATTATTCTGCTCAAAACCATTCGTCACAGCACTTCATCCCAAAGTGTAAGCTGTAAAAACAACACACATTACTTCAATTACTGTAAGTAAAATAGCTGATTTTCATAAACATTTCCCCTCAGTGAATTACAGCACAAATGGAGAATTTTAAATCGTGGACATGTTGTGTGGACATTGGAATAAAACTGACAGTTTCTTTATTGATACATAAAAATTGAATTTGTCATTCCTCTACTTTTCAACATTCCTATAGCTGATTTCAGTGTGATCACTGCAGCGTATAGCTCACTAGCTTTTCAGTAGCATCATCACGGAATATAATTCGGACCTGGAGCATTGGAGAAAGGGGGAGGGGCACATGCAGATTTGTTGCAAGTATACAGGGTTAGATGATAGGACCATATGATCAGACTCAATGTCCTCAATCATAGCTATGACCCTGATGTTTCTACTTTTGGACTATAATGACTTTGAACAGTCTGTGTGTGTGTGTGCGTTAGTAAGAGAGAGAGCTAAAGAAATCACATATTTCACTTCTTTCACTTTTGTTTAGTTGTTTGATACAGAAATAATAATATCATGACATTCAATTAAATATGTGATTTGTTTGACGCATGATGATGTTTAATTAATATTATGTTTAATAATACACAAATTACAAATTTTAGATCATATCAAGAATTTTTTTTCATTAGCCTTATAGTTTATAGGCGTGCCAATAAAAACAGACAAAAAAACAAAAACTTATCAATGTTAAAATTGAGCTGTATTGTTTTCTCTTTGGACTCTAACTAGAGTATACAAATTGAATAATTGCTTAATTTGAGTGACATTTTTAAGTGAGGCAGTTTATCTCTCTCTAACCCTCGGTAACTTTATCTCTCTCTCCAGGCTCGTTTGGCAACTGCTGTCTCGGCCATGTTGTAGAGATGAAACAAAAGGCAAAGAGAAACATTGAAAGTTACAGGATACAGGAAACAGATGGCGATTGCAACACCAGCGCTGTTGTGTAAGTAACTTATTTAGTTGGCTCTTAGCAAGCCTTTTGTTTTCCTACATTGTTAAAACTTCCCACTAAAAGAATTTGGCAAAGACCAATGGAAAAAGAAACGACCAGCTTACTGGATGTGATTGATCCAAGCTTAGAGCAGCACTTTTAAATGACTGGTGTCTTTGCATATAAAACCTGTGCAGTAAGCTTGATAATTTTAAATAATAATACTGACATGTGCAGGTTTCTGATGAAGAAGCCGTCACGTAAAAAACCGCGGACTGTTTGTGCTAATCCAAATGACCGTTGGGTCCAGGAGCTGATTGAGACTTTGGATAGGAGGATGCAGAATTAGGTAAAATGTTACACAACACACTCTCACAATAACATAATTTAATGCCGTACAATGAAACTCAGTGACTGCGTAAATCATCATCAAACTTTTGTCTCTGCAGACCACTTAAAGGAGAGAAACAAGAGAAGAATGGGAGAGAGGAGAGCAGATGTTTCACCTCCCTGTCAGGCATCATATATCACCTTTAACCACTTGCATTATGTTTCAGTAGAGTTGGTATTTCCTGTGCTGACAGAGAATGTAAATGTACACGGTTCACTATAACATGAACATACCATATCCTCAATGTTATAAGCCAGTATAGCAAAATTCATTTATATGATTCTGTTCTTTTCTCTGTGATATATGCAGCACTTGCTAGGAATGAGCCACTGTTTCGCAGCTTTGAAATGTATTTGCAGTGTGTTTGTGTGAACACTTTGGGGATAAGTTGAGCCTTTCTTTTTATTTTTACCACAGATTTCCATATTTTTATATCAGCATTATATTTGTACTTTGTGTCTTTCTTTATCAAATAAAGGCAATACAAACCAGACTCTGGTGTTCTAATAATATTTTATTATGATATGATTTTTTCTTTTTTTTTTTTGGGGATTGCACCACTCCTCCCTGATGACATGTTTACTGGATATCCATGTGAGCAGGCTCCATTTGAACCAATAATTGACTACATGAGCCATCCCTCAACACTTTAAAACTTGGCTCTCTGGACAGTTGGTCTGCAACGCTGTTTTTCATCAGTTTGATAATAACGCTGATGGTAAGTCATAGATTTGAAAGTTAATACAGTAATCTAGTCTCTATTTAGATTTTCAGCCATTCAACAAGGTTGGAATAAAGGATAAATTCACAATTTATCAAGCCTGTCTTAAAACAATACTCAGGTTCCCATATGTTCAATGAAATTGAATTCCTCTTGTTCATACTGGCTGTAAAGTGATCCTTCAATAAGTCTTCCAAGTGATATGGGACAAAATCCACAGTCTTCTTTAGTGTAAAGATGTATTTAAAAGTTTATTTAAAGTTATTATTAGGGTTCAGTTTGACCACTGTTGCCTCCAAATTCCTATCAAGAACAGTGAACACAGCACACTATGGATGGTAGCTTCATTATATTCTACCCTACGAAAACAACCATTGCTCATATTGTGGTAAATCTGCTGCATTCGATTATAACTCTGAACAAACCACCATGATAATGATGAATGTTCGGATGGTGAATGAATGAACAACACACAGCACAGCAACACAATTCCTTTTTTTCCTTTTGAGTCTGACCTTCTCAGCGCTAGCTTTCCCTTTTCTTTTTTGGCTTTCCATCATTAGACGCACACACTGTCTGTTAACGTTACCGATAGACTTCCAAACGTGACGAAGAAATAAAGAGGTGTTTGATGGCTTTACGTCATAGGCCGACCAGGGCTATGCCATTTGGGGAGAGGCCGCTCACTGATCCCCCTATATTTCTGAAAATCCTAGACATGGTTGTGACCTGCACTTCGTTAGTGCTTTCTCATTAGCCTGTGTTTTTATTGAAATAAAGAGTCTGCTGTCGTACGGGCACAGTTTGACCAGCGGGCAATATAAACTAAAATACTAAAGGTTAGAATCAGATTTTGACACAGTGCTCCTCAACAAGAAAAGAAAAGGACACACAATTACATGAAAAGGTTGAAACCTAGTTGATATTGAGTAAGTAACCATAGTATTAAAACCAGCTGACACACAGTTAACCTGGAGCTTTTGGGGTCCCTGGGCATTGAGCAGTTGCACATTTTCCCCCACTTGATAATCCAGCCTTGTCAAGAAGTGAAACTGTTTGTGGTTAAGTCTTTAAAATGTTTCACCAGTCATTAAAGATGCCACTCATTTGCCAGAACGAGATGAATGGATTGTGAAATGTCCTCATCAACAAGTTCAAGACATCACGATGTCCTTGGTTTGAATCCAGCTGCACGGGGGCCTTTGTTGCATGTCATCCACGTATCGCTCTGTTTCCTGTTTATATCTCATCTAAAAACTATCAATAAAGGACAAAAATGGCTAAAAAATTAAGCTGTGTCCCAAGTCCATAATAATAATAATTTTGTGCAGAATTTACTATGTTCCATTCTCATAGTATAATGTTTTTGCAGTTAGTTTACAACTAAATCAATATACTTAACATACCACAAGATTCTGCCAATTATACTTCATAAACAGACAGCAAAATGTTTATCCAAAAATGTTATACTTCCTGAGGTATTTCTGAAGCTGTTTCACCACCATCCATCTTCCATTTCTTTTAATGTCTTACAGCTGTGAGCAACTCCTCCATTTCTTTTGTGTATTGCATTGTGGGACAATGGTGTACATCAACAGCATTTCCAAAAGTCAAACATTTCTTAAGAATGCATGTTGGCCTTTTTGGGTACATTTTTTTGGTGTGAAAACACAAGTAAGTTTGAATACAATCACAATTTGGTACTGAATTTAGAAATACTGACCTCTCAAAAATTGTTCAGACCTGATTTATTTTAATGTCATACATAAGTTTGCTTTGATAACAGAAAATAGACATTTAAGGAAAGGACAACAAGTCTCCAGATTGTGCACTGAGCCTATCGAACCATTTAAAAACAGGCATTTGTTGTAAGGGTGTCTTTTGTTGGAATATTCTGGACAGATGTGACTAATTTCCTTCCCAACACTCACTCCACGGTTTATGATTTTAAATGCTGAAGGAATGTTGTGTAGCAGGCTTCGATTCTGCAGATAACACGCTGAATATGAGTCTCAGTTCCACAGCATTGATCCAAATGAATGCCGGGATTAGACTCAGTTACATACTTTAGCGTTAGAGTGATCGAGTTCAGGTCTCTGATACAGTAGGCACGGTACAGAACAAGCAACCAGAATGTGACAGAAAACAAAAAAGTGCTGGTGTTGATGGTGGTCCTTGTTTTTTAAACCATGAAGCATTAAAAAAACACTAATCAGTTATTTGACATCCTTTCAGGCTCAGAAGTGGTGAGAAAATGAATGTGGACTGCTGTGAACTGAAGCCCTGAAGATTGGTTAGTAAAAGCTTTGATATGATTCCTTTGTAATGACATGCATTGATGAATGTAAACAAAGGACCAAAGTTAGTGGTGCAAATACTGCTGACTTAAATCAACACATTCATCTTGCTCTACTTTGGCTAAAAGTGAAACTCTAATAAACTTTAGATTTCGATTGTAAAACTAATTAAAATATGAACTAATGTTTTAAAAATATGTTATTTGGCAAGGGACCATGGTATAAGCGGGTTAATGCCCTTCAAGGTGTCCATTGTAAGGTATTAAAGGACTTCGGCACTGCGCGTCGGACGGTTCACGCCTCGCCGTCGTCCATTAATACCTGACAATGGACACCTCGTCGGGCATTAACCCTTACTTATCTACCGGACCGAATAGCAACGCGGATTTCGGTGCCTTGTTAGGTTCTACTTAAATGACTGTGCTTCTCTCTGATACTCCGAAAACGGACGTTAGAGGGAACTGAAACATCGCCGCACGGGACGCTAGTTAACACTACAGTTGGCAGCAGGTAACGTTAGCCTAGCGTTAGCTAGGAGCTGGAGTAAACACAGTAAAATGCTGACAGCTAAACGGTGTAAAAGTGTGTCTGTATTTCACTGGAGAGGATTGTAACACCAGACTGTAGCTACCGTTGTCTGAAAAACACAGAAGAGATGTGTCACCTTTTTCAGCCCTTCTGAGTTTGCAGGTATGATTTTAATATAACATTATTATAGTTATTATGGCCTTTAGAAAAATGTTTTTTTGTGGAGGTGGGGTAGTGCACTATTAGGCCCCTGTGGGGCAGGCTAAGCTTTTGTCCTTAATGGCATTTTTTCCCCTTACGTTACTTTTACTTAGTTTTGGAACCAGTACTTTTACACTTTTACTTGATTAAAAAGCTTGAGTTGATACTTCAACTTCTACAGAAGTCTTTTCAAACCCTAGTATCTGTACTTCTACTTGAGTAATGAATGTGAATACTTTTGACACCTCTGAATGTAATCCATTATAAGAGACCTCCAATCCCTTTTTATGTTTGCATTTTGTTCAGAACAGTATCCCAGTCCAAGTTGTATTCTCCTGCTGTTGAAAAGGAAATTGTCCGTATAGGGCAAAGTGGTTACTGTTTCGCAACCATCTCAACCGTGTTTTTATGAACTGAACAGATTTGTCTTTCATCCAGAGCTCAAGGCTGCTCTGGAGCTGCCAAATGCCATAACAAACAAATGCTGACTTGCTTTGGGGGTTAACTTGAGTCCCTATGATAATCACAGAGGGTAAGGAAAGGTAAAGACAAATAAAGAACAGAAAAGCAGAAGAGAAGATATGAGTTTTTTTTTATTGTTGAAACCTAATTTCACTAATCACATTTTTTAATTTTAATTAAAGTTTGTTACTGGATCAAAGAAAGCATTGTGTCAGATGACAAGCCATGACACCTTGTGAGTCTGTGTGTGTGTGTGTGTGTGTGTGTGTGTGTGTGTGTGTGTGTGTGTGTGTGTGTGTGTGTGTGTGTGTGTGTGTGTGTGTGTCTGTGTTTGTCATCATGGCAAAATGTGGTCCTAGAGACATGTACTGTAGCAGGAACTATCACAGAGAGGCAGTTTGGAGTACTTTGCTAGTTGTTTATATGTCTGTCTGTGGACAGATTTTGTCACCATGATGGAGTCACAACTGTGCAAGATGCAGCCACTAAACCTGGTCTGTAGTTGAGATCAAAGTGAAGGCAGAGTTCGTAGACGGGTGTACGAGCGTCGAGCAGGGGCGCCAGAAGTAGTAGAAGTAGAAGTTTACGTTCCTGGCCCAATCTGGCATCACTGCTGGTGTGATCCAATGCCAAGAAGATCTCTAGTTATATTTTGAGATTGAGATCTTTAATATCTTCTGTGGCATTTATCTGAGTTGTTAAGATACAATACACATCAGATTTTGAACTGATTAAAATGTGATTCTTCCCTCGTAAATAAAAACCTTTAAGTGATGTTAAAATCATTGGTATCATTATCTGTTTTGATTTAAGGATCTCATTTCAGGCTTTAAATATTTAGCTAAAGGCAAATTTCTATGTTTAATGAACCTGATTGACATGTCATGCTCGCCCACCTTCGATCACCTCAAAGTAGTCTCGCTTTGCCAGACCATCCTCCAAGGTGCTGCGAAGGAGGGTCTGGCACACAGAAGTCCACACAGAATTCCGGGATTCCGGGAGAGAAACGTGCTCTGGTTTATTGGCATTTCCTTAAAACCAATCACAATTGTCTTATATAATGCTTGGTGAAGGAACTTCTTTTGGTGGAACGTGTACTTTCAAAAGTTGTTTTAGTCGTGCGAGAGAAAACTCAGATTGGACAGATAGTCTAGCTAGCTGTCTCAATTTACCCTGCAGAGATCTGAGGAGCAGTTAACCATAGTCCTTTACCATAGAGTTTAAAATTCCAACACAAAGAAAGCGGAAGGTAACGGAAATCGGCGAAAAGACACGCATCCGGCGGAATTTCCTGCGGCATCGGAGCAAATCCGGAAGTGCAACGTCGCGGATATAGACCAACCTCAAAGTAAATTATTTACTCTGGTTTAAAACAACTTACTGTCCCACAATGCATCAGTTCAGCTCATGATGTATCAACTCCCTTTTAAATTTGTTTTGAAACGCTACAGACAGATACTGCTGGTTGTTTCACTTCACTGTCACAAGGATCATTATTCACTGCTTCCTTAATCAGTTTAAAGGATCATCCCGCTGTTAAGACAATAAATGATAACAGTGTTTTTCACAGGAGTGATATTAAGCAAGAACAGGTTTCCTACATAAACAGCAAGTCAAGACTCCTCCTTGGCACTCGTTGGGGCCTTGATAATTCATTTCTGTTTGCTCCTGCCCACACAATGTGTACACATTCCTGTGTGAAAAGGTGGTCCAACACTTTATTGCAAAATATAATGCTTATCATAGTGCCAACCACTCATCAAAAATACAGCAGGTCTGTGCACAGACTGGCAGAATTGGCACTACATTGCAGGGTGACGGTAAAAGGCAAAGAGTGATGCCTGGCTAACAGGGACTGTTGTACCCTCGAGGGGAATTCACAAGTGTGGTGAAGTTGAAGTGAAAGTGAAGGGCCATTATGTGGAGAAAGAACTGGAGTTTTCAAAGTTTGACTTGACAGATTAGAAGTGTCACAGTCTCAAAAGAACTACCAGCTTTATGTTTAATTAATTCTAAAGAATTCACAAATACACGAATGCTTCGTAATTCAGTTTCAGCTCTTTTACCGAAGGTGCTTGAGATGGCTCCAAAAATCAGTTCCTGCAAACTGGCTGAAGCGTCAAAGTGTTTTTTCAACTTTACGGCTTATAAGGAAGCAAGGAATAATTCAAGATTCCAGTGGAAATCACTTTGTAAACAGCTGAAATATTGGCTGGAGTCTTGTATGCAGCAGAAAAAGACAATAATAGTATCCTACTGCAAGGAAAGATGAAGAGATTTGAGAAGTAACTGTTTAAAATCATTGTTTGAAAATAATTTTATTCTGGTTATATGGAATATGGTCTCACTTATTGCTATAATCATTAACCCTACTAGGTCGACGCTGTTTCCTGTGAAAGGAGAAACACATACTTTGTGTATAATTTAATATTTCCAGATCAATACAGCGTAGAGACTTTTTTTCTGAAGCATTGAAATCTGCCGTTTCAATGAGGTCCTCTGACACTTGTAGATCATCCAGAAGCGTTTTTAATCCATCATGGAATTACAGTGTATTTGTAACATAAATAAATCCTAATTATGAATCGAAAAATCAAATCACAAATCTCTGTTTTGCTCCGCAACCTCCGCAAAGCCGTTAGCGCCAGCTTTCAGGCAATATGTTTGGTGTCTTTGTAGCCCTTCCAGAAGTTTAGTAATCCAGCCGGGAAGACAGTGACTTTTTCAGAGACTTTGTACGAGTAATTCCAAAGCGATAAATCCATCTCAACGGCTATTTAGTCATTGTTATGTATGAAAATAATAATAATACTCCGCTCCATTCGCCCAGGATCCAAGATTGTGTTGACTGACGGGTCTATGAACCAATCACATGCAGTTTGTCAGCTGAATGTGGCGTTTAGTCAGCCAATAGAATTTCCAAGCAGGAGGGACTTGTATTCAGTGTATGTGTATTAAGGAAAAAGACACAGGAAGGCCAGCTGCTTCATGAAGCATTTATGAAAGTATTGCCTTAAAACATATGCAAACATTAGCACAATACTTCAAATAGATATTTACAAAATTAGATTCAAATTGTGCAAAATGTAGAATAATGTGTGCACTCCAGACTTTTTGTGACAATCTGAAAAATTGCATAATATTTACAATACATTTAATTAAATATCTACATTAAATGAAGGCATTTTAGGCATCAGTTGTTCAAAACACACACAAACATTTAAGTTGGCTGCAGACTGGTTTTAAATTTTTCTCTTTTGTTCTGGCCTCAGTTGGTCCTAATTTTGTAATAAGAATTTCTGTTACCCATGCATGTTCTCAGTGTCTATTTTAAGATTTAGGATTATCTGTAGCCCTGGATTAGTTCAGTAGATTTATGCACTGTCTAAAAGGGATTGGAAGATGCTGATAGCCATACAGTGATTGATGAAGGGTGTGCGTCAGTAAGCTTTTGTTCTAATCAGAACACAAAGTCTTAACTAATCACCTAAAAGAGGTGCCCTAGTCCGTAAAATATAATTGACTTACACTGTGGGACAGAAGAACCATCCGACTTCGACCTCAACCTCCATTTGCTTGCCATTTCAGTCCAGTATTGCACAACACAACTTGAGTATTTCTCAATATGTAACATGACACCTCACCGATTTAGGGAGCCTGAACTGATTCGAAGGAGTGTTAGTGAGCAAGTGGACACATTTGAATGTGATAAAGTACCACAACTAAAGCAAGTCAAGTCCAGTGATTTCTCATTAGAGTACAACACAGACAGCCGAGGGATTGTGTTTGTTCACAGGTAATACGGACCACTTCTTCGGATTCCCGTACTCACCAGGGTGAAGCATTGAATAACCCACAGCCTCCACCGACCTCCTCTTCTGGACCCGATGGAGAAGGATTCGGTAGGTCCCAGTCAGCGGGCTCCTACAGTCTAAGCAGGGATTGTTTTGGAAATGAACTGTCACAATACCCAGATCTGACAGCAAACTCTTCACCTCCTGCTCCTCCACACACAGAGCCTGGCTGGCCTGGGCAAAGTGTGCCGGGGACAGGGGCAAAAAGACATACGGACGAGGGTACTCAATCCCCTGCAGCCAAGTACTGTTTGTAATCTCTGTGAGAGACGAGCGATCAACAGGCACGGGCCGCAGCATGCCCTTAATGACCAGCTGGCATGGTTCGGGCACATAAGGAGGGATACTGAAGGCCCCCTGAAGGATGCAGCGCTTCAGCTTTCCCAGTTTGTCCCCATAAAAGGGCATAGTGGCCGTCACCATGAAGTACAAGAGAATACCTAAAGCCCAGGTGTCTGAATAGCGTCCAATGTAACCTTTATCCTTAAACAGTTCAGGAGCAGCATATGGTGGTGAGCCACAGAAGTTGGTGAGGAGCTCATTAGGGCCGCTCTCTGTGCTGAAACCAAAATCTCCAACCTTGATGCAGTAGCTAGTGGTGTAGAAGATGTTCTCCGCCTTAAGGTCTCTGTGGACAATGTTGTTGTCATGCTGAAATAATACAATCAATGGGAAAAATCAGGAGGGGTTCTGTTGTGACATTTTAAATTTACTTTCAGGGAAAGAAAGTGTTAACAATCTCTGAAAAGGGCGCCTGGGTAGCTCAATTGGTAGAGCAGGTGCCCACATATAGAGGTTTGCTCCTTGACGCAGCGGCCACAGGTTCGACTCCGCCCTGCGGCCCTTTGCTGCATGTCATTCCCCCTCTCTCCCCTTTCATGTCTTCAGCTGTCCTATATAAAGAAAGGTCTAAAATGGCTAAAAAATAATCTTAAAATAAATAATTTTTTGTATTTGTCACATGTTTAAAGCACTGTAAAAATAGCATTCTAGAAATTATTGTTATTATTATTATTATTATTATCAATGGTGGAACGTAACTAAGTACTAATTTTGTACTTTTAAGGCCACTATATTTATCTGACAGTTATTGTTATTAGTTACTTTTAAATTGAGATTTGGTGTAAATATATAAATATAAATACATATCAGCATAACATGTAAAACATAGTTGGAACCTATTGCCATGTTTCAGATGCTTGACTTGTCAGCAGTTCCACCAAAGAAAGAGTTCCCCTCTAAACTTCTCAGATGGTTTATAATTTATATAAACAACTGTTCTTGGCTGAAAGAGGTAAAATGATCCAATACTGTATTTCACAATAAAAGCAAAAAGCCAAGAACGAAAGAACTTTGTGTTTTCTCCCATTTAATTATTATCTCATGGCCCCTCAGATTTATGTTGTGAGTTTTTGGAGGGGTCCAACACCTAAGTTGGACTAAACTACCAGTATATGAATTAGTTAAAACTAGCTCCACTTTGACCAGTTTCAATGGTACTGAGGTTGCCAACACATTGATGCATCACTATTAACGATCAAATAATGTCACATACAACGCTAACATATCACAGGGGGCATTTTTCTGCAGCATGAGATTTACTTTTGATAATTCAAGTATGTTTTGCTGAACATACTTCTGTACTTATGGATAAATTAAGATTTTGAATGGAGTATTTTTACACAATTGCACTGACATTTTTATTACTGAAGTAAAGGATCTGTATACTTCCTCCAGTACTGATTATTATTATTATCATTAGATTCAATGTTTTCATTCTGAAATACAAATCCTTAATTATGGGGCATTCTGTTGGTCTATAAAACACTGATCACAACTTCCCTGGTTTAAGGCTATCTGATGAACATTTGTTGCATGTCATCTCCCCTAATTTCCCGTCACCTCTCTACTGGCCACTATCAAAATGAAGGCAAATTAATATGGTTAAAGCATTTACAGATTGAGCCTTTAAACAATTAAACGTGGCCTCAAATTCACTTTCGATTTAACTTTTTCACTTTGAATGACTCAATCATGTGAATGTTAAATACCTCACAGACTGAGCACAGCGCTGTGCAGTAGATGATGACTAGGACTGACATACAGGCTCACCATGTGTTTAACAGCACAAATGACTTGTGCAAAGACCAGCTTGGTTTCCAGGTCATCAAGCTTCCCCCTGGTGGTGATTCGGGAGAACAGGTCTCCACTGCTGCCGTACTCCATCACCAGATACAGCTTCCTGCTGGTCTCCATCACCTCGTACAGTCGCACTATGTTGGGGTGGCACAGCTTCTCCATGCAGCTGATCTCTGAGGAAGTCATTGGCTGGCTCATCTTATCCACGCGTGGCTTGTCAATAATTTTAATAGCAACTCTCTCTGAGACAGAAGAAGAGAGAGGATTAGATGTCAGTGATGGATTTAGAGAGGGTCTAACAAGATGACAGGTCAAAATAAGGACAGGCATACTTAAGAGATTTAAACACGAGACTGTTGCATGCACATGAGAGAAGGCTAAAGAAATGTATTTTTGGCATCTCATTTCATTAGAAGATTGTTGCAGGATTATTTTAAGGTATGACAAAAATGTGGCTTTTCATGAAGGCATTTCAACAGAAAATGAATGGACTGCAGGGGTCGGTGAAAGACTGGGGTGATAAGAAAGTTTTTTTCAGGGGATCAGTCTACTGACATGAGCATTGTTAACATCAAATTATTCATGTACAACATCTTACTGTATACATAACAGAAAAGACTAAAGTCTGCCCACAGGACAGGAGGGAATGTGCTTCCTGTTGGATAAAAGACTCATTATGAATGTAACTCTTTAGAGTTTACTTTCAAAACGATTACAGTCATCTAAGTGATACTGATGCAAAAACAGGTTTACATTTTCCTTTTTTCCTTGCACATTTTTTTATTTCTACAGTTTTCCTTGATATATATTTACTGTTGTGTTTTGCATTTATTTCTGTAAGAACATAAGCAACAATTGTCAGTCTTTACGAGCTTAGAATTCTTTAAACAGATAGATTCACAGGGCTCTGTAGCTTTGTGCTTTCAAACAATGTACAGTTTTTCAAGGTTGAGGTGAGAATTTAGCTGGATGCTACAAGAAAACAGCTGTTTATGGATTTAAAAAAGCAATGTATGAATTGTTAAAAACACATAAACAACATTTTACTCCTGACCTTTCGTCAAGGCGTGGATGCCCAACCTGACTCTGGAGAAATTTCCCTGCCCAACCTCTCCACGGAGCTCGTAGAAGCCAACTCTTCGACCGAGCATCAGGTCGTTCACGATCCTCTCATTGTTGGTCATGTCATAGACGACCCTCTCAAACGGCGACTGCCTGGTTCTCTCTGCTTCGCTAAGCTGTGGGATGGCACACATGGCAGAGGAGGCCGGGGGCTTCTTGGCTGTCGTTTCCACCACTGGAGCCTCGTCTTTGGATTTTTTGCTCACTTTTTGCTTAGGCCACAGGCGTGCTTTGATGGCTTAAAAATAAATTTAAGAAACTTTTAAGAAAACAATAAAGAATTTGAAAGAGCTTTGTGTCACTATGTTCTCCGAGCGCTCGTTACTGCTTTCAGAGTCAACTCACAGAGGTCAAGCCAGTAGATAATCGGATATGAACCACAGAACAAACATGATGGGGATTGTTCCACAACACTCTTCCATTTATGGAGCATTGGTAATGAGATTGACCACCATGGTACAAATGTGATAAAACATTTGGCCTCTTTCACAACAATCCTAACCTGGTTTAATCTTAGTGAGTGCTTAGTTTATAAGTTGTTGGTGTCTGTTACGAGGCAAATAATAACTGATTATGTAGACGTTAAGTTAATTTGCAAATATAAATATTTACGATTGTTATCCTTTTGTTTCAGACATACAGTGTACGCATGAACTGACATGATGCAAGGGGAGTTTTGGCATTTTATTTGGCAGACTTCCAACACCTTTGTGGTGCTATTGTTTTGTGACTAAGTGTAGACAGATGCTGATATCATAATTTTTAACATGTTTGCTTTTCTTTCTTTTTTTTAATGATGGACAAAAGCAGGATGTGTTGACCTTTCCTGTTTTTTTCTGTTCTAGTTCACGTTCTTATTCTTTGCACACAGTTTTCAAGTCTCAGCACTTTTTATTGGCCAAAGCGTTTTCCCAAAAATGACTTGAATGATCCAGTTTCTTTGTTTCACAGGAAACTCTTGATTAAGGTTTCAGTATTACACAAAGAGAAATGAGCAACAGGGTCAGATGTCAGAATGTTTATCCGTCAAGGCTTAAGCTCTGTGTGGGCGTCTTGTAGATCAGGGGTCTTCAATGTTTTTTAGGCCAAGGACCCTTTAACTGAAAGAAAGATGGAGCAGGGACCCCCTACTATATATGTTGTATAATATGAAGTTGCATATTAAACTGGGCCTAAAATAACATGTAGGTTAGCCTAAAACCTTTATACACATCTTTTATGGATAGAATACTAAGCTATTAAAATAGCCTAATAATTGTTGGCATGATTTTATAAATCATGTTTTTATGTTAAAACATACATGTGGCACAGTGAATCCTTACGGTAGGTTTCCACACAGCAAAATTTCGCTTTGCTCTCATTGAGGTTGAATGGAGACGAAATTCGCCCTGATTGAGCGAGATGATAGCGAATCGCCGAGGGGAGCGAAATAAAGTTGACGAAAGTTTAACTTTATTCAAATGAGGACCACTCGAGAACCAATCAGGTCCGTGTGTTTGTGTTTGGAGGCGGGAGTTACAAAAAAAGTCTGACCAAGATGGCGGAGGTTATCAGCGCCGTATCATGAAAATTTTGATGTGATTAAAATGTTTCTACACGAACACTGGTACTTCCATCAACATGAATTGTGTTTTATATGACACACAAACTTAGTTAGGGCACATACACCACTAAATAGATCACTATATATGTTAGTTTAAACACTCAAACTTTTCAGCTAGCCGACAGGCTAATCGCTAGCATGTTCGGACATTGGATTTCATTGTAGCCTAGCCAGGCAGCTAGCTAGCTAGGCTACTTGTGCATTTGTTTGATTACATGTTTTGTTGGCGAACATTGACACTTGTAGCAACACGGATTGTTGTTTATATCACACGAACTTAAACAGGGCAAACACACCACCAAATAGACCACTGTAGATAGTTTAAACACTCAAAATGATTCAGCTAGCCGACAGGTCAACCGCTAGCATGTTTGGACATTGCATTTCATTGTAAGCATAGCAAGGCAGCTAGGCTACATAGCCAGGTTACCAGAGCATTTATGAGCTAAAATTTTACCGATGGTTTGCTGCTGTGCATTTTTACCGCCCTGTCTTCTGACAGCCCGGGACATTTAAAAAAATGTTGCGGTCTTGCGTGTCATTTTCGCGACCACGCCCCCGAGGCAAACTTTCGCTGGCCGAAATTCGCGAGGTGTTTCGCTGTGTGGTACCCTACCGTTAGGATGAGGCCCCCTTGCATTGACTCGGAGGACCCCTTAGGGGTCCCGGACCCCCGTGTTGAAGATCCCTGTTGTAGAGCAAATATAACCTCTTCAAATTACAGAACACGGGAAAAACGGGTTACTGAGTTAAATTAAGTAGCCAATGGTTAATAACAATGATACCTGACATTAAACTTCTGTAAATCTACAGTGCACCATATTATTATCAAGCCAGTTCTTCTATTTTGTGTTTTTTTCATAGCTTAAAATCACCAATAAGAATAAGCTATTAAAGATGACTCATTTAATCAGCAAACCCATCGGTATTCCTACCTCCAACTTATCAGAGTGTGTCACCTCATCCCTGAACCCCACAGCACTCACAATCGCACATGACCCAGAACATACACTCTACTCTACCCCCTTCCTTCTGGACGCAGGTGTAAACTAGTGAAAGAAAGGAGCTTTGTTCCTACAGCCATACGAGCTATAAATAAGAAACCTCTTAAAGTTTTTGTATGTCTTACTTGTTTGTGCTGTATGCACCTCCTATGGAAATTAATTTTGTCATTGAGGACAAATAATAAACTAATACTGTACCTCCTCCTGGTCATTGTGGGCTAAATTTAGCCCCTGTTAGGCTTAAAGGGCCCAAGATTACTAGCTTCTTTTAGAAACTTTAGTCTGTCTAGTCAATACAAAATGGACAAAATTAGACTACTTAAATTCAGTTACTGCTGCAATTTCTAGTATTGTATTTGTTGTAATGTGTTCTGCACGTTACTTGCTGTATGCATTTTAACATAAAGCACTTTACATTTACATGCAGTGAATTAGGCTATAAATGTAAATAACATTGCCTTGCCAAGAATAAAACAATTTAGGGCTAAACATGGATGTACATTCAGTAGCCACCCAACCATTTTTCAGTTTGAATGGGATAAAAATAATAAGGCTAATATATGCCACATTTTGTAAAGGGCTTATAAGTAAGTATGTTTTGGCTTTAGTGAGTGTTAAGACATATTTTACTAATGCCTAACAGATTGGTTAGAAGCCATTAATAGGAAGTAGTTTTGGGTTGCCAGGTTATGAAGAATATCGCCGGCTGGTGTTTATCCTTTCTATTAGGTAACAATGCAGTATATTACTGGTAAACCATAAATTCATGCTAATATGGGTTTTCACTTTCTAATAAGCTAAAAAGTCTTTTAACTTGTCAATTATTAGACAAAGCATATGTCATGCTGGACGACAAACACAAGCAAAGGGTTTATTATTGGCTTAACACCAAAGTTAAAAGCACAAGTAAATAATTTATTAGCCATTAATGAAGCCATGAATTACAGCTTATAAACCCTATATGAAGAGTGTCTTATTAGAAAGTAGAACCCACATTTTAATATTTTCTGCAAACGTTTCTACAAATCTGCAGACAGAAATATTAGAAAAGTGAAGCAGATACATTTACCTGGGAGCTGCAAATCCTTCATGTCTGTCCCTCGGGCTACCCTGACTGTGACCGTATATAAGTCAGGGAAGCCTCAGAGGACTAAATCACTCCTCACAATCCTATTAACACAGTGTATTAGTGGACTGCGGGTTATCTGACATAGACTAAAACGATGGAAATGCTGCATACACTCTTTTAAAGACTACTAATCACACCTCGTATTAGATTGCATACTGAATAACTGGTGATAAACTGCTTCTTTATTTAGCAATTTACCTTGAATGATGGTAAATTGATGATTTGGAATATAACTGTTGAATATGTGCTCAGGCTGGTGAATATAGTGAAGCATTTAGCATTAGCATTAGCTTTGGCATTACTGTGGAAGAAAATAAGAGACATAAGTATTTTAATTACTTAATACTACTTATTATAGAAATATTTTCATTTGAAAACCATTTATCTGAATGTATTGGTTCTGAGTTCACTTCTTTGAAATTAAAATATGAATTGACTTGATTTACAATTTCAAAAGATGAATTTGATTATATTTGTTATATTCTTTATTCAGTGGTCACAAATTCAAATCTCAAAATTCAAGTTGAAATAATTTGAACCCTGAGTTTGTACATAAACAGCAAACTGGACGATTTACTGGAGCCCTGTTCTTCTTCTGTCATCTTTGAGTTTAAAGGGGTGATAGAATGCAAAACTGATTTTACCTTGTCATAGTTGAATAATGACAGTTTAGTGGGTAACTAGGACATACATAGAACCTCTAAATCCCATTGACACCTCTTTTCTCTGCAAATCTCACTATTTGAAACTGCCTCTGAAAACGGGCGAATCTCAACGAGCCCAATAGTTGACGTCAACTATTGCGGCTCCTCCTCATTTGGCTCTAGTCTTTCTCTTTGTCACGCCCCAACATTTGCATAGGCTACACAACTGACCTGAGATCAGCTAGTCTTCTGAATCTAGGTCGTGCAGATCTCAGAAATTGTATACATTGTTCATATGCTATTTTACCATTAAATTCACTTCTGAGACTTTTTTATGCGAGAAATCAACTATGTAGAGGTCAAATATGGGCCGTTTTACGAAAATTGATGTCTAATTGCAAATTTTGTCCGACTGTGTGTCGGAGTTCAGAGGCTGGTGCTGCCTGTGTAGCTGCTTCGCCGCCTGGCCTGCCTTCCTTCACAGACCCCGGCCTGCTGTGAGGTAGATGGAGCTCAGTCACGGCTGGCAACCCACAGCACTCCATACCCGCGCAAAGTTTTGGGCTAATGGACTACGAAACAACGCTGCTCTGACAGAGCTCCAGGCCCTCCAACTCCTCTCTTCCTGCTAGCTAAATGCCCGGTGTATGTGAGTGAAAGCGCGGTCAGCGAGCTTGTTACGCCAGCATTCTCTTACCACAGGTTCCAGTTACTCTTTTAATGTGTGTAATTATAATGTGTTGAGTTATTTAAACAAACGATTGGGGAAATAAACGCCACTTGTCCTTGAGTCTCATTGATAGAGCCTGCGGCTGGATGGAGCTCTATCAATGAGCGCTAGCTAGCTAGCTAGCCTCCTCTTAGAATTCCTCTGGAATTCACAAAAATTCATTAACTTCTGACACAGTTGTTAGCTTTATAAGACATTTAGTTAGATGTTGTATACGTGGCGTGACGAAATTCAAACTGTAAATATACTTGAATTACGCCGAAAAGGAAGCTAACTATCCGTGATTTGTAGCTAGGATTGAAGGGACAGTCGCAGCTAACGAAACACCTAGCTAGTCTAGACATATAGTTAGATGTTGTGTAAGTGGCGTGACGAAATTCAAACTGTAAATATACTCGAAATAAGGCGAAAAGGAAGCTAACTATCCGTGGTTTGTAGCTACCCATAGCTAGGATTGAAGGGACAGTCGCAGCTAACGAAACACTTTGTCTTCACAAATATTCATTAACTTGAAATCGGACACAGTTGTTAGCTTTATAAGACCTTTAGTTAGATTTTGTATAAGTGGCGTGACATGTGTGTAACATGTGGTAAGAGATTGCTGTTGTAACAAGCTCGCTGACCGCGCGCTCACTCTCACACAACGGGCCATTTAGCTAGCAGGAAGAGGGGAGTTGAAGGCCCTGGAGCTCTGTCAGGGCAGCAGCATTTGGTAGTCCCTGCTGTGGGCTGCCAGCCGTGACGGAGCTCCAAATACCTCATAGCAGGCCGGGGTCTGTGAAGGAAGACAGGCCGGGCGGCGAGGCAGCACCGGCGGGCGGCGAGGCAGCACCAGCGGCTGAACTCCGACACACAGTCTTACCAAATTTGCAATTAGCCATCAATTTTCATAAAACGGCCCATATTTGAGCTTTATATAGTTGATTTCTCGCTTAAAAAAGTCTCAGAAGTGAATTTAATAACGAAATAGCCCGACAAACAATGTATAACTTTGCAGTGTCTGAAATATGAGGCCTGCTGCCGAGTCTCCCATGTGTCTCCCACCAATCAGCGCGTAGCTCATTCTGAATATTCATTAGCATACCATATTTGGAAGAAAAGCTCTTGTTCCAAATAGAGCCATATTTACAGGGTAGTTAAGGGCCTAATAAAATAGCATTCGGGCAATTTTCAGCCCAACCAATGTTACATACCCCATTAGGAGACCTTAAGGAACAGTGTAAAATACCCTATATAATCATTCTATCACCCCTTTAAATTTTCGAGCCGCTATCTTTGATCCCATGACTGACAGGCCGTGCTCTGATAGGCCAGAAGTCGGTTCGATTGCATTCAGGCTTGATTGCCTATTATGTCCTGGGTAACCGAGATGTTGCTATGTGAATTATTTTAACTTGATTTTTTTGGAATGGAATTTGACCATCTACATTTTTATTATATTTGAATTTTTTGTTTTTATTCTGAAACTTTAAGTTTGGGATCTGAATTTGTGACCTTTGAAAAAAAAGAAATTCACATTCAGCTTTTAAAATTGCAAATCAAGAAATTTCTTATTTTAATTTCAAAGAGGTGAAGTCAGAAAAAAACAAATTCAGATACATGTTTCACAAGTTAAATGTTTTAATATTTAGTATTCAGTGGCTGTTAAAATTAAAATACTTTTGTCTTTTATTTTCTTCCATACACTTCCCTCAGGAGTTGGTGGGGATCCAGACAGGACCCTGCACACAACAGGCAACTTGCTTTTATTGACGTTTATTTCTAGCCAATAGCCAGAGCTTGGTAAACATTCTGGCCAATCAATAACGAAGATTAGTTGGCGGGAGAGGAAGAGGCAGGGCGTCATGGTGACTGGCTGACAAATCAGCTTAGGCCCCTCACCGAAAGGCCGGAAACACATGCTGCTGGCGCGCTGTTGTATGATGTTGTTGTCATCATCTGTGACATGTTGGTAGAAAACGGTAGTGAATTGTGTGTTTTTGAAGTATAACGATCGGGTTAAAAACGGAGAATGGCAGCAACAGCGGCTACACCTGTCACCCCCACGGAGCCCGACCCTGACCGGTGTGTGAATGAGGAGGAGAGCCGCGGGGCCGAGGCGGAGGAGGTGAACACCCAGCAGCAGACAGGCCCCGCGGCCGCCGTGAGCCACAGCCGACTGTCCAAACTCCCGCTGGCCCGCATCAAGGCGCTCATGAAGACCGATCCAGACGTGTCGCTCGCCAGCCAGGAGTCTGTGTTTATCATCGCTAAAGCCACGGTAAAAACAACAACGAAGGAAGTCCTGCAATAACGCAGAATACTCCACATGCTTTCACAATGTGAACAGCAAGCTAGTCCGTAACGAGTCTTCAATCTTAATGTGATTCTTCTCTAATATATGATCAATATAATGTTCCACCAGCAAAGTAAAAGTGGCCTAAACCTCTCAAGATGCGCACACAACCTGCAACCATTGAACCTTTTACACTCTTATCCCTGCATCTTTATCAGGAGAGTTGTGCTCCAATTATACAAGTATACAGATATACAAGTTTTTAATGCAACATGACAAATACTGTCTATAATATTCTCCAGAATAACCTCAAAGGTACTATATGACCTGAATGTAACATTACTTGGTAATACTAACACAATGTAGTGTCACACTTTACACTTGTAAAGGTTAACTTAACATCCCATTTTTTCACCACAAAACAATGGACCTTGTGCTTTACAGCAACAGACATATTGTACAAGTACAGTACATTGAGAGCTAGCCCAAACTACAGAGGGAATCGTGCATCAAAAAAATGAGTGCCCTTTAAAATGAATTTGGCAGGCAGCTGGTGGGAGTTTATAATCTCTAACTAAAAAGTTAAAGTGAGAACCTGAGCAGATTGAATATAGCAAGGTAAGCCAGGCAAAGAAGTGTGGAAAAAGTCAGGAATGTGACAAGTGCTGTGCAAAATCAGGTCCCATTTCTTTTGGGTTCATTTGGGCTCCGGTCCATATCGATATTGGGGGGAAGATATCAAAAATTAAAATTTAATTTATTAGAAAATTGAAAGACAAAGATAAGAGAAAAAGTTGATATGGTGCTGATGTTTGTAGATGAAAAGTAAAAAAAAATAGATTGTTAACATCATGCTCATTAAAAAATTAAAAAAAAAAAAAAAAAAAATTTTTTTCACTTTTTGAAAAAAAAAAAAAAAAAAAAAAAAAAAAAAAAAAAAAAAAAAAAAAAAAAAAAAAAATTTTTTTGACCCTTTTTGTTTACCAACAGAACGCAAAAAAAAAATAGGATCAATGCAAAAAAAAAAAAAAAAAAAAAAAAAAAAAATTTTTTTATGCCTGATTATAATTAAATTCACTTATAACAGGTTGAATACATGTGTAAAATAAGAATTTTTTTTTTTTATTCTTTGTACCAGTACAGATTGTTCTAATACTTTTTTTATTTTCTCTGTAGGCACACTAGATTAAATGCTGCTTCAAAAGACGACAACATTACATATCTGCAACCATCCAAGAAACTTTCCGTTACAGGGACACGATTTGTTGTGAACACCTTTCTGGTACTTTTGTAAGTCAAACTCTCAAAATGGATATTTAGAAATAAGTTGTTTTTTTACAATGTGCCATTTAGATTTGTCATGCTTAACTTTGAAGACATCAGTGGTAATGTGTACATTTTTTCTGTAAATATTTGTGAAATACTACTGTACAATGGAATAAATGTAAGTTTTACAGTTTCTTTTCGAATGAATTAGTCTTCATCAGTTTGTTACATCCCCATTTGCAAGATAAATATTGTCAATCTGTCTGTGATCAATGTTAAAATACCACTTTATAAGGGCTTGAGATTTTCCACGTTGGTAAATAATTTTACTATTACATTAAAAAAACATATAACTATGCAATGTATTACTTTATCAGCTTTAATTTTTCAGTCCCAGGCTGGGAATCTTAGTGCCATTTATTAGGTTTTTTTAAACTCAAGAATGGGAATTATTATTATGACATGCTGAGGACAGCCCTGCTTTTCACTAACCATGTTCCTTGCTCATGAATATAGCTGTAATTTTTGCAACATATAGCTGTAATTTTTGCAACATGTAGCTGCACTTTTCTTCAGGCCTCCCTGTCTGTTTCTGTTGCCATTTTCTCAGCTCACCCACACCCTCACAAATAATTTTGAGTTTTATGGAAGCAGGAGGTGAATAAACTTTTTTTTTATTTATTTATTTATTTTTTAAATCACAGTCATGTATTATCAGAAGACATTAAAAGAAATTAGAGTGAATCAATCTCTCAGGAATGACGGCAAGATGTTTCTAGGTGAGACGCAAGTAACGTTCACACTCTGTGGGAAACCACATTGTTCTACATTATTACATTGTATAGCTTCCTCCTGTCTTCCTGAACAGCTCAGGTGGATAATTTTTAACATTCTAAACTGAATGTGTCAACACCTCTGTCCAAGGTGCTGATCCTGGGACCTCCAGGGATGCAAGCACTATCCAGGGTACTGCCCTTGTTGACACGTTTAAAGGAAGGCTCCCTGCTACTTAAAATGGCGAGATGTAATCTTAACTGACTGGATTTGCTGCGTTAAACTGATTTTATTATAGGAAACCTGGCAGCGAATTCAGCTTTTGTTTGTTTATTCTATCATTTCAGGGCACCACTCTGGTATTTTCTTTTCATTTTGGTCATCTCAATGCTGATACGTTAATGTTACCTAATTGTACTGATTTGAATTTGCTGCTTGATATGCCAATTAGGACCAAAATACACTCCTACAAAGCATGTGTAAAGAAGAGGAAATATGCCTCATAAACTATACTTTAACCCTTCAGTATTATGGCTTAAAACGCTGTGTGCCCTGTTTAATTTTGCTTATAATTTGTACAAGATCCTTTGGATTATTTTGCATTGTTGAAAGGTGCGGCCAATATCGTTCCTATATACAGAAGTTTATATATTGTGTGTCTGTGTGTGTGTATATATATATATATATTATAATAAGAGGTAAAAAAAGACCATATATTGGATGAGGTTTGTTTTTAACAAACATCAAAATATTTCATAATGATTTGGTTTTTAAAAGAATTGTGACTAGGATATGTACAGAGTGGGACATATAGTTGGAAAATACAATTAAGTTAGCTCACTGGTGGACAAACTACATAATGGTGACACCAAATAACTACAACATATCTTTGGCATTTCTGTACTGCTATTTCTCTGGTTATCGGCCAACATATTTGCTGATTCTGAGACGTCTGTGTTAAGCTAATATTGGCTGGGCTCAGTCGGATCATTGGCGACAAAAGGACAAAGATGTTTTTTGTATTTTACATATATATTAGATCACTTTACTTTCTCAATGTTACTGACAGTAAATCTCTTGGAAGAGTGTAAATGTAAATATAGCGTCATTAGCATTTGTTAAATGCGCCATTTTGCTGCTGCAGCAGTACATTTCAGTGCAATACGAGCCAGTGGTGAAATGGTGAAGGTTCAATATCTAGCTCAACACAGTGACTTTTGTAGGACACTGGGAAAATCACATGGAACTTTGAGTTTGCATTAGGAATGTATCTGAAGCTCTCTAGACCCGAGATGTGTGTTGTTCTTTCTGGCAGCATTTGTTAAACACTTCCAAAGTGTTCAGTTTCACACTCTAGGCACAGTCAAGACCCCTTGAGTTTTTACAGCGGGGATTTTCAAAATAAATGCCTGAGTGTATTTAAGCTGATTTTCTGGGTTTAGTGTTTCGGGGAGTAAGGAAACAGACCTGTGAGAAGCACAGATGTTTGGTTCCAGTAGAGCACCAGTCAACTCCCTGCAGAGGAATGCCTGACTGGCACAGGGGAACATGGAGTGCTCTTTTCTAATAAAATATAATCACATGTCACAGGATTGGACATAATTTTTGTTCCACAGTCAATAAAGACATTCCATTAAGGAAATCTCATGAAAAGAAAATGTAGAACCTCCTCCTGCCCAGAGTAGGACATGAACAGTAAATCTAGGGCTGGCCTGATGGTCCTTGGTTAAATTGATGGGAAAATGGCATGCTAAGAGAATACACTTTTATCATGTGGCTTTGTTAGTTATTTCAAATAAACTAGTAAAACAAATTATAATGACATTTGTAATACGATCACAGGTACAAATTAGAGTAAAATTATTTTATCTTTAGATAAAGTACAACCAGGTATTTCCACTGTGAATATATTGCTTCTCCTTGATGTTAAAAGAATATTTTAACATTTTGGGAAATGCGCTTATTTGCTTTCTTGCTGAAAGTTAGATGAGAAGATCAATAGTACTCTGTCTGTATGCTAAATATGAAGCTAAAGCCAAAGGGCAATTAGCTTAGCTTAGCCTAAAGACTGTGAGGTTGTGCTGAGGTGCTTTGAGCCAACTGCTAATGTCAGCATGGTGACATGCTCATAATGACAGTGGTAACTTAAGCTTAGCAAATATGTTTAGAATGCTAACATTAGCTGATTAAGTACAGCTGAGGCTGATGGAATGTCAGTTTTGCAGGTATGTGGTCAAAAAGGAGGTCAATTTAAAATGTTGACCTTATGATGGCGCTAGATAGAAATGTAGCCTGCTGAACTAAGACCCACACAGGACACAATAACTTCTTCGGGGTTAGTTTATTTCTGCAACATTGGCAGTATTTTCAATTTGGCAGAAAGGCCTAAACCAAAAAATAAATAAAATAATTAACACAAAATTATCCGAAACATACGGCAGTGGCTAAGGACACTGACAGAAAACAAAAATAAAACAATATTAATATACCTTCAAAATAAACTCCAGTTGATTCTTAAATGTACAGTTTGATTTAGAAAGCACTTACATTTCCCAGAATACAGACTCTGAAAAAAAAACGGGCTTCACCGGGGAGCGCACAACGTCACACACTTGTCACTCTGATGTCTAAATACAATAAAAAAACACAAACAGTTGTTGTACTTTACCAATAACCATATAAACTAGCATAGGTGAGGCTTAATGCATGCTAACAATACCTCGCTAACACATGGAAACACTGGCGTCGGCAGCTACACACAAAATCCATCGACATCCATCCAAAGTCAATCTCATCTATAACATATCATCCAGTTAAAAGATGAATACAGATATCATTTTAGCCTTTTGTACATACATGTTTTTAACCAGTTATGCAATATTTACCCTTTTATTTCACACAATGTACTTAGGATTCTCCACCGTGCTGTTTCCCTGATCGGCCCGAAAGGAAAAAAGAGAGCGACCAAGAGGCACCGCGCAACTCTTGGCGTGTGACACCGCCACCTAGTGGCTGGAATAACTAACTAAAAATGTATCCTCTGCCAACAAACAAACAAATGCACATTTCTTTCATTTTTTGAACGCAAAATACATATTGAAACAAACCAGAAATAAATGTGATGGTGTTCAAATTCACCACCCGGCTACAGAAAGGTGAAACTAAAAACAAATGTGAACATCATTGTGGTGCAAGAGGAAAAGTCAGGGAATCACCAAAGTGGCCTTGAACAACTGCCATGCTTCGTTTGTTTGCAAGCCATGATGTCTCTTTCTCATGGGTGGGCCAAATGCTCTGGGTGGGCAAAGCAGAGAAAGGGGAGGTAACCTTGCCCCTTATGACAACATAAGGGGGATATTCCAGATTTCCATTTCTAGCCACTTGAGGACCATAGGCAGGCTAGGGGAACTCATATTAATGTTGGAAAAACCTCATAAAGTGAATTTTTCATGCCGTGGGACCTTTAATGCACATTGTCTGGGCACAGCATGAATATCCATATATTGAGCGTTTCACTAAAAACAACAATGTCAATTTTATTTTAGTCTGGACCTAAGTGGTGGACTGACTGACTGACACCTTCTCATCCAAAAAGCTGCCTATTTGCACCTTTAAAGCTTACTAATTACATATCTACTTTGTTTAATACATTTAACAACTACAGGGAGTTCCAACTTAGACCATTCCTTTATACTTTTACTTTTTACTTTTACTTATAGGCTAAATGATTATCAGATCATCTTAATGTCTTTAGCGCAGAAAAGAATGTGCGGTTTATCGTTCTGCATTCACAACTGCATTCCATTCAGCTGGTTGTCTTTTTCATGCATCTTCCTGTTTGCCTCATTTCAGGGATCAGTTGAAGTATTGCCCCCTGCATTTTATCCTTCTGAAATCCCATTCAGGTACAGTAAGATCTCCTAGGCTATATTTAGTGAACCCAGACCTCAAATACATCTGCAGGAGGCCATACTATCCCTCCAGAAGACATTACCCCCTCAGCCCCTCTTTTCACTGTTATTGCTTTGTTTCAGATTGCTCACAGCTTTGTGAGTCTGTACACCTTGACAGGAGAGATTTTAATTGCTGCAAAGATATGCAGAAAATGTATCTGGCTTACAAGCCAACCTGTAGTCATGTGAAAGGTATGTTTTTGCAGCTGACATTCCAACCTGATTTCCACACACACACACACACACACACACACACACACACACACACACACACACACACACACACACACACACACACACACACACACACACACACACAATGCCCATAAGCGACACATTGTTGCCTTATTATATGAATATTTCTTAGTTCTTCCACCAAGTGTTTCAGGAGCCAAAGGATAATTTGCTTAATGTTAAGATCTATTTAACCACAGGAACTTTGGCTGGCCCATATTCCTCTACCCTTACAAATGTGTCCGTTTTATGTCCCACATTAGTGTCTAAAGCAATAATTCCTTGCATGAGAGGTGACTCGTGGTTTCAATATTGCCCTGCCAATGTAATTAACTTTTTTTTCCCCAGAGTACAGTATGTCCAAAGCATTTGACTAATGAAGTGTAATGTATTGTTGGAATTTGGACATTTATGTATTTAACCATAGGAACAGTTTTGTAAGTAACGTAAAAAAGAGACACCATTACAGATGTATGTTGTATTCCTCTTTCCTTTTTGTTTGGTGATACATTCTTGTTTCTCCTTGCAGATAACTGGCCAACATAAATAACATGGCTCCATGTACGACGTTTCCAAGCATATCTACAACGGAAAATGATAGCAGAAGCCTTTTCAGCTATCTAAACCATTTACTATAAATGTCAGACTTTGATATCAATCCAACATGAATAACTTGAGGGAAGATACAAGTTTCTCCACCCTCCAACAGCAGCCACAGTAGATTCAGAATGAAGTGCACTCAAAAGACACGTTACATTTTTACGGATGTTCAAGGATGCAATTATCCACAATCCTGAAGGTCTGCTAATTTGTTGTCATTCTGTAAAGACATACAGGGAACTTTAAATAACCAAAGAGAAAATAATGTAATTACCTGAATAAGTGGCGGACTAGAACTTCAAAGCACGAAACAAAAGCAATCAATGTAACAGGAAAGTTCAGCTTTACTTTGTTCAAGGCAGGCAAGGGTCAAAACCAGGAGATCAGGCAAACAAATCCAACGAAGGTTAGGTTTTTGGGGCAGTTGGTTTATGTTTCTCCAAGAATCAGGAAAAAAAAAGTTTAAACAGACAAATAGGACTCAAAAATGCTGCAAAGCTAGGCAATGCACACTAGACAACGTGGCAGAGGAAGAATGGCTCTGGGCTGCTAAATATAGAAAGTGGCTAATGAGGTGCAGACAGGGAGATGGTCGGGGATGCTCAGGTGAGGGGAATGAGATGATTGCAGGGCAGGAGGGAGTGTCAGGATCTGAAACTACAGGAGAGTTAGTGATATGGCATGAAAACAACAGATAAATAAATAAAGTTGGCACGAGTGGTGACAAATAAACAGGTTTTTAACAAACTGGTAATGTGTTTGGGGGGACCTGGTGGTCTGGGGGTTAAGGCCCTGACCATGAACCGCAGTGTCCTTGGTTTGTGTTCGTACACTTCTCTATCACTGCAGCAAGATAAACCACTGGAAGTCAGCTAAAACAAGATTTTCAACTTGTGTGAAGTTGCTCTTTAAAGGGTCAGCCATATTACAACAAAACACAGTTTTACAACTCACACACTTCATTTAGAGTTACTCAGCAATTCCAGCTATAATAAAAAAGGATTAGTAAACTGCTGAGGTCTGTGTTTTATCAGTACCCAGGATATTGTTTCTCGACATGATGCAAAGTTGTATTGCTTTGTGCTTTGAACACCACAAAAATACATTCCATTCACCTCCATGTATTTGAGTGGCATTGCTGTTTCACTGGCAAATATCTCAAAACCTCATCAAGTAAAAGATTGATATCTAAAAGGCTGGTTTATACTAAACATATAGGAGATTTGGGTGGCGAGACCTTTTAAAGGACATGGGAATGAGCAGTGCTCCAAGCAAAAAGCAAACAAACAAAGACATAAAATATTTCCTGGCCACACAGTCTATATATTATCATAAAGTGAATCAGACCTGCTAGAGTAGACAGAAACACATTCATGTATTTCCTTATTAATAACAATAGCATCTCAATTATAGTTAGTAATTAGCAAGGCACATTCAACATTATGTCATTTTAATGTGTCAGCAATGAGATGTAGCAACATTTATGCATCTGTCATACCTAATCAGGCCTTTGATCGACCATATTTATATTATTGTTATTGTTGGCGGCATCATCTGACTTGGCATCTGTGTTTGTCAATCTTCTCTACCCACAAGGTTGGTTCAAAGGAATATCTTAAAACAGATGCAGGCCTACATCAATTTCTCTGGTTTCTCTTGGTATAATCAGGTCCTGATGCAGCTTTCTGTTGAAGCCACTCTGTAATGGATGTAGATGCTTGACTCTCAGATAGAGCCTCCAGCTTATTCTTGTGGTGTCCAGTTATGGAAACTAAGTAACAATTTTATAATGATTTATGGTCAGACATGGAAAGTCAGCAAATACATATTAAGGGCATATTTTTCAAACATCCATTTACTGGCCACAAAGGCTGGAATCAAATAATGCCCATGGATTGGTTTCACACTGGCTGCCAGACTTTCAAGTTTGTTCTGTAAATTAGAGGCACAGTTAGAAGGGCCAAACAAAAGAATGTAAGTTTGTCTTTATTTGTTTGAAGAATCATTTGTGTAATTTATCACTGGAGAAGTGTAGCACACCCCTAAAAAGAAGCTACGTTGTGAGTTTAAAATCGAACATGCAGCAGTGTGTCATCAGCATAGAAAGAAAACATTGTTTTGATGGTAACCTGAACTAGCAGGAGCATAAAATCTGAACACAGCAAGAGGCCGAGTACCGCACCTTGTGGAACTCCACTTCCAAAATGTGCAAATAAAGAGGGGATATTACCCATAACAAACAAGCAAAATGCATTTACTGTATACAGTATAGCACTTTCAATGAGATAAAATAGAACAACAAAAAATAAAATCAAAAATGGGTCTTAATCTTTTAAAGATGACTTGGCTTCAGAGTCAATAACAACAAAAGCACAATTACAGGTGGAGTTCAGTACAAGAACATACTGTACATTTAATATCACAATCTACAACAGGCATTTTTGAACCATGATTACTTTAAACATGTTGTCTTTTAGGGTTAAGTTAAGTTAAGACATTCAGTTTATCACAGTTTCTGGTTGTGTTTGGCATTTTGTCTGGAATCCTACAGAGAGAACATAGCTCTGCTGCAAGTCTGATCCAGATGCACTAGTCAGACACGCCTACTGTTCCGTCTGAGTTTCCAGAACTACATTATACAGCTGCAAACCAGGGTTAATTGGATGAAAATTAACATGTTTTGTGCCATTTAAATGTCAAATCAGGACTGATCAACCTGAAAGGCACAGGGTGAATCCTTGTCGATTTCACCCATTAAATCTTTTTCAGTCCTAGAGGAGAACATGCACTAAGGACAACAGATGAGGCAGGATGAAGGAGGAATTTAAAGCCTCAAATAAGACAAATCAGGCTTGCCATCCTGAGTGAAGAAGCAGGAAAGAAGAAATGAGTGATAGGTGAGATATGTGTGAAAGGAAAAGGGATGAGGGAGGGAGTTGAGCTGAGTGTGAGAATGACTGAAAATGGATAAACAGAGGGTGGGAGGGGAAGACGGTAAGACAGAAAAAGAGAGGTGGTGGAAGTGAGTGAGTGAGAGATGGGCAGGGAGGTATAAAGAGAGGGAGGGAGTAATATAAGAGAGGCAGCCATAGAAGGAGAGGTGACAGAGTAGATTATCCTCCTCTCCTCCTCTCTGCCAGCCTCATCATGTTCATGCTGCAGATGTTGACTGTTATCTTTCTGACTGTTATTCTCCTGGCATCTGTGGAAGGTAGGAAACAACCATACTTAATATGTGTGTGTGTGTGTGTGTGTGTGTGTGTGTGTGCGTGTGTGTGTGCGCGTGTGTGCGCGTGTGTGTGCGTGTGTGTGTGTGTGTGTGTGTGTGTGTGCAGGGTGCATGGGTTGCATGCACCCTGCAGGTGGACAGTGTAGCAAAGAGAGCGATGGCGAAGACAGAAAAGGAGAGAAGAGGAACAGCGGCAGGAGCAGCAGTGAGGGAGGCATGGATGTAAACAGAGGGGCAGAACGCAGGAGGACGAGCATCGTAAATCAGACAACACTCAACAGAAAAAGAGTCTCAAGGCTCAGTCTGTGTGATTGGTGTCGTCTCGTCTGTTTTTTTTGTTGTGA